>NW_020837945.1:69610090-69726055 GCF_003676395.1 Aethalodelphis obliquidens
AACTGCCTTCTTAACTCGGACCAAGCACACCTCCTTTCAGACCTTGCTGGAAGGAAAAGGCCGTTTCAACTCCAAACCAACTTTGACTTCCTTGTTAACCAGATTAATCTGGGGTCTTAAAATTCCTATCAATACCCTAGTCACCATGGCTTTAAATTAGAAAGGCACGTGCTCGCTGGGTAATCTGCCAAGCACTGGAGCCACAGGTGTCAATCAGATGATGCTACTTTCCAGAAATATTGCCAGGAATCCAGTGAGGAATGGCAAGGAATGTCACCCCCCACTGGTGTCAGCACTGAGGGTGAGTGTTGGGGAACCCAGGAGCATGGACGTTGTGTCCACAGTCTAAGGGTCCCTCCCTTATTCTGTGTGTTCTGGAAAGACAGGGATGATACCACTTTCAGAAGAAAAAAGGAGGTTGTATAGAAGGAGAGCAAAAGAAGGGTAAGTATAAAAGAAAGAAAATGACAAGGAAGTAAAGGAGAGAAAAATGCTGCTGCTGATGATAAAGGTAGACTTGGTAGCCAGTACCTGCTGGGCCCTCTTCTAAGTGCCCTGCATGTGTTAGCTCGTTTAGTCTTTACCGCAATGCTATGGGGTATGTACCATTTCTATTCCTGCTTCACAAACAAGGAAACTGAGGCCCAAAGGGGTTAAGTGTCAATAACTTGCCTCTGGTCACACACCTAGAAGTTTAGAGCTAGGTAGAGGAAGGTGAGGACGGAAGAGGGAAGAGGGAGAGAGGTTTATGGTGTCAACTTATATTCAGCTTCTTTTCTGAAACGAAGATCTGCTGCCTGACCTAGTCAATGAGTCAGTCAGAATATTTATCAAGTAAATACTTACCAAGTACCAAGTGTCAGGCACTCTTCCAGGCGTGGGACGAGATAAACAAGGCAGAGTCCCTGCCCTCAGGAAGCTGAAATTCAAGGGGGAGGGACACAGTGATTCGGGGTCTCGCAGACAACTGGCTGCAGCCCCAGCACCTCCTCTCCCTCAGGATTCCGGGGTGCTCGGCCCCCCCCGGGCTGCAGGCTGGGCACTGTGGCAGCTCTGGTGGCACACTCCTTGGTTGTCATGGGTGTTGGTAGGACTGAGATTTTCAGTCCTCATCAGGGATGCCAGCAGGCTTGCCTTGCCTCCCTGTGCCCCTCCTGCCCCTCTACTCCCTGGACTTGACCTCTTTCCCTCTTACAGGTCAGCCAGGATGGCAAAGCGCTGCTGGATGTGCTGCAGCGTCCCCTGAGTCCCGGGAACTCCGAGTCCCTCACGGCCACAGCCAACTACTCCAAGGCAGTGCACCAGGTGCTGGACGTGGTGCATGAGGTGCTGCACCACCAGCGGCGGCTCGAGAGCATCTGGCAGCACCGCAAGGTGCGGCTCCACCAGCGGCTGCAGCTCTGCGTCTTCCAGCAGGACGTCCAGCAGGTAACAGACTGCTTCCCTGAGCCTGGCATCTGTCTCAGGCAGGCAGGCAGGTGGCACAAGTCCCTGACCTAGGTGATCAGGCCTGGGAACGCCTGATTTATGGAGGGAGGAGGGCAGTTCAGCCCCCGGCTTCACCCCTCCACACCATCCGGACTTGTTAATTGATGCTTCTCACTTAAGCAGCTTTACAGACAGGCCTTCTCACCCTCTGGTGTTGTGAAGGGAGGCGCAATCTGAGAGACAGCAATTCCTTGTAGTCATGACATTGTTTTCTTTGGGGGAAGCTTGACAGTCCCTCAGGCATGAGCTCTCTGGACAGCTCCGGGTCCTAGGGGGTTATCTGAGCGCTGTCGGAGCTGGACCCACAGTGTGCCCACTTCTCAGGGATGCAGGTGGCCTGCTAGGGTTGGGGTGTGGTGGGGTACAGGGCCTTTAGGGGATTCTTTGGCAAGCTTGGATTTGGGAAACCAGATTTAAAACAAGGGCTGTTGATGATTGTATGTTCTGTGATTAGAGGTTACTCCTGGCTTAATCTTTTTTTTGCGTTATTATAAGAGTCATAGCATTTTTCTTTACCACAAATAATAAATTGTTGTTTCTAACTATGAAAGGACAGCCTTGCCACAAATGCGCTTTTGGATGAAATGACACATTCTTTTTTCCTCATACTTCTCTGTCTGTCTCTTTGGGGACCCCTGGGAGCTTTTCTTTGAGGACTGATAGCTGCCGGGGAGGGAGAGCTTGTTGGGAGCTGGAGATGGAAGTTAAGGTTTAGCATCGTCTCCCTGCTGGTTCACTGTGAGAGGCAGGGGTGGGAACGCTCGTGTTCTCAGACCTTTCTGTGGCCACCTCATAATTTCAAGATTATACAATAAAATAACATTTCACTCTCCTTCCACACCTCCTGCGGTATTGACCAGATGTAATCGAAAAGTCTGTCGAAATATACATGGAAAATTGAGAGCCAACTGGACATGTCTTTGGAGTGTTGGTTCCCCTCACAGCTGTTGTTGGGGGGCCCTTGTACTGGGTATCCTGTGATAGAGACAGGTTGGAAGGAGAGAGGGGCATCCTATCAGGGGTCATGATACCCTCTGGGTGTGGGGTCACCACCGTGCAGTCAGTCCCAGGAGTAGACAGGGCTTCAGGAGTGTCCCCGATTCTTGGGCTGCCCTAACTCCTTTGTAGCCCCTGTCCCCCATCTGGGGCAGTGATGAGTCATCGGAGGTGACACTTCAGCCTCAGGAGGGATGGGCACTGCTTATGTGCTGGCCCCAGCTCTGAAACCCTTGTGGGGCTTGCTGGGGATGGAGAAGCAAATGCATCAGTTGTCTGCTCCTGCCGTCTGGAATTGTTCAGAACAACGTGTCATCTCTGAGCACAGGAGAGCACAGGGCTGGTCTGTGATTGGGACGGTTAGGTGGCAGCCTCCAGAGGCACACAGAAGGTGTCACCACTTCAGTGAACTTCGAGTGACTTCTGGAGATTTCTGGGCCGTGGATTGAGCAGCTTCCTTGGTGTGCTCTTTGTCTCCCTGCTGTTTTCATGGCTGTTGTACTAGGACGGGCACTGGAGAGGGGCAGAGGTGCTGCAAGGAGGGTGGGCGAAAGGCTTCCCCATCAGGAGGGCAGCATCCAGACGCGGACTCTGGGAACAGCTGTTATCAGGCTTTTCTGTGGCCATCGTGACATCGACACTAAAGCTGGGGAAAAGTATAACGAAAACTACACCGGTGGCTGTTCTACATCACGCTCTAAAAATGAGAGCATTTCTGGAATGGAGGCCCTATCAATTCATCTCTACAAGATGAATCACAGTGTTGGCACTCACCAAAAGCAAGTAGAAGATTGTGAGGTGGATGTAAAGGGGTTTGGATTTTCCACAAGGACTGAATTCCCCAGGATGACTGATTCTATTGTTCTTTTCGGGACGTGTGAATGTGACTTCTGGGGACACGACGTCATTCACCCATTGTCCAGCTAACTCTCACTCACCAAATATCTGACACTGGGACAGATGCACGAAGAAAAATGTGAAAACCAAGGGCTGTGAAACGTGGTGTGGGTTTCAAATGCTTCCTGACACCCAAGCGCGCGTTGATGCCTGACCGGTGTCTGAGTTGGCACTTCAGAGAGCGCTGCATATAACGCACGCAGTGGTTCCAGTGATGGACTCGGACTCTGGTCTCCCGACTCCCAGGCTTACGGGAGCCTTTCCTAGTTTTCAGAATCAGACTGGACAAGCAGTTTCCCTGCTCTGTGCTCCCACGATTTTATTTAAAAATACACAAACACACGCAAACAATAATGTTAACTCAAAGGTCAAAGTGCTATTGGAATTTTATAAATCTATCATTTTTTATTTTGCATGCTTCATCTCTTCTTTTGCAGTATCTCCTTGAGAGCAGAAGCCGTGGCTGCTGCTGTCTGGCATGAAGCTGGGGTTCTCTTTATATTTGCTGACTTGAGTTGAAATTATTATTGGAGGCCCCCTGTTTCTGCTTCTGTGAATTAAACACCATCTAACCCTCCTTCCCAGCCCATTCAGTAGCTGCCAGCGAGTAGCTGCAGTCTGTTTGCAGGAATTGTGATGTGAAAGTCTGAAGATCCCAGGTATTTCCTAACAGCCCGGGCAGAGGAGTCGGGGACATACCATCAGTGCTACAAAGTATCCTGGTACTCATCAGCTATTCAGCAAGCATGGGTCTGGGCAGTGGGCCCAGCACTGCACTGGGTTCTGGCAAGATGCCTGGTTAGGTAGAAAGGCAACAAGACATACACACTTGAAAACAGAAAGGTCCGTGCTACCCGAGCCTGCCAGGCGGTGTGCAGGGCAATAGAGTGTTGATGGGACACTTACAGGCAGAGGTGTGAAAAGTCAGAGTTGGTGTCTTGAAGGAGGAGAGAATTGATTGAACCATATAGTCTGGATCCAAGACCCTTGAGCACATTTGGGGTCTGGAGATGTTTACTCTGCAGCCTAAGTGGGAAGCTTGTGAGCGAGCATCGGTGGCTAGGGCGATACAGCATCACGGATAAGAGCATGGACTCTGGAGCCAGATGGCCTGAGTTTAAATCCTGCTCTGACAAGTCTTAGCCATGGGACCTTGGGCAAGTGGCTTCACTGCTGGTGCTTCAGTTTCCTCACCTCTAAAATAGGAACCATCACGTACCTATCTCATTGGACTGAAGGAGGTGCAAGCACAGCACCTGCCTAGCAGGTAGTAGATCCTGCAGCAGCATTGTCTCGGTTTAGTCATATCCTCTTTGAGTGGTACTCGGGTGTCTCCTGAGTCTGATGAGTTCCATTTCATTCAGTGATAAAATCTCAGAATTGCCGGGGACCTGGAAGAGCATTCAGTCTCACCTACTATAGGGTCAAGAAAATTGAGGCCCAGAGATGTAAAGCAACTTGGCCATAACCACACAGCTAGTTGATGGTAGTGCCAGGACCGGAAGCTAAGTCTTCTGGCTCCCAGTCCAGGTGTCCTACAGAAAAACCACACAAGAGAAGAGCCAGGCGGATAGCGATGGAGAACAGAAGAGAGACAGGAGGGACACACACGTACTAACGTAGAGAGGGGAAAGACAGACCACATACACACACCCTGAAACAGGGAGAGAGGAGAGACAGAGACAGACAGTGGAGGATGGGAAAGAAAGGGAGAGAGATTTAAAGACAGAGAGCAGAGAAACAGACATACCTGGGCTGGGAGGAGAAAGAGAAAGAGGAAGGTGGGGGGAGAGACAGAAGAGAAAGAGAAAGAGACAGGGACTCCTGCTAGTGGAGAGATGGGGGAGAGCCAGCCAGCCTCTCCCCACATGACTCCTTGTCCCATTGCCATTTCTGGGGGTGGTCTTTTCCCAAATAAGAATACCTTGCCTAAAGCAGAGAGGTTGAAACCAAAGATAGACACCAGTGAATAAGAGATTCCATTTAAATATCTGCAGCCAGAATTGGCCTGACACATCATCCCTGTGCTAGCTCTCCCTTGGTTCCCAAAAAGTGTCCTCTTCCCCTCTGGGCTTTGAGGCGATGGAAATAAGTCTCTAAGGATCAAACTGGAACTTGGGTCCATTAAGCTGCAGAAAGGCATAGATAGAGTGCATCTACCATAGTGTTGCTAGTGGAATAATTTTCAGTCCTGTTGTTGTTCCAGTTTAGAGTGGAACAGTACTAAGCAACAGCCATAAGAGCATCTATGACAGCATCAGCTCACCTCCACCTTCTGTCTGTTCTTCTCTCCTAACCCTGTGGCTTCCCACAAGAATAAAGGACTCCTTTCAAGCCCAGATAGACCTGACTTTGCTGAGAAGAACAAGGAGTAGCTAGTCTTGATCTTTCTAGTAGATGCAAACTCCATTCCATTTTTTCATAGCCAGAACAACTATTGTGAGTATCACTGCAGGCCATCTGTTCTGCCTCCCTTTCTTCTTCTCCCTCCATGTGGTGCAAGAATAAATTGGTAAAGTGCTTTGGAACACCTGTGTGCAAGGCCCTGTACTAGGAGTTGGAGGTCTCTGGCCCAAGAGAAGACGTATATACCCGAGGATGTATGAGTGGCACGTGGCTATCTGGGTTCAGGGCCAAAGAAGCAAGACAACAATGGGCTGGTGGAATCAGAGCAGAGAAAGTTCCCTGTGGGTGGAATGGCATTTGCACTGGTGCTTGGAGCTCAGGCAGAGGAGACGGAGGTGGGGAAGGCCAGGAAGTGGAGAGCTAAGTTATAGCCAGGGGACAGGAAGAGGAAATCTGACTGAGTGCCTACTCTTGGCAGCGATAGAGGGAGGTCAGGCTGGAAGGGTTAGGAGTGGTCTTGGTGGGGTGGGTGGGACATGACCCATTTGAGGCTCCAGTGCTTTCCCCTAAAAGTAATGTGTTTTGCTTTTAAGCAGTCCAAAGGTGAGCGAGGGAGGGGCAGTGATGTCAGAATTTTCTGGCTCAGTGATTTTCCATTCTGAATGAGTGTATTAATATTAAAGTCCATGGTTCTTGTACTACGAATGAATCTCACCTGTTTCTATCAGGTTCTTCTGGAGCCTCCCGTGGAAAATTATAGCTTTTACTGTGTCAGCTCTTGCCTGCCAAAGAACGTGTAAAAAGGATTTGAGAGTAATTTTTTAAAACTCCATAAATTCAATCTTTTACTTGCTGTAGTGACTAAAGCCCCTTAATCATACTAAACCAGTTTGGGCGTTGTATAATCCAATTAACAGCTTTGCATAATAAAAGGTGAGCACTTTGGGTTCCAAACAGCATGCTTAGTTAGAAAAAAGAGACTGGAATGACGTTGGGTCTAGAAAAGAACTCTTCTTATAAGAAGGAACGATTAAAGCATCTAAGAAGGAAAATGCTCACTCAGGGTATAGTCCCAGAGAGATGAGGGAACATACATGAGGGGGAACCATCATCAAAAATCTGGAATGCTGACTAGTTACTTGGTGGGTATGTTGGGGAGGAGATTCAGACATCAGAGGGGTGGTTGGATTCCAACCCTGAGATCTGGTTCCTGGGATTAAATATGTCTATAAAAGTTTTATTGCTCATAGCTCAGGATACATCATCTTTATGAGCAATTGAGCATCTAATCACTTCACTTATCTTAATTAATCTTCCAACACTATGAAGCGGGTGATACTTTGGTCCTCATCTTATCAATACTAATGAGGAAATTGAGGCTTAGAAAGGTTAAGTAAACTTACACAAGGTCACACAGCTAGTGGCAGAGGAAGGCTATAAACCCAAGTCCACTGAATCTCTAGGTCCATGCTCTTAGCCTCTCTGCTATGCCCTGGGCACTATGTTAAGTGGTGGGAAGGCAGAGAGACACGGATCCTGCCCTTGAGGGGTTTATAAGTTAGTGCAGAGCTCAGAGGGCCCTGATAGATTGCTTGGTCCCAAGGGATCAGACTTGCCGTGTAGCCGCTGACAGCTGAGATTCATCCCTAAGTCATCCCAGGGGTCATTCATCCCTGGGTCATCCCAGGAAGACCCACACAGGCAGTCATACTCACACGCAAACACTCTTCCCCACCTGCTCCATCATTATAAAATGGCTCTCTACAGTTATTTGGCTCTAACACAAATGTCCCTAAGACAGGCACTACCCATTCTCACTTGTTTTTCCTAACCATAATTATGTTAACTCAGTGTTGCTGATGCTTTTCTTTGTAGCATATATCTTGAATAATGTCCGTTTGCCCGTGGTCGTATTTAGCAGTATTAAAGTTCTCAATTAAGTTTTGATGGTGATAATCCAATCCTTCGAATACATTCAAGTGGATAATAGATGATTCTATTATCATCTATCATCTTTCTGGCAGGGTGAGAGTCCAGAAAGTGAGCAGGGTTGAGGCTTGGCTGAATTGGGGGAGGAAGGGAGGGGAGAAAGAGAGGGCTCTGCTGGTCAGGGTTGCTTTCTGATTGGAGTGAGGATGGGGAAACTTTCTCATCTGCCTCTTTGGTGTCACTGATCTTAGAAGGGGTGCTCCATCCCTCTACCCATAGTAGGAGGCTGGTACCAGAGGGTCTGTTCCAGTCTTCTCCATGTATCCTCCAGCTAGAATTGGCAGGGCTGGGAAATGGGCTTCAGAGGCCTGCTCCTGATTTGCTGAGACCCTCCTGCCTGGAATTTCATGGACCCTTCACACTCTGTACCTCACCCCCATTCCTCTCTGCCCTGCTTTCTGCCTTCTCTTCCCTTGCCCATCATGGCCTTTCCCTGGGTGCTCACTTTGATTTTCTGAATGCAAACTCTGTTGTGACTGAACAGTCATCCTTCTGTGATGAGTACCTTCCAAGGAAGGACCCGGGTACCTCCACCTGGCAGGGTTGGGAATCAGGTGGGTCCTGGGAGGCAGTGAGAGAAGAAGGTTCCTCCCCAGGAGTTACTGAGCCTCAGGGCTTTCTTGATACACAACAATTTTAAATACCTTTAATGTCCTCAATTCCTCTTTTATTACTATGTTAACAAATGACTAGACAGTCACCATCCAAGGTCACTTCTTTCTGATAACCCCTAGGTTCGGCATGTCCTTGACCTCAACATGCTATTTCTGGAGCTTTGAATACCAGGCTAAAGGATAAAAGACTCACACTTTATAACTAGTGGGGAACTATTGAAAGATTTTGACCAGAGAAAACAGGTGATCAGAGTGAAGGTCTGAGGTCATTTAGTGCCAGAGGAGGACTGTGTTGGAGTGGAAGATCCTAGGGCCACGGTCATGTTCTAAGGTGATGGGACAAGGGTAGTAGATTTGAGAGCATTTATGAAAAAAAAATCACTAGAAATTGCCGTCCATTTTGTTAGAAGACAAGGGTGGTGTCAAGTGTGAATATGGGACTGTATTTTTTAAAGTGGGGTTCTTGGACCTGTTGGAGAACCCAACTCAGGTCCACTTGTCCAATGCACAGCAAAGCCAATCTACCGATACCGAGTTGCAGTGAAGGAAACTACAGAGTTTGTTGTAGGGCGACAGGCAAGGAGAATAGGAAACTCGAGCTCAAAAGACCCAAACTCCTTGATAATTTTCAGGAAAGGGCTTTTAAAGGCAACATTAGGGGTGAGAGTCACAGGGTGTGTGATCAGCTGGACATTCTGATTGGTTGGTGGTGAGGTAACAGGGTGACGTTTCAGGAATCTTAGTCATCAACCTTCTGGTTCCAACCAGTCTGGGGTCTGCTGCTTGTGGTCAGCATGTAGTCACCATCCTCCACCTGGGTGGGGGTTGTAGTTTCTGCAGAGCAACTCAAAGACATGCAGCAGATTGTTATCTGCATCCCTTCAGGAGGAACTGGGAGTCCTGTGGCTCTATTGTTCTAATCATTACGCATGAGCCTCCTCTTTGGAACTTGGGGAAGGCCAAACCAAAACCGGGAACTTGGAGGGGCTTTTGTATCCAGGAAGACCTCACAAGGTCCTGCTCAGTTTCAGTTCCCCCTTTTCTTTGATGTTCCCCAATCCTGAGGGGAACAGGGGCAGGACAAGAAAAGGAATACAGTTTTGGATAAAGAGGTTAATCATAAACCCGGCAGGGGAACTCGTTTTAGGGGGACTCAGTTTCAGACCCCTGGCGTTAAGATCATCTGGGCAGAGTAGGGTCTTGTTAAGAACAGGTTATCTGACCCTACTGTATACTTTTTGGTTCGGTATGTGTGGGTAAGGTGGTGCCTAGGTTTTAGAATGAACCCCAAGTGATTCTGAAGCGGTCTAAAGTTTGAGAGCCTCTGACTTGAGAGATTCAGTCCTTAGTGATGAAAAGTGTGGTGACACCACAAACAGGAATCAAAGGCACCATGTGAGGAGATGCTTTCAGGGAGATGTCAAAGACAAAGACAATTTCCAGTCACCTCAGCCTGTTGGGAAGGGACAGGTGTGGGCTGCCTGGGAGTGGAGGGATCCAAGGGAGGGAGGCGGCTGGTTTCTTAGCCGGCTTCCACCCAACATCACATTTGTCAGGGCAAAGGACTGTGGTTTTAAGGGGGAAGAGAGTCTGTACACCTGCTAATGAGTTTCAGCTGAGCCCTCTCAAAAAAATGATGGCTTTTCCCGCCATAGCAAGACATTTATTTTGATCATACTTGTTCCAAAGAGGGGACAGAAAGTGAATTAGTGGTAATTGGCCATTTCAAGTGGTACCCGCGTGCTCTCCAGTCTCAGCTGACAGGGAGCGGGGTGGTGCCGGCAGAGAATGAGCTGCTCCCCTTCAGAACTAGTGCTCAGTGTGCTGTGCAAGGAGACAGAAACAGTGATTTGATGGCTGTCCTGGGCGCTCACACACGTCACGCGCACTTGAGCTTTTAACAGAACAAAATGCGTGTGGACACCGACGGCATGCCAACTCTCCTTCCCGACCTCAGAATATCGGCTTCTACAGAGTCACAGAGTTGGGGCTGGGCGCTGGGAGGTAACAGCTGAGGGGGGCCATTCTTCAGTTTACTTAACACAACAGAACGCCTTGCCCGTTTTATCATGGATCAAATTATGACACAAACTTAATAACATATTTCAAATAAGATGATTGATCAGAGAGAGCCAGGGAGGGAATCAGAGAGTTGGGATTCTGATTTCACAACTGTTTGCCAGACAGCTCCCTTTCCTTTGATGGTTTTTGCCCTTTATCACACAGGAAGTTCTCACATCAGGTTGAGTTCATTCACTCATTTATTCAGCAGATGCTCTTTGAGAACATAGCGGTGAACCAAACAAAGCCCCTGCCCGTGTGGAGCTTACATTCAGGAGGGAGAGAACACCATCACAAACAAACAAATAGCTCATAGGTGCTAGAATGACAGCAGGTGAGCTGAATGAATAAGCCGTGGGGTGTGTTTAAGAAGAGATTCCAAGCATGTGAAACGGGACCTACAAAGTCCTTGGGACCAGAATGAGCTGGGTGCATTCATGAAAATAGGAGGATGGCCAGAGAACCTGGTGAATAGAGAGGAGGGAAAAGGAGTAAACAGTTTGAAGAAATGGGCTGGGTCCAGATCACATCAGGCCTTATAAGCTACGGAGAGAATTTGGATTTTCTAAGTGTGATAGGAAACAGTTGTAGAGTTTCGATAAGAGGAATGTCATGACTTGGTTCTTGTTGAAAGAAATGTTATATTCAAAGATCTGGCTACTGTGTGGAGGGAGTAAAAGGAGGAAGACCACCTACAGGGCTGATCGGGTGAATGAGGAAAGATGGTGGCTGGGACTAGGGTGGTTTTGAAGGAAATCAGTGTACAGGAAAGAGTAAGTAAGACAGGCTTGCAGCTAAGCAGTGAATTGTGGTGCTTTTGCTGATACAAGGAAAACTGGGAGAGGAGGGGAGTGGGGCAGAAGGGAATAAAGAGTTCTGTTTTAGATATGTTAAGCTTAAGGTGCCCATTATAAACCAAACTGGAGAGGAAGAGTAGGCAGCTGGGTACATGAGTCTCAGTCTCAGGAGAGAGTTAGGGCTGGAACTGTGAATATGGAAATTAACCAGCACATAGACGATATTTAAAGCCATGGAACTGGGTGAGATCATCTAGGGAGTAAGAGAAGAGAAAGAAGAGGTCCAGGGATGAGCCCTCAGGCATTCCAAAATTTAGAGCCTGGGAAGACTAGGAGGATTCAGAAAAGTAGACAACAGTGGAGATCAGTGAGCTGGGGGAATCCTCAGTGAGATGGCGTCTCAGGAGCTAAGGAAGAGGTGTTTCCAGAAAAGGGAGGCTCTTCCTCTTAGGCGGGGCTGAGCAAGGTGGGTCTCTCTGCAGGGTGGGAGGGCCGCAGTGGTCCAGGGAGGTCAGAGTGGAGTGGGCTGAGGATGGCGTTGGTGGGAGGGCATCCCAGCACTGGGAGTCCTCAAGGAGGGGTGGTCCAGAGCAGAGCGAGGAGGGAGTCCCTGTGCAGGCATAGCCTGGTGCAGGTGTTGGAGCCCAGGCAAGGTGAGCAGAGCAGAGAAGCGTGGCCTGGCATAGGTGTCAGGTGCATAAGTGCAGACAATGAGCAGGTCAAGGAGGTCATCCCCGAGGGGCAGGGGCTGTGCAGTGTCACAGCCTGGGCAGAGGGAGGAGGGCATCCATGCAGGGAGGGCAGCCCAGCTTAGAGGATTGGAATCTAAACAGGCTGAGGAGGTGTCCACACAGGGGGCTACCCAGAGGAGGTTTACTAGGAGGGGCTCTTGGAATCAACCCCTGAGGAAGGGAAGGGAAGAAGGAGGATTAGACAGAGAGTGAAGCTGAGCTGCAGCGTCATCTCAAGGGAATCCTCAGCCAGCCCTACCGGGCGTTCTGAAGATTCTCTCAGGTTGGGGAGTGAAAACTGGGTCTTTGTACTTGGAGTCTGTCACTGGGCACGGGTCAATGTAAGAAGGGGCTTTGGGCAAAGCCACTCTCTTCAGCCCAGGGTAATAATCCCCAAAGGGGACTGACACCCAAGGCTGTCTGCCTGCTGGTGACACTCTCAGCGGGGTGGCAAAAAGTCCTTTGTGGCACATCATAGCATCTGCAACCTCCATGGTTTCAAACTACCTCCTTCAAATACCTATTAATTGCAAAGAAATAAGAGTGACTTTCTAGAAGAAGGCTGGAAGACACCACCCTGACCCGGTGATCAAAGTTAACATCATGAGTCATGGGGGCAATTCAAATTATATCCCACCTGATAGAATGCAGTGGGAAGAACAAGAATCATTTCTGTGTTATTCCTGATTCCGATCATGCGGAAACATCAGACAAACCTGAGGGACATTTTGTAAAGTAATAGACCTGTAACTATTAAAAGTGTTAAAGGCAGGAAAGTCAAGGGAAGCCTGAGGGACTCTTCCAGATTAAAGGGACAACTAAGCATGACACATGCTTCTAGCCTGCATCCTTTTCCTCTAAAAGTCAGTGTTGGGACACATGGGAAAACTTGAGTAAGGTCTGGGAATCAGATGGTAGCGTTGCTGCCAGAACCATTTGGGTTTGAATCCTGACTCCACTATTTAGTAGCTGTGTGAGATCAGGCAAGTTAACTAACCACTCTGAGATTCATTCTCTTCATCCAAACTTGGGGATAATAACTCTCACCAGCCCAGGGTTGTGGTAAGATAGCATAGATGAGATGGTGAGCGTGTGCCCTGGCCTAGTGCTGGACAAAGAGTGAGCCCTCCATAGCCTTTCCTTCTGAGGAGGGGAACTGCCCTACCCTCGATGTAATAAAATCATTAAATATTTGAGTTGGAGGGAGATTTAGGGAGATGATGTGATCCAACAGTCTCATTGGAGAAAGTGAGGTTCAGAGAGGAGAAGGCACACACCCAGCTGGGCCACAACTGGTTAGGGGCAGAGCTGGGGTGAGAACCCAGGTTCCTCTGTAAGTTGTGCTGTCTTTAATTTAGAATGATCATGATGGTACCACATTTTAATGATGCTTTAGGAACCTAAAGCACTTACATATTAACAGAGCTTAGACACCAACTTAAAACTTTGTGCAAAGGTGGTTGCCTCTAAATGCAGGGGCCTCCTGCACTGGGCTGGGAGATCCTTGAGGTCTTCTCCAACACTAAGATTCTATCATGTTAGAAGAATCCAAAAAATCAGAGTCCTGGGACAGAAAGCAGCTAGGCCCTTGATTTTCTCCCATTAACTCGGTTGTATTCATGGCCACTGTTCAGAAAATATCAATAGTTCTCTTCAAAAGGACTTTTCTCTTCTCCTTAGCAGCTAGAAAGGACTGTCTCCTCCCCTGAAAAGTACTCTGTCTTGATTGTATGCTGGTTGGAATAAACACAATTAGATGAGGAAGAAAGGGAGTGATTAGGGAATTATGCATAATGGCTGTTAGATTGGCTCCCAGATCCGGTTCAGGATGTGAGTATCTCTCTTGGAAAAGGCTGTTCCGGGAAAGGACTAATTCCAGTTGAAAAGTTGGGGCATGAGAAAGGAGAAAGAGCTTTACACGTTGTTTGCAAGACTGCGTGCCTGCCTTCGTGGGGAGGAGTCCCAGGCTGACCAGGACTGTTGTTTCCAGTGATGGGGCAAAGATCAGACCTCCTGCTGAATGCGCTGGCGCAGCTTCTCCCAAGACAGTAGGCAGCCGTATTTGCCCTTGACAACTCATGGCTATAAACATTCATTGAGTATCTTCTGAGTGTGCGGTGCTGATGGGGAGACTGGGGGCAGGCGAGGGATGAAAGGGCAGGATACAGTGGTGAAAACCCCATACTTCTTCGGGAGCTACCTACCTGCCAAGTGGGGCAGTGGAGAGAGGGTGGATACACACAAAGGGAGAACTTTGAATGCAGGCTGTGAGAGGTACTAAGAGTTACCTATCTAGGGAGTACGGAGCTGGAGACATTCACCCCAAAGTTGTGTGTTGGGGCAATGAGTTTTGAGTTGAGTTGAGTTCAACATATCTCACGTGAACCCCTCTGTGCTGAGTACCATGCTGTGTCCAGGAATCACAGGGAGGTCAGAGTCTAGTGGGAGAGACCAGCCTGTGGGCAATAATCGTGGTTTGAACAGAACAGAGAAGAGTGACACCACCCCAGCCTGAGTAGATTGTTAAAGAGAAAAGGCTTTCCAAAACTAGAGTTTGAGGTGGCACTTAAAAGATGAGTAAGAAGGAGCCCGGGAAGTGGATATAGGGAGAAAAAAGAGATGGACATTTCAAGTGAAGTGGAAAATAGCAAGAACAAAACTCAGGAGGTGAGTTTTTGGGGGTGTTGAGAGGTGGGGCAGGAACTCATTGGAGGTGGGGTTGGGAGGGGTGGACCTGTCGCAGAGGACTTTGCATGTCAGGTTAAGGGGCCCCTCAAAAACTATACCCCAGTGAAACGCCTTCAAGAATGCAAGGTTTAACTCCATGTAAGTCTAATTTATATTCTTCAGGTAGATTTTGTGTCCCTCACTTTTTTTTTTATCATTAGGATCTGGCTATATTAGAAATTCATAATTTATTTTTAAACCTTAGTGTATAAAATTACTCCTTTGAAATTAAAGGCACATCTTGCCAGAATGAGATTGACAACTATCACTGGGTGCTACTTCCCACTCAAGTGCAGAGGCACACCTGTCATTTATCAAAACCAGAGCGTGGGGCTTCCCTGGTGGCGCAGGGGTTGAGAGTCCGCCTGCCGATGCAGGGGACACGGGTTCGTGCCCCGGTCTGGGAAGATCCCACATGCCGCGGAGCGGCTGGGCCCGTGAGCCATGGCCGCTGAGCCTGCGCGTCCGGAGCCTGTGCTCCGCAACGGGAGAGGCCACAGCAGTGAGAGGCCCGTGTACCGCAAAAAAAAAACCCCCAAAAACAACAACAACAACAACAAAAAAAAAACAAACAGAGCGTGAGTATGAAAATTGAAAGAAAACTTAACCAAAAAACCTGTCATCTTTGTGCTATCCCTTGTGACTCACTTGCTTCTGTACCAGTGACAAGTTCCTCTTCCTGGGGGTCAGGCTTCCACGTGCTTCTGCATCACCCCCAGGCCCCATCACCAAATCCTGGCTGTTCTCTCCCCTAAATATTACTGAAACCTGTCTCTCCACGGACACTGCCACTGGCCTCGCCTGAGCTACCATCGCCTCTTGTCAGGATTTCTGCAGGAACCTCCTGTTTTCCTACCTCTGTTCCTGTCTTCCAACAACTGATTCTCCACAAAGCAGTCAGAGCAATAATTTTTAAATGCAGATCTGATGGTGTCTTTCTCCTCCTTCAGCCCTTCAGTGGCTCTTAGGCTAACGCCGGAGTCAGACTCAGCACACCAGGGCTCAGCTCTACCTGGTGCCTGCCGCCTCGGGGCGCATTTCCTACTTACACCTACTCAAACCATGCTGATCTTTTCAATTCTTAATTTGGTTAAATCCTACTGTCTCTCAGGCCTCACTTCTTCAGAGTGGACTTCGCTGACCGTTGGCACTTTTCACCCTTGCAATTAATGATGAATTGTGATCTCATATCTAGTGCTCATTACCCACCTAGACTGAGTTCCTGGAGTCAGGGCTGAGCCTGCCTTGTTTAATCCTGCAGGCTGGGCTGTCCTAGTGCCCGGCGCTAGGCCACCATGAGGCTAATAATAAATATCTATTTGAATATGTGAATAGTCGTAGCCCACACGTGCTTCTCTGCATCCTGAAGATTCTTCCTTCAGACAAAAACAAAAGGAAAAAAACCTCCTATTGTTGGAAACACTTAAATACCAATTCAAAGCCATCAATAGGTATGATTAACTATCATCCTGTACTATCCTAACTACAACTGATAATTGACTATTTTAAATAATATCTTTTAGATGAGAGAAATTACATAGGGACCAGCTAATAAGGGGTACCTTGATGGGTGCTTACACTTTGATAGGGTCCAGGGTAAGGCTAGAAACTCAATTTATTCTTCAACCAGTGATGTTCAGATTCTGGGACTCACCAGACTTCCAATGCTGCACATTAATGTACAGTGTGTCACATAATTGTTAGACACCACCGGTGTCTGTTCAGAAGCACATTTCTCTGCTGTGCAGTCCACGTAGGAAGCTGGATTGTGCTCCCAGGGTTGGGAACCATGAAATCAAAGGTCAAGAGAGCATATGGCCTAAGTATTTGTACCAGGCCATGCTGGCTCTAAAAGAACTCTCTGAAACAAAATTGTCAGAAATCAACATTTTGAACAGTGCATCATATATTGATTCTGTTTCTCTGTCCTCAGATGCTTTTTCCGTCTCTATATATTACTAAAGTAATCTTGTTCACGTCCTAAGTCATTTGCTTTTGTTTTGTTAAATTGATTTCCCTGCAGTCCCTGACCCAGCATTGAGGTTGCGTGTGTTTTCCGCACAGCTCCAGTTCTAATGGCAGCAGCTGTACTAAATGGAGGCAATGTAACATCACAGAGCAAAGTTATGTTTAAACTAAGTAAAAGCCTCTCAAATATGAAATAGATTTTTAAGTGGTTAAGGTAGAGCTGATTAAGTAAACTAAGTGTCACTAACTGAAAACGAATTGACATTTTAAAGAAAGCAAAATAAACAGGAAACAAATTGCTTTTTTAAAAAAGTTTAAAAGTTGTGAAAGCACCCCCAGGGAGTATAAAAGCTAACCATTTGTGAACTAGTAGATGAAAAACATTTGCCTCTAACCAATTTGCTTTAGAATATTTATTAAAGCTAGAGATTAAAAATGAAAATGAATAAAATAAAATTCATGAAAAAAAGTGCCAGACAAGCAAGTCACACTTAACTGCTCAAAACAAAATTTTTTTAAAAAATTGTAACCTGAAAATACGTCATAAATTCCAAAGCACTCATGAAAAGCTATAAGAGGGCTCCTTTGTATATAAAAATTATCTCCAACCTTCAGTTCATTCTCAAAAGGGGATTAATAAAAGTTTAAATATGCATAAAAATTATAAAACTACGCTATCCATGGTACACAATATATGAGAAACTTTGTGACTAGAAATGTTTGTCTTTGACGTTGCATGCTGACACCCATCATCCTTGTCCGGTATAGAATGGGATCAAATTGTGGCAAATCAAGTAAAAATGCACTCTCCTGACTTTTGTTGCTGAAATATCACCATAAGTAACTCAAGAGAAAAGTAGGCTCTTCTTTATTCTAAGAAAAGAATATCTAAACTTCCTTTCAGTGCTGCCTTTCAGAGTTTGCAAAAGGTAAAAATTCAGTTCATTTACTATTGTAATTTCTTTTTACAGATGTGCCTCCAGAATATTAAAAAAATACTGCCAGAATTTGTTAAAGTGTTTAAAACCTTTTTAAAATTGAAGTATAGTTGATTTATAATATTGTGTTAGTTTCAGGTGTACAGCAAAGTGATTCAGTTACATATATTTTTTTCAGATTATTTTCCATTACTGGTTATTACAAGCTATTGAATATAGCTCCATGTGTTATATAGTAAATCCTTGATGCTAAAGTGCTTACAATCTTTACACTAATGTTTAGATAAAGTCATTTTTGCAAAAGCCTTCTTTTTTTCTTCATTTTAGTGGACAATTACCTGACCTGGCTTTGTACCATGCAATTTTGTTAAACCTCATTTTTATATTCATATGTGCATTTCTCTAACCAATACCATCTTGGTATGGCTTTATGATACTGCCACCTAAGCCTTTGAAAGCTTCCATACTTTTTACAATTGCAGGCATAAATTTATCTCAAATGTCAGAGGAAGTGACGCCAAAGGCTAAATTCCGTAGAAACAGAACTCTCATGTCTGCAGTCCAGGCAATGATTTGGCCTCTCTGCTTGCCACAGGGCAATCTGTAGAAAAAAACAGAATTAAAGTGCCCTTTTAAACGGGGCTAGTTCATCTACATCATTTTCCCAAAAGTCATTCTACAATCTGAGAAAGCTAGTACCTCATTAATCAAATGTTTAGTTGACGTTTACTATAGTAGGAATAGAGTGGGCTTAGTTGAGTCTTGGCAGGATCTGCAACAGGTGTGTCTGTGCTGTAATTCTGATTCAGCTGTGGCCATCTGATTTAGTGAGTGCCAACTCCTCAGGGCCCAAATGAACTGCTTCCCTTCTCCCTGGAGGCACACATTTTTGTTGGGTTATGTGGACAAATGCAAAATGGGCTAAAGGCTTTGATCCTCCCCACATTACGAGGCTTTTACTAAGGGCTTTCCACTCCCCTGTCAAGTACCCCTCAGGACAACATATTTTCTCACCTTCTAAGCATCGCCTCACTCATCCCTCTACTGCTCCAGCCACCTGTTGAGGAAAATGTCTTGAGGCCAAATCACTAGACCTTAAGCCTGGAGAACATGGAGTCTCTGCTGCTACCCAAGAGCATCATAGATACTAAAGACCTTACTTTATTTTGTTGGTTGGTTGGTTGGTTGATGTTGATTGGAGGAGAAAGGTGGAAAGAAGCCAGAGAGGGCAGTTGTCCTGGTGATCAGCTCTCTTGAGCGTAGCTCCAGTTAGGGACTGACTACTCTGGACTTTGCTCCCAAGATTAGGAAGGGAGTCCCAGGAGAACAATGAGGTAGGATCCCCATGACTTGATGCCACTGCCATGAGCATTTTTATGGTGGAGTGAGTGCCAAGGAACTGCCCTGACCTGACACTGCTTAATTTCCTGCAAATGTGTCTGACTTTATATGGTTGGAGTCAAAGTAGTGAGAGGGTTAAACTGTGCCTGGCGGTCTGTGTAACTTGTTTAAAATAATGGGCTAAGTAAGGCTGAGAAAACTGAGAAAGTGATGAGGGGATATTCTGGAGATCAAAGAGGAAGAGCTGAACTTAGTTAAGGGTGGGATTGTTGTATTGCCAATGAGAGTAATGAAATCCCTGTGTCCACCGTGGATTGAACATTTACACCTGGACTGCTGCTTTCTGATTGGGACGGGCGGGGAGTCTAATAGCCTAGCAGTCACACATGTTGTCACGTGTCTTTTGCCAAGAAGTCATTGTTTCTGTCTTCCTTCTCTGACTAGGTGTTAGACTGGATCGAAAACCACGGCGAGGCCTTTCTCAGCAAGCACACAGGGGTCGGGAAGTCTTTGCATCGAGCCCGGGCCCTGCAGAAGAGGCACGATGACTTTGAAGAGGTGGCTCAGGTGAGATGCTGTGTATGGTTGTATGCGTGTGTGGAGCGCTGAGGGAGACCAGGGCTGTGGCTTTGGTGTTTGGTGGGGCACGTTGGGTGGATAGCCCATGGCTTCTGGGCTGCCTTCCCGCCTGATGCAAGGAGACCCTTGTCTGCTCTAGGATCACTAGGTGAGTGGTAAATTAGTATTTTGTCAGCTGTGATCAGTTGCAGTAGAATGAGTAAGGCAGGGAAGGGGCAGCTGGGAAAGGTATCACTAAGGGATGGCGAGGTGGTTGCTGCCAGAGGAGCGAGGGTGACAAAGCTAGAGTTTGCCACGTCACGGCTTTAGCCAGGACTGGCTCTGATTCCATTACACAGGCAGCCCTCAGTGGGGGAGTCCTGCTGGGCATTGTCCAGAGCCCCAACCTCACCCGGGGAGGTGACCAGCCCCAGACAGATGTGAGCTGTGGGTGTGAAAGGAGAGGGCCTGCCGAGAGCCAAAGGAATCTGCTGGTGGACAGGAAGTAGTGGGAGTGGACCTAGGGGAGCTGCAAGGGATGCTGGAGGGTGAGAGGCCTGACGGAGCCAGAGAGACCGTGTCAGCAGCGACCTGAACCTGCGGAGGCAGGTAGATGAGACCCAACCTATGGGATAAAGAAAACCTCACAGAAAACCTCTGTGCACTGTTGGTTGGAATGTAAAATGGTGCGACCACTGTTAAAAACTGTATGGCAGGGCTTCCCTGGTGGCGCAGTGGTTGAGAGTCCGCCTGCCGATGGAGGGGATGCGGGTTCGTGCCCCAGTCCGGGAAGATCCCACATGCCGTGGAGCGGCTGGGCCCGTGAGCCATGGCAGCTGAGCTTGCCACAGCAGTGAGAGGCCCGCGTACCGCAAAAACAAACAAACAAACAAAAAACAGTATGGCAGTTCCTCAAAAAATTAAGCATAGAATTACCATATGATTCAGCAATCCCACTTCTGAGTATATACCCAAAAGAATTAAGAGCAAGGATATGAAAAGTACACCCATGTCCAAGCAGCATTTTTCACAGTAACCAAAAGGTGGAAGCAACCTAAGTGTCCATCGACAGATGAACAGATAAACCAAATATTGTATATACAGGGCTTCCCTGGTGGCGCGGTGGTTGGGAGTCCGCCTGCCGATGCAGGGGACGCGGGTTTGTGCCCCGGTCCGGGAGGGTCCCACGTGCCACGGAGCGGCTGGTCCCGTGGGCCATGGCCACTGGGCCTGCGCATCCGGAGCCTGTGCTCCGCAACGGGAGAGGCCGTGGCGGTGAGAGGCCCGCGTACCGCAGGAGAAAAAAAAAAATATATATATTATATATACATATAGTGGAATATTATTTGTTCTTAAAAAGTAAGGAAGTATGACACATGCTACAGCTTGGATGAACCTTGAAGATACGATGCTATGTGAAATGTTAGTCACCAAGGGACAAATATCGTATGAGTCCACTTATATGAAGTACCTAAAATAGTCAAATTTATGGAGATAGAAGGTAGAAGGGTGGTTGCCAAGTGCTGACGGGGAGTTATTATTTCGTGGGTGCAGAGTTTCAGTTTTGCAACGTAGAGATTTTTGGAGATGGATGGTGGTGATGGTTGCGCAACAGGGTGACTCAGTGCCCCTGAACTTTTTTCTGTTACGTTTACTTTACCATGACCACCAGTACCACCACCACAAGAACAAAAACCAGCCTCATAGCCACACAAGGATCTTTTACAGCATGAGCTGGACTGTGCCAACGTGATACAGACACAGGCCCCATGTGCCTCTGGTGGACAAGATGTATTACAGACCCAAAATATCTGGGTGGCCAGGCATTCTGGTGCCTGTCCAGTCTGTTAGGGGGCATAGGATGGGAGAGGGTCATCCAGACTCCCTGCCTGCTGAGAGTGGGCATTGTGGTACCTGGGACCATCTGTTGGACTAGAGCCATCCCATAGCTTTGGTGCCCCTGCATTCTGGCTGTCCTGTGGTTCAGCCCTCCTCATCTGGGGAGGACATCCCCAGAGCCACCCACCGCCCTGATCCAGCCCACTCCTCCTTGCTCTCTTACTGCTGTGGCCTCATAGGCAATGCCAGCTGTGGTCACAGGCCCATGAGGGGGCTGTCATTTTTGTGTGTTGTTACAACCAGACAAGCCTCGTGGCCTCCCCAACCTCAACCTCATTTCTCCCAGTTCCTCCTCCACCGTCTCGCTGGTGCCTGATATGCCCTTCCCATGGGACAGTGCCTTTCAGTTAGTGCCAGAGACACATTAACTTAAATTCATACTAAAGAAAGAATTGACACATTTTTGAGAGCTTATGGGCCTTTTAAGTGTTTTATCTCCCACCAACCCTGAACAATAGTATCAGCCTTGTTTTATAGAAGACGACACTAAAGGATCAGAAAGTCCTGCGGTGCCTTTGTCATCTAGCTTGTCGGTGGTTCTGTGGGGATTTTAACCCAGGTGTGAATCCAGACTCGTGTTCTCACCCTAATCCCATGCCGTCCCTCTTTACTGAGGTGGAGGAATTGGGTGTAAAATTCATTGCCAGTGTCCTCGTGGAAAGTACAGGGCAGGGCTTCCCTGGTGGCACAGTTGTTGAGAGTCTGCCTGCCGATGCAGGGGACACGGGTTCGTGCCCCGGTCTAGGAAGATCCCACATGCGGCGGAGCAGCTGGGCCCGTGAGCCATGGCCGCTGAGCCTGCGCGTCCGGAGCCTGTGCTCCGCAACGGGAGAGGCCACAACAGTGAGAGGCCCGCGTACCGCAAAAAAAAAAAAAAAAAAAAAAAGTACAGGGCAAAGAGCAGGAATGGGGTAGGGGAAGCTTCCCCTGTCACAGGCATTATTTTCCCTGGTCCTGCCAACGAGTAATCTTTTGATATAATCCACTTGTCTCTGCCTCTGCTTCCTGATAAGACTGTGTCTTTACAAGAGAGAAGAGAGAGTGTACCTTCCAAAAGGCTCCTGCTTTTAGGAGGTTTTCGGAGGATGTGGACCACAACGGGAACACCTCAGTGAAGGGCCATGAGATCACTGCATCATTCTCCTGTAAATAGGCCTCTAGAGATGGGTCTCGTAGTCTGGAAATGAATCCTGTCTTGTTCCCTCATCCCTATTCTGGGGAAGGGTGTGGGCAGTGGAGCTGCCCAGCATCCTGGAATTGGTAGTCCACATAGGAAAACCACCTCCAACCGTGGCCAACGCAGGTGGGTGGTCAGCAGCCACCTGCCTCAGCCCTGCTTTTTTCTGTGCAGCGTGACCATCACGCTCAGGTACTGAGAAAGGGGGCAACCCAGGCAGGAAAGGGCGCTCTTTTTCTTGCTTCTCTCCTCACTAGGTGAGGGCTGCTGGAGGGAGAGAAGTGAATTTAGTCAGGAATTGGATAATTCTTGAGTTCGTCAGAGATCAGTGACGCACAGTGAAAGAATTAGAAACCTGTTCCTGGTTGTTGTGGGCTGCTGCTTATGAGATACGGGCAGGAGGGGCATCACGCATGGGGTGAAGGAGGAGACTGGGGGCCGCTGGTCAGCAGCACCACACAGGGTCATGATTCAGTGAAGGAGCTTCTTTCAGCTTTGTGATCTTATGATTCTTTGACCTGAGGCTGGTATGACAAGGGAACTCTGAGCTCCCATTCTCTGCATTCAGATTTTAAAAATTGTCTTGAGTCAAAGAAGGAAGAGAGCTGTTTCATCTGTCACCACTGGACATGTGCCCTTCTGCAGGGAAGAGCAGAGAAATGGCTACCCGTGGGGAGGGGTCCAGGGGCAGCATAAAGGCCCTGAACGAACACCTCTCCACTCTTGGGATAGTGGGGGCACCTCTGATCCTCACCATTGGTTACTCTTTGGAGTAAAGACATTTAAGGCAGTCATTAAAATAAATACAAATGATACCTGTGAAGAATGAATGTAGCATTCATTATCTGTCATTAAACTTTAACTTAAATCTTGTGTTGATTAGCTCTTGAACACGTTTTAAATTCTTCAACTATCATTTGAAGGAAATGAATAAATATTTATGATCCTCCCTTCATCCTGCAGATGGCACTCTTTGAATAGCCTACGTAGAAGCCGAGCTGCGTGAGGAAAGGAGCCTCAGTCATGACAGCCTGACAGGCAGGTGGTGAGGGCCAAGGGGTGCACCAAGGGGCTGTCTCTGCAGGTCTTTCCAGTCTAAGCTGCTGAGATTGTCCATGCTCAAACAGAAGTGCTGGGGACCAGTGGGAACCTCTCCTGCTCCAGATAGATACTTGACTGGACTTGCCTATAAACTCATCAAATGACTCAGGCCATAGCGTAAATCAGATTTTTTAAAAACGCTTATTACTTATATATATACATATATACACACATGTATATATGTTATATATAATATATGTATTGTGTGTGTGTGTGTGTTGCATGTTAGCTGTCATTGGGAATATGAACAGGCATAGGGATAGAATTGCTACCCGTAAGAGCATAGCTTTCAGGGGATAGATGCATCCGTATCTGCGCAAGAGGTGGAGTGGGCAGTGGTACTGACATTTTGTCCTGAGATATTCGCTGTGCCTCAGCAGGGGAGTACTCAAGTGCCTGTGGTTTAGAGAGCAGCTGTGCCTGCTGTTAGTGGTCTGCTTTATGACCTCATTATCTGAAATGCCAGCCTCTCTGTAAGCTAGTTTGGTCAAAAGAGCAAGCATTTACATTCAAATATATGTTATTTAAAATCTCAAAGCACCAAGTCACATTTAAGCAGCTAAGCATCAGTGTAACATTTTGGAAAGAACAGACCATTCAAAGAAAGATTTAAAGAAATATAAAAACACGGGCACAATTAAGTACTTCATTCAATAATCTCTAGTTAGTTATTTCTCTAGCTGACCCTTGCTTTTTCTTCAAACTTGAATGCAATACATTAAAAAAAAAAAAACAACTCATTCTGAGCCTTGGGGACAAAATAGGCAAAAATGGAAGGGAAACATTTTAGTGGACCCATCAGTGACCTTGCCCATTAAGGATATTCAAAGTGTACTCAACTAACGTACCAGAGTACTAAGGGTGACTAGAATAGGGTAATCCGTAGAGATGGAAAGCCTCTGCCCACAGAGTTGGACAGTTCATTCAGTTTCCATGTCCCATCAAGCCTCTGTGTTGGGCACCGTGGAAAATGAAAGAGATGCACAGTTTCTGTCTTGAGGAACTCACAGTCTAATGAAAAACATGCAGCCAGAGTATTCTAAACCTCTGAGAAGTCCCACAATAAGAGAGGAGACATAATCTTTACTCTTTTAAGGTTTTCAAGGAGTGCATCTAGTGAAACCAAGATAAACCCTTAGTTCATTTGGTGATCCAAAAAAAACACATGCCTTGCGGTAGTGTAGTGACCTTTGGAGTAAGTTCCATCTTTCTTTTCACGCCTGAGATGGTGACCAAGTATAGCAGCTGCAAATGCAAGCAGAAGGGAGAGGGGGGAGAGATTAAACAGGTACTTTTCCACACTCCAGTTTCTTTTTTCACATTCTATTTTTTATTTTTTAATTTTTTAAATATCTTTATTGGAGTATAATTGCTTTACAATGGTGTGTTAGTTTCTGCTGTATAACAAAGTGAGTCAGCTATACATATACATACATCCCCATATCTCCTCCCTCTTGTGTCTTCTACCCTCCCCAGTTTCTTAGAGTTGATGAAAGGTTCTTAGACAGGATGAAAAAAGATAGAAAGAAGGCCAGGAAAATGCTGATAAATTAATGTCATGAAGTGGGCAAGTGGAAGAATGTGAAATGGCAGAGAAATGAAGGACAGTCTCACCCTTTGGATCTTGTCTGGCACTCTTCCCGTTGGGGTAGACTCAGGACATTCCTTCCACAAAGCACTAGGGAGAAGTTACTGGCATGAGCTGATGGGAGGGGTCTTGTGACCACTGTCAGGAAGAAGAAAGATGTTTTATATGGTGGTTAAATCCCAAACAAGGGTTTTGAAGGTCATGTTGTATACACTTGATTTGGAAAATTGAGAAGGGGTCGGAGCCAATATCCAAGACATTATAGAAAGCCTGCCAAGAACTTCTTATCAAGACTATGAATTGTCCCCCCACTTTTGTTGCTTCCTGTGTGGAACAAATGGCAAACTCAGAAGAAACTGGGACTGTATTCCTAATGACTTTAAAGTTCTGGGTAGCACACTGAAAGATTCGAAAGCACAGGTGGTGTATTTGTCTCTTGTTCCGTGTGATGGCAGTGACTGTGGAAAAGAAGGGAGGCTGAGAAACAAATGGCTACTTGTGTAGATGGTGTTTTAAAAAGTCTTCTGGACTATATCCTACAGAGCCAGGATGATGGACTTCTGGCAAGGGGCAGAGTGCATCTTGTAAAGATTGGGAAGGATGTGCTTTGGCAGAAAACCTTGTTGATCTGTCTAGAAGGATTTAAGCAAATTTTGAAGTAGAAGGAGAAAATTACCCCAGTAAAGCCAAAAGCAGACGTGTGAGGCCCACGGGTGACACAGAAAGAAACATCTTCTGAAGGAAATGCCCTTAGGTCAACTTAGGTTAAAGAAAAATACCAAGAATACAGATTGCAAACAATATTTATAGCCTTATCTATATATCAACAAAAGGCATGTGTAACAAGTAAGGTACTTAAACTTTAACAAAAGAAGATAAATACAAATATTCCTGAGATTTTAAGGTATTGAGCTCGTAAGTAAAAAATGGCAATTGAAGAAGATTGTCTGTTTAAAGGACTCGTTTAATAAGAGGGGTGAGGATACATAAGAAAGGTTCTCATCTATATGAGATCTACAGACCTGAGGGTAGTAGACAATATGGAGACATAACAGAGATTAATGGAAAGCAAACAAAAAGCCATGATTGTGACTGGAGAGGACCATGATATCCTCCATCAGATGGAGGATATGGGAAATTCTGATACAATTTCAGTTCTGGCTCAAGGAAAACTATGGTGGTTATGAGAGCCCTCAAATTTCCTGGCATCTCCTGTAAATTCTGT
Source organism: Aethalodelphis obliquidens (assembly GCF_003676395.1). Classification (NCBI taxonomy): domain Eukaryota; kingdom Metazoa; phylum Chordata; class Mammalia; order Artiodactyla; family Delphinidae; genus Aethalodelphis; species Aethalodelphis obliquidens. The sequence continues at coordinate 69,636,532 of NW_020837945.1, forward strand.
GACACCATAAATAAAACATCAATAAGTTGATGAGAGCAAAGTGTTCTACAATGTAGAGAGCGGATCATTGTAGAAAAGCTCAAAAGAGTATAGATTATGTCTGGACTCTCTCTCGAACCTTGACTTTTAGATAAAAGGGTTTAGACATTGCTCTTAGAACAAAAGGGAATAGTAAAGACTTTTGAGTGATGATGCAAATTAAAATATAATCTCTAAGCCAGAGAAATAAGGATTTCTCTATGTACTGTTTAGATCACATAGAGAATAATGTGTATAATTCTAGAAAATGTATTTTCAAAAGGATATTGACAAACTATGCTGTAATTATTGGAAGGCTGCCAAGATAGTGAAGTTGAAGTAACTGGATATGTCCAATTCTGAGTAAATAATTTTTTTTATGGAAGGGGAGGTGGGTTTGATAGCTGAAAGGTTCCTATAGAAGAGATAGGGTGGAAGGTATAGTGAAGCTAATTTTAGCTTAATTCACCTATCGTTTCTAACACACGGTTGCTTTTTTATGAGCTGTCCAAAACCAGAATGAAATATCTTGTGATGTAGTGTGCTTCTCATCATGGGAGGTTTTCCAGCAGAGGCAACCCTTTTTTCCCTAGGATATGTAAAAAGCTAAAAACTAACAAATAAAAAGAAACCAAGACTACCTTTTCTGGACCCTGTTTCTCCTCCCCTTGAAAGCCCAAGTTCTTGAGAGAACAGTTTATATTTGCATCTGCCCTTATTTCCTTACTTCCTAGATGCCCTTTGACTTCTGCCATTGGGCTTCTATTCTCTCTGGCCAACAGAGGTTAATCTTACCAAAGTCTCCACCTGAATGTTTCTTTTTGTTTGTTAAATCCAAAGGATACTTTTCAGATACTAATTAGTCTTCCTGAAGCATTTGACCCTGTCAACCACTTCCTGCTTTTTAAATTCACTTGTCCTCAGCCTGCCATGACACCTGGCTCTCTTGGTTTCTTTATGTCTTTCTGACTGGTCCTTCTTAGACTCTTCTCCTTTTTCCCCAGAATTTGTTCCCCAGACCTTCTCTTCTCATTTTATGATTTTACACTGCATGATTTTATACTCTTTCCCACCCTCAGCTGTCCCACTACTCTGATGGCTTCCAAATCTGTGTCTCATCTCTGATCTTACCCCTGTGCTTCCTGTTCGAAAACACACTGGCTTTCTGGACACTTCCACTTTGACTTTTCAGAGGGTTCTCAAACCCAATGTGTCCAAAATTTATTTGATCATCTCCTGCCCCTTCCAGGTGTGCTCTTCCCCCTGTATTCCCCGTGCTGGTGAAGAGCACCAACCAGAAACTTGGGAGTCATTCTTAACTCTCACCCCTCATGAGCCCTTCACAAAGTCCTACTGATTCTGTCTTTAATATGTCCCTTTCCTCCCATCTTCATTGCCACTGCCCTAGAGCAGAGTCTCATTATCTCTTGATTGGATTATTGCATTATCCTCCTGTTTTCCCTGACTCTAGTCATGGTCTCCTTAAATCCATGCCCAAATTGCTACCAGAGTGGTTTTCCTAAAATGCACATCTCATCATGCTACTCCATTTGTTATGGAACTCATAGGTGTTGTCCCATTGGGATAAAGGTCAAACTCTTGAAATTATAAACCTTTAATGACCTGGCTGCTGACTTCTCTGGCTTTACCTTTTATCCCTCCTGTGCTCCCTCTACCCCACTCGATAGTCCTGTCTCCCAGAGTTTACCTGAACACGTCATGCTCTCAAGTCTCAGTGCTGTCTCCTCTGCAATCCTTCCCAGCTCTTTAACTTTGACTACCCCGACCAACTTCTGTGCCTCTTTGAACACTCATCTCAAGTATCGCCTCTTCAGGAAGCCTTCAGTGGCCTCCATGGCTTGGATTGAATACCCCTTTTCTAAGGCATCCACTTTTTCTGGTCACATCCCTATCATGGTAGTTATCATGCAGTGTCATAATCAATTTTATGATGGCCTCACTCCCCAGCTATGACCTTCCTTAGAGCAGGAATTTTACTTTATTAGCCTTTTTATCCCAATGCCTAGCATGGTGAGCCTAACATGCAATCGGTGCTTGAAAAGTAAAGGAATGAATGGTATTCATTCCTTTGTTGGGTGGATATCAGGCCAGGTGATGTCTAAGGTCCTTTCCAACTCTAAGAATGATAAATGGAAGAGAGGTAGATTAGATGAATATTCATAAAAACACAGGCCCCAGGAACATATAACCTGGGACCTAACCGAGAGCCATCTTCATAGAATTAGCAGGATTGCCCTGAGCTGGAGTTAGCATGGACAGCCCCAGTCCAGGAAGAAGCGTCTCTGGAGCCAAATTCTGAGTGAGTTCTTTGGACTCTTCCAAGTTTTTTGTTTGTTTTTTTTTTTGCGGTACGCGGGCCTCTCACTTGTGGCCTCTCCTGTTGCGGAGCACAGGCTCCGGATGCGCAGGCTCAGCGGCCATGGCTCACGGGCCCAGCCGCTCCGCGGCATGTGGGATCTTCCCGGACCGGGGCACGAACCCATGTCCCCTGCATCGGCAGGCGGACTCTCAACCACTGCGCCACCAGGGAAGCCCTTCCATGTTTTTTTAACTGAAAAAACAAAAACAAAAAAAACTAAAACATTATTTCAGATGAAATTATTTCCTGTAAATTGGTTTCATAGGAAACCAATTTTGACAAGAGCGCATGGTAATCCTTACTCAGTTCATTTCCCCAGCCTCACTAAGTTTCCATGATTTTCCGGCTGAGATAGTTACCATCACACTGTGCCTGACTGCTAGGGAGGCTTTAACCCTCTCCCTCTGTTAGTTGAAATGTGACAAAGTTCTTTTTCCCTTTCAAAAATTCTCCCGTGTTGGAGATGAATAAGATTGGTTCTTTTCAAGGGTATCTTAAAGGCAACAACAAAAGAAAAGGTAAATTAGACAAAAGAAGTGTACCGATTTTATGTTAAGTATATTGATTTGAGTCCAAGACAACTCTAGTCATACATTTTATTCAGTCTATCGTGTTCACTGATAGACATGTATTCCTTCTCTCTGTTGAGGAGATCCTAATAACAACAGCAGTAATGATAATAACAGTAACACTTATTGAGGACTTTCTATGTGCCAGGCACTGTTCGCTTCATTCTCATAACATCCCGTTAGGTATTGATATTGCAAGCTACAGATAAGGAGTTGGAGACAAAGAGGTGAAATAATAGCTCAAGTTGACAAAGCTAGTAAGGGATGGAACTGGGATTCAAACCCAGTAGTCTGGCTCCAGAGCCCAGGCTCTCACCTCCTTTGCCACAGAGTCTCTTGATCCACAAAAGCTTTGGATGTCTCTGGGATTGGGCCTGGCGGTGTCCTCTGTTTTACCCCAGAACCAGTTCCTAATCCTCTTTCTATGTGTGGATCCAGGTGGCCCCTCAGACAACCATGTGTTAGCACTGTGGCCACAGGACTGCGGAGTGACAGTCTTTCCCTCCTTGTGCCTAATAATTCCCTTGGACTCCAGGGTCACCTTCATGACCCTCTATGACATCTTCTTCATCTAAAAGCTCTGTGTGACCTCAGGGCTCTAGGAATCCCACGACTGCCTCTCATCTTTCTCTACCCATCCTCTACCTTATCTGAAACACGTGTACCCACTATTGGCGACAGCTGGCTCTGTTCTCTGCTGGCGCTTGTCCTGTTTAACAATTAACTTGGCCAGTATCTAGCCTGAGTCTTCATTTCCATTTTCTAGCACAAAGTGGACTATACTTGGCCTAGCCCAGAATATTATTTTGTCTTTCTTTTTTTTTTAAATTAATTAATTTATTTTTGGCTGCGTTGGGTCTTTGTTGCTGCACATGGGCTTTCTCTAGTTGCGGCGAGCAGGGGCTACTCTTCGTTGTGGTGTGCGGGCTTCTCATTGCGGTGGCTTCTCTTGTTGCGGAGCACGGGCTCTAGGCACACGATCTTCAGTAGTTGTGACTCACGGGCTGTAGAGCACGGGCTCAGTAGTTGTGGCACACAGGCTTAGTTGCTCCACGGCATGTGGGATCTTCCCGGACCAGGGATCGAATGTGTGTCCCCTGCATTGGCAGGCGGATTCTTAACCACTGCGTCACCAGGGGAGTCCTATTTTGTCTCTTTCTTTTTACCTTTTGCTAAGGTCAGGCTATCATTAATGAAACCTCCTTGTTTCCAGAGCACATCTCCCTTGATAGCTCCACAAGCCTGTTTGAGACATCCCTCTCAGTTCCAATTTCCTTCTATTTGGACGTATGATATAGTGAAGAAAAGTGTAGCATTTACAGTCAATCTGTTCTTTCCTTTTGTTGGCCTTGGGCCCAGGGACAGTCAATTTCCCTGAGCCTCAGTGTCCTCTCTGAAATAAAGATGGTGACACCTCCCCCACAGAGTGATGTGAGGGTTAGAAATAACATGTACAATGTGCCTAATAGAGAATTTGTTTCGTGGGAGGTGAATGGTGGCCTCAGTGGCAGTAGTGGTGACCATGGGAGTGGTGGTGATGGGATACCTCTAAGCCTCACTCCCTTCCAGGATAGGTTATCAAGTACCATGCTGTCATCTCTCAAGCCTCAGCGTGGTGTGGTCTGCCTAACTAGGTTGGAAAGAGTAGGCTTGTCCTTTGAGATGGGCCAGGTGCCAAGTGGAAAGATCAGCTACAGGAACTAAGCTTGGCCCTCGGGTTAAGCATGTGAAAGAGGGGTCCATCCAATCTGACCAGTCAGAACCAAGGAAAGGCAATAGAGTAATGGTGCCTCCTGCCTTGGGGTGGTAGGTAGGGGATACCCACTACTGGGCATCCAAGAGCCAATGTATTCAGAGATGCAAGGAAGAGGATCGGTGGTTTACACAGCGAAGACTCTTAACAGATAGCAGGCTTCAGTTACTGGGCTGCACATCAGAGGCAGGGTTCCAGGTAAGGAAGGGATAGGGATAAAAGTCTAATTATCAAATGTGAGCACCAGGGCAGGGCTGGATTAGCTGCCAGTGGGACCTGATATGAAGGACTAGTCTGTTGGTGAGACGTGTGATTCCATTTCTGTCATGAGACAGAAGCTGAACCTGCCATTAGGCCTCAGAAAAGGGGAAGGAAGGGGAGAGGGTCTGGGCACTGAGTGAGAGCATTCTCCCTTCTAAAGGATTTTCTGATTCAGTGGGCCTGCTCACAGGGGTCCCAAGAACGTGGCCGCTAGTTTCACAAGGTGTCACCGTATTTACCTTGCACAGTGAGAATAACACACCGCTGGGAAGAATAAAGTTGCTGACTCTCAGAGAGCACTGCCATGGTTTAGAAAGGAAACAAGGAAAACCGTTCCAGAGGAAAGCTTCCTCATCTGCTGGTACTGATTCTGAAAGCAAACCATGTATTACCGTGTCTTCCAATAATTAACTTCAACACGGGTCAACCTGCCCAGATTAAGAGAAACCAAATTGACTTCCTTTCTCTTCCGTCTTCCTTTCATTTCTGTGACACTGTGCCCGCAGGGTGGGCGCTGGGAAGCCAGCACTGTCTAAGCTGAAAGTAAGAGGGAGCAAGTGACGGATTTGCATATGGGGGGAATGTATGCAAGTTCCACAGTGAAAATATTTCTCCTGGATAGAAACATTTTGAAAAGTATTTGCAAGGTTTTAAACCTGTGCTGTAGACATGTAAGAATAAGCAATAGTAACTGCCGTTTATTGAATACATATCTTTATAAGAAATAACTCATTTAATCCTTGAAACAACTCTGTGGAGTAGATTTTCATATTATCCTCAATTTCCAGATGAAAAATCAGGCCTAGAGAGTACCATTCAAGTGTAGGATGCAAGCTTTGAACCCAGTCTGACCCCAGAGCCCACGCTTCTAGCTCACGTACCTTCAGAGTAGTGGGGAAAACTGAGCTTATTCAACTCTCTTTTTGATTTTTTTTCCAAATGAAGTTTCTATTTTATTTTTATTTTTTAAAAATTTCTAACTACAAAACTACACATTTTCATTATATATGTGCAGATGAGCAAAAAAGGAACAAAAATAATCCACCCACTCAGTTGTCTGTCTTAACAGTTGCTAATAGCTTGGTGTTTATTCTTCCAGATATTTCTTTATTTATATGTATATGTATGTTGGTTGCCAGCTTTTCTCACTTAATGATATATCCATGGTAATAGATATATATCTGCAGTGGGTTTTGTTTTTGTTTTGTTATTTTTTGCCGGTGAAATATTAAGACTTTTTACTCTTTCCCAGATTCTAGTAACTTATAGGCTGTTAAAAGCAGGTACAGTTACAAGTGGGTAAAGAGAAGCAGAATAAGCATTGAAAACAGAGGGCTGGGTTTAAGCCAAGCATTCAGAATCTTTTCCCAAGAGAAAGCTTCAGAGAATGGCAATTTACAAGTGCCCTCCCAAGCCTTTCCAGTGCCCCACTGCAGGTGCATGTATATTAGAGGGATGTGAGGACCTTCTGAGGCCCTAAAACTGGCTGAGATGATGTTGGAGATGGTGATGGTGGAGGTGGTAGGTGGGTGGGGAGTACTTCAAAACAGTAGCATTTGTAGTCTCTCTCCTCCTCCCTATTCCTTCTTCCTGTCTCTCCTCCTTTTCCTCCTCCTCTTTCCTTCATTTCTGTCCCATCTTCTCTTGGGAGATCCTTTTCTGAAATAGGGGCTCTAGTCAGGGTCCAGGATGCAGCACTTGGTTCTGGTCCAAGTGTGGTTTCAGGTGGGCTGTGCTTTCTAGGACCCCTAAGAGCTCCGTGAGGCGAGTATGCCTTTACTGTGGCACTCGGGGTGATGGGCAAATCAGGAGTGTCTGGGCTGAGGGTAAGGGCTTTTGAGAACTTGTGGGTGGAGGTGCCATGGGGACGGGTGATGAATACCAGGAACCAACACCTAAGAGTCCTGAGTGAAAGGACTTCAGGCTATATATTACACAAACCAAAAAATAAACATACACCACCAACAAGAACTGCCCACCAAGCAGATGTGTCCTTTTTCTCTGCCAATAAGCAACTGGAGGTATTTCATGAACCAGTTTTGTTTGGAATAAATTTTTAACAGGAGAAAAGCCCACTGCCAAGGTCTGACAGGAACAAAGCATCACATCTGAGTTATTCCACCAGGAAAGGCAGCCAGGTTTGGGGCAGAGAGAGCTGAGCTCTTGTGGTCTCCTGTGGGACCAGGTGACATCCAAGCCTCATCAGGATAGGTGCCTTTATTTGTCTTGGGATACACAAGGCAAATGCCCAGCCAGCCCAAGGCACTGACTGCCCTTTGGGTTTCAGTAGAGACTAGTGCAGCTATCCCACTATATTCTAGGAGCTGATAGCGTTAGATATTGGCAACCTCAGCTGTAATTACACATCTCCATGGTGTTTCACCCTGTGGGCTATTTTGTATGTTATATCTGAGCCTCAACAATGCCAAGTATGGTTTGAAATAGCTCTGGTGGACTTTAGTCCATCACATGCCTAGAATTTGAAAATAACTTTGAGGGAAGGGGGCAGTGAATAAGGCTAAAAAGGGAGCTCCAAATCCATGTGATAGACATGTTTCAGTTTTCTTCTTCTTCAGGAGTCTTGGACTCTGCCTAAAATTATAGACTCTTTAGTGTCTCGGGAATTCACAAGGTCAGTCTCATTTACTTAAAAAAATATAGCTAAAGAAGAGAGGGTTATTTGGATGCGAAACTTGGGTCTGACCCAGCTGCTGTAGCTGTCACCCTGGTAAAAGTTTTACAAATTTATAAGGTTAGAAAGGTTGAGGTTTGAGGTTCACTCCAAGTCATTACATCCCATCATGGCTTCAGGTGGTCAGATGATTTGGTACCAGATAACTTTGATAGATTTTCGCTATCAAAGAGAATAATTTTGATAATTTCCTAGACTCTCTTTCCTTACCCTATGCCTCATATGAAGGCCACTTCAGTAATGAAAGCCATAATCTTACCATCAATAAAACGAGAGTTACAGAGTCTTCCTCCCTTTTTCCTTGTGGGAGGCAACAAGATCCAGTAAGAGGAAGGATACAGGGATTGACACCTGGGTAGGAGGCCCAGAGCCACTCCATCTGTATGTACAAGTCACCAAACCTCACCAAACTTCCTTTCTACATCTGCAAAGTGGGAATAATGTTTATTCCATCATAGTTGAAGTAAGCATTAAATGAGATAATGTACTTAAAAGCACTATAAGTCTAGAGCACAGAGCAGATGTAAATTATCATTATTATTCCAGGGATATAGAGACAGTGGATGAGATCATGTCTGGAACATGCTTAGAAAAGAGGAGCTAAAGATATAGAAAAGATTGATGCTGTTGCCCCATACCGGGTGTTTCCCAAGAGAGAGAATGTGCTGACCAGTCTCGGAGTTTAACTGAACTCTTCAGACTTCTGACACTGTTTGAGGGCCAGATTCCCATGCATAGTAGGATTAGCCGGGAAACTTTCCACATTCTAAAACTAAAGCTAGTGATTTAATGAGCCTTGTTCTGATGTTTATGTAAGTGTACATCAGTGAGACTTTGGGGTCAGAGGTGGATTTTGGAAATGGAAATGGAAACAGCATGATGCTTTGTACATAGAGCACTCTGACCACTTATCTTACATGCCCTTCTGCCTAGAGAGAACAGGGCAGCCCTGCTCACAGCTCATACCCAGCCTTTCCAGAGAGCCCCGGGGGCCTACAGTGACTCTTCCAGCTACTTCCTTTGGGGTTCTGTGAAAGTATCCATGCCCTGCCAGACCCTGCCTCCTGGCCGGCTTGCTTCCGCTTACTCTGTCTCCATTCACATAACCCCATTGCTTAATTTCCCCTTTGTCGTGTTGAGGGTGGGTTTGTGCTGAATAACTCATGATTCTTGCCGAGGTTTTCATGACCATGAGGATTATGGGTGTAATCTGTGGTCGTAGAAGACACTTCTTGGCCTGTAAAAGTTAGGAACGTTCAAGCGCTCCAGATAACGAGGTGAATGATGTGATGTGAGCCTGAACCTCATGACCCTTCCCTGTCTCATGGTCCAACCTCCAGCTATTTGGATTCTGCCCATTCCCTTGGGGCCCATTTGTGGGGAGTCTTTGATCTCCTGCAGCATCTCTGCTCCAAGGAAATGCTCCAGTGGGTGAGTCTCTTCACTCCATCACCTAAAGAAAGGAAACAGGAAGCAGATGTTGTTCCCACTTTGAAAATGGGGATCCTGAGGTCTCAGAGGGCCCTGGGTCTTGGCGGACAGTCTGTGGTAAACAGTCCTTGGTGGATATATGGTGTCTCTTCCATCCTAGAGCAAATCTCTGAATCTGGCCCTGTTTGAGAAGGGTATGCAGGTGGCCCCATTCTTTGTGTAGCTCTCCTTCCTCTGTCTCTTCTGCCCCCCTCACACCCCTCCCATCACTGTTCTGTACCACATGACCACTGTCTGGGGCTTATCCCACAGTGAGGGCTAGAGCTGAGCTCTCTGACTCCTGCACTGTGCTTCTCTCAGCAGAGGTGGGCTGTTCTTCCGGAAGAGGCAAGAGCCACTTTTGCTTTACATCCCCAGCAAACTTTCCATCACCAGCCCCGACTTGAAGGAGGAAACCCCAGGACTGTGCCTCTCTTAGTTCCTTGCCAAGACCCCTCACATCTTCCCAACTTCCCAGTCTGGATCTTTGCCCAAGCCATTCCCTCGCCTGGCAGATTCCTCCTCTTTGCCTTCACATTTTAGACTTTTTAAAGTTGGCTGAAAAATGTGCCTCCTGAAAACTTCTCCAGGCCTGTCCATCTTACCCGACCACTCGTTACCCAGTGTGCCCTCAGCATCACATCACCACTTTGTACTACTGTCACACCTCATTTCTTTCTCGTCCTTGGAGAATGAACTGTTCTAATAATTTAATTTCAGAAAAAACCAAGACTTCACCCTAAGCACTTCATGCTGAAACTTTTCAGATTTCATCTTTATTTTTGGTAAACTTTTTGAAATACAGTTTAAACTTTCGATGCCTTTTATACAGACCATTCTGAACACAATTCACCTTTTTTTTTTTTTTTTTTTTTGATGCCTCAGGATGCATGACGATGTTCACTAATTTCAGTGAACGTGAGTAGAGAGACCTCCAAGGCCACTGCAGAGGCCTAGGTTTTCCTTTTCCATTACAGAGCGTCCCTCCCAATACTGCAGCCCTTCTAGGACTGACTTGCTTTGAGGGAGGCCTGATCGGGGAATGTAGCCCCTAGAGCAGTATGTGTCACTTCCTCTGGGCCCCGGAGCAGCCCTGTGGCTAAAAGCCATACTTCTCTTGGATGATGATGACGATCTTAATGGTATAGCTGGGGAAGGTGAGATATAAGTGACCCAGACCTTCTAAAGCCACTGAAACCCCAGTCCCAGAGGGTACCAGCAAGATGGGAAGACAGAGGATGATTCTTCTGGAAGTAGATCTCTCCTGTTATTCCTTTGATCTTTGCATCACTCCATCTTTATTTTGCTGATTTTTATTTAAAGGGCCCTAAGCATTTCAATCACATCAGCTTGTCAGTTTCATACAGATAAGTACCAAAGGACTGGGCCCTGCCTGTCACTCTTTGCTGCTGTCAGCTCCATGCCGTGGGCATGAGGGCTTTGATATTTATATGATGGTGATAAAGAAGGCTTTCAACCAAATCCTATAGCCCCATTCCAGATAGAGGCTCTTGGGAGTGTTGTCTGAGAGTCTGCCTCACTTTTAAGTATTTTCAAATTTGACATGTCTCTTATTTTTGACTGCTGAGGGAGACAACTCAGGGTCCCGGGTGGTTGATGTTGCATTGTGCCCAGGGGAAATAATTTTCAGGATTTCATAGGTAATTATTTTTAAGTGGATCTTTTTTGCATATATATGTCATATCAAAATCATGTTTCTTCAGAGCTATGATGAGCAGTGTCATAAAGTCCAAACTGAGAAAGGTGAAATCTCTGATTGGGGCTACAGAGAGATTTTGCATTTTTTTATGATTGAATATTTTGCGGTGGTTGGTCAAGCATTAGTGTCTTCAGGTTCCCAGAACTAGGAAATGCATCTGTCTCTAAGATAAATACATTTGTAATGAAAGTTGTTTGTATTTCTGGATGTACTCAGTTGACATAAATATATTAGATCCTTACGTTTTCCTTTAAAATTTCTTTTATTTGGTATTTTTCAAATTTTGAAAGCGATTCCTATTTTTTGTGATAACAAGTGAAACATTGCAAAGATATATGTAAATAAAAATGCTAATTATCCCTCTGCTCCCACTTCCCAATCCCTCCCTCCCAAGGCAATCACAGTTAGCGTGTACATTTTTCTTCTTACACATACAAAAAGAAGCAAACATATAAAATTTAAATGTAAAATTTTGTTTATTTTTTGGCATAATTTCTAAAGAATGCCCTGCATATAATTTTTATACTTTGAATGATTTTTCCTTTTTTTTTGACTATAAAATTAATACATGTTCACCGTAGAACATTTGGAAACAAGGAAATAGTAGAAAAGAAAAATCATCCCTAATATAACGTAAAGATAATTATATATAAACTATTAATATTTTTTGGCAAATTTCCATTCAGCACAGCAGAATGCAAAGAATGTTTTGCTTGGAGTCAAATAAATGTGAATTCCACATTGGCATTCCTCATTTACTAGCCATGTGAGCTTACTCAAGTTCTTTCACCTTTCCAAGCCTTAGTTTTCTTATCTGTAACATGATACAATAGCATAGTCTACCACTGTAATGTTTGTAAGTGGATCCAAAACTGGCAGCCAGCATTATCAGTAGTAGTTTTTTTCCAACAGATAGATAGATAGATAGGAGTCAGAACCATACTCTGATTTATCCTAACTTGTTCATTTAATCTCACCTCAGGAATACTTCCTCAGATCACTAAATAGTCTTCAAAACATAATTGTAACGACTGCCTCATGTGGTCGTACCACAGTGTAGTAAAGCATACCCCTATTATTGAACGTTTTGGTCTTAAGGAACATTACTATTCACTCAAAGCCTGTAGCCATTTTAGGGCAAAAGACTAGATTTCTCTGACCTTAGAATTTTAGCCCAGGCTGTGAGCCCAGTCCTTACATGAGTGGTTTCAATCGTAGATAGTGGCTGCAATTATAAAAACATCTGCTGGGGGAGCTTTTAAGAACATATGCTGCCAGATACTCTCCTCGCCCACACCCTTACCCTCCCATTCTGATCTGAGTGATCTGGGGTAGGGCCTGAGCACTGCTTTTCTTCCCCAGATCCCTTTACCTACCCTAAACCTGTCCTCTGAGAACGACAGGATTAAATGGTTTCTTACGGCTTCTGCCATCTGAATGATGATCAGAAAAGCACTGTAAGCTGAGGAGGTTGTACGTCTCCCTCACTGGGGCTTCCTCTATGGTTTTATGATCTAAAACAGTGTTTCTCAACTGGAAGGCATTTTTGCCCTCCAGGGGACATCTGTCAACGTCTGGGGACATTGTTGGTTATGACATCTGGGGAAGGGGTTGCTCTTGGCATCCTGTGGGTAGAGGCCAAGGATTCTGCTAAACATCCTGCAGTACACAGAACAGCCCCTGTATTAGTTTCCTAGGGCTACTGTAACAAAGTACCACAAACTGGGTGGCTTAAAACAACAGAAGTGTATTGTCTCACAGACCTGGAGGCTAGAAGTCTGAGATCAAGGTGTTGGTAGGGTTAGTTCCTTCTGTGAGGGAGAATCTGTTCCCAGCCTCTCTCTGGACTTCTGGTGTTTGCTGGCAATCTTTGGCATTCCTTTGTACCACTCCAGTCTTCGCCTTCATGTCACACGGGCGCCCTGTCTGTGTCTGTATGTTTATGCACCCATCTTTTTAAAAAAAAAAAAAAATTTATTTATTTGGGCTGCATTGGGTCTTCGTTGCTGTGCGCGGGCTTTCTCTAGTTGCGGCGAGGGGGAGCTTCTCTTCGTTGTGATGCACGGGCTTCTCATTGCGGTGGCTTCTCTTGTTGCGGACCAGGGGCTCTAGGCACGCGGGCTTCAGTAGTTGTGGCTTGCGGGCTCAGTAGTTGTGGCTCACGGGCTCTAGAGCGCAGGCTCAGTAGCTGTGGCGCACGGGCTTAGTTGCTTCGTGGCATGTGGGATCTTCCTGGGCCAGGGCTCAAACCCATATCCCCTGCGTTGGCAGGCGGATTCTTAACCACTGCGCCACCAGGGAAGTCCTATGCGCCCATCTTTTTATAAGGGCACGATTCATAGTGGATTAAAGCCCACCCAATTCCAGTCTGTCCTCATCTTAACTAATTCCACCTACATCAACACTATTTCTAAAAACGGTCACATTCTCAAGTACTTAAGGCTGCAACATATCTTTTTGGATGGACAGAACTCAACCCATAACAGCCCCCAACATAGAATTATCCAGCCCAAAATGTTAGTAGTGCTACTATTAAGAAACCTTGTTCAATAGAATCTGGGGATGAAACTCAGGGAGGTTGGCTAAGGTAAGTACAGGGCAGAGAGGAGGGTTGGGGTCAGCGAAGTTGAAAGTGAGCAGGAAAGCCATCCATAAAGAGAGTCAGAGGTGGTAGGCTCCCTGTAGATCTATGTAGGACCCTCAGGGCTGTATGTGACCACAGGAGGGTGAGAGGGCTCGAGGAGCACTGTGCTAACCAGTGTGAGAGCAGAAGTGTGGGCCAGCCCCTCTGCTTGTTCTCCCCATCACGTGATCCCCATTTCCCTGGGTCAGGCATACCTTTCCCTATCCGTCCTTTTCAGGGTGGAACAGAAGAGAAAAAATAAATCCACAAGCCCCAAGGTTTTCAGCAGTATTTTCAAGCCAACTGTCTTCTCTCTCTAAAGCCCTGCCTTCTCCCTCTCATGCCCACTGCCTCCCACTGCCAGCCAAACATAGGATATGGAAAACAGGAAAACCAGCAACACTGCAAAGTTACTCTTCTGAGAGAGAACATCACTTTGGGTACATCCCCCCACCCCCAAATCTCTTGAATTGCCAAATCCTGCAACAGGTGGCCCTACTCATCTCTGTTCCATGGGGATGCTGTCTCACCAACTACTGTTTCTTTGACTTTAAGAATTCCACATGAGAATGAACTTCTGTAGGGCTAGGCGACTGGGCAATCCTCAAATCCGTATCTGAACACTTTGGTCTGCCTGCTTCACTTCTAAAATATTTTTGTTCTCATTCTTCTGTTGTGGTTACATGTTCCCCTTCATTTTTTTTTGCCAATTTGAGCTGAGTGAGGGGAAGGAGGGAAGAGGAAGAGTGGCCAGGGTGGAGACGGTCTTATTAATTTCCAAGAGTGGGTTGTTTCCCGGCAGCAATATGGGTGCCAGCTGGCTGCATCTGGGACTTGCTCAGTGGGAAGAGGATTAAATGCTTCCCTCTGCAGTCTTCAGAGCTTTGTGTCTGCACAGCACTCTCCTGGTTTTGATCTCCTAATTGCTCAGCTCCCTAGGACTCTTTCCTTAGCCCCGGCCTGTAACTCTGGGCCAACCTCTGGCCTCTAGGCCCCTTCCTATGAGTACCATCTTCTTTATGTTCAGTCTAAGCGTCAGGCCTGGCCCAGTCTCTGCCTTCAACTGCTCTCTATGCCCTGGAGGCAGAGGTGGGGAGGGTCAAGGAAAAAGTCCTTCCTTGCTTTGTGTCTCAGTCCGCTACGGGTGGCCACATTTTCTGGAATCTGGCTGGTTCTTTCTTATAAGCTGGACCTGGTATTTTCTGTCAAATCACATTTTGTAACTTGTAGTGGCAACCTCTAGGATTGACCCTGCCTTTTGGTCCAGAAACAAACTGTTACTTTTTATTATTATAATATGCTAATAGTTAATTCTCATTATCTCTTTTGCTGTCTTACCTGAGAGTGCCTAGATATTCAGCTTCCAGCCTGCAGCTGAGAGAAAATGCACTGAAGTTCCTTTAAAGCATAGCATGTAAATGAAGAGGGTTAGTGAGGATTAGAAGGAAAGAGAAAATCAGTAAAGGAGAACACCCTGGCAAATAACAACTGCTGTTCTTTTCTTGGAATTCCTCAGCCTAGGTACATTCTTAAACAAATGAAAGTTAGACTGTAGGAAATAAAACTTTACTTAAAAAATGTGGAGTTCTGAAAAATACACCATTTATTGTTAATAGGAAAAGATGTTGAAGCATTTTAGATATAGGGAGGAAAATGCTTTCCAGAAAGTAGAGATGTGTGTGAGAATGGGAGAGGGTGGTGATTGTATATGTTAATGTGATAAAGCCAGCATTTAGGTTCCCAGAGAGAATCTCAGCTCTCAGACTATTTGTGTTGGGAGGTATTGGCATCTACAGTAGTTATATTTGGTATCAGTCCCAATTAGTAGATTTGTAGCAGATTTGTACAGACAGTCTCCAATTTAAGCAGCATCTGATTAGGACTAGTCATTAGTTACTCCTTGTTTGGACATATACAGATTGTCCTAATGGAGGCCACTATTGTTTGTTCCCTTATTCAGGACACCTAGGAAGATGTCCTTCCAGCAGACATAATATGGTGGGTTAACCCATCACTGATACCAAGTAGTTTCCTCCTTTCCATCTTATTGCCTCCCACCAAAGACCTCTTTGCCATTGTCAGAGTCCATCCCTTCTTCCCCTGCAAGAGCCAGCAGATGATGGAGAAATATGTGCCTGATGCTCCAGGATGAAAACTGAAAAGCATTTTCCTCTATCACCCTAGTTATAAATTTTGGCCGATTGTACATGATGTGCTATATCAGTACTGTATTTTAAATATGCTATGTGCTCAACTGAATTTCTTTACTTTGTCCTGAGACTCTAACTCCCATTTACATGGAAAACACACTCCCACTGCTAAGTAAGAGTCTTACAAAGGAACTTTTGGATCACTACTTATTCTTAAATTCAGGACTAGCTACATTAGGAGACAAGGTAAACATCCATTTCCAAGGCTTACTGCTGACAAGACGCTGGGCTGCAGAGTTTTGGGGTTGAGTGCCTATTGAGAGCAGAGCACTGTGCTGGCAGGTATATTGATGAGTACCTGAGATAGAAAAGACAGTAAGATAGGACTCTGTCCTCCAAGGAGAATTCAGTTCTCTCTGGAAGTCAGCATGTACACACTGGAAGTTTGTTGCCAACAAGAATAGCAGTTGCAAATGAACAATTACAGTGTCATAATTTGAAAATCAAAGGCAGAAGAGTGAGTAAAGTAACAGAGAAGCAGAGGAGATGGAGATTTTACATTGAGTCTTAGAGAGATAAATGGTTCAATGAAAAAAGAGCCTGGATGTTACAGTCAGAAACACAGCTTGCCATTTTCTAGCTCTGTAACATTCTCCAGACAAGTTACTTTACCTCTCTGAGCCTCATTTCTTTTCTCATTTGTAAAATGAAATCAATAATGCCTATCTTCTGATTGGTTTCAAAGCGTAGAGGTAATGTATATAAAGAGCCTAACACAATGCCTAGCACACTGTACATACTTGGTAAATGGATACTGCCTTCTTTGACCCTTGGATTATTTAGAAGTGTGTTATTTAGTTTCCCACTCTTTGGAGTTTCCAGAGATATTTCTATTATTGACTTATAATTTAATTACTTTATGATCAGAGAAAATACTTTTATGACTCCTATCCTTTTAAATGTGTTAGACTTGTTTTATGGCCCAGAATGTGATTAATCTTGGTAAATATTCTGTGAGCACTTGTGAAGAATGTGCATTCTGCTGTTGTTGGGTGGAGTGCTCTATAAATGTCAATTAGGTCAAGTTGGTTGAGAGTGTTCAAATCTCCTATATCCTTCCTAATTTCTTGCCTGCTTTTCTATTAATTATTGAGAGGAGGCATTAAATCTCTGTCTGTAATTGTGGATTTGTCTCTTTCTCCTTGCAAGTTTATCAGTTTTTGCTTCACATATTTCGAAGCTTTGTTATTAGGTACATAAATGTTTAGGATTAATATATCCTCCTGATGAACTGACCCTTTTATAATTATGAAGTCACCTTCTTTTTCCCCGGTAATATTATTTGCTCTGAAATCTACTATGTCTGATATTAATGTAGCCACCCAAGCTTTATTTTGATTAGTGTTATCTTACTAGTTTTTTTTCTACCCTTTTACTTTTAACCTAGTTGTGTCTTTACATTTGAAGTGCATTCCTTATAGACAGTGTATACTTGGGACTTGCCTTTTTATCCAGTCTGAAAATCTCTTCCTTTTGATTGTGGTATTTAGACAATTTATTTAATGTGATTATTGAGGTATTTAATGTCATCTTATTTATTTCTATTTGTTTCATCTATTCTTTGTTACATTTTCTCTTTTTCTTCCTCTTTTGGATTAACTGAATATCTTTTATGATTCCATTTTATCTCCTTTGCTGGCTAAATAGCTATCACTATTTAGTTACTTTAATGGCTGCTTCAGGGTTTATAGTATTTGTCTTTAATATATCATAGTTTACTTCAAGTAATATTATCCACTTTACATATAGTACAAGAACCTTACAGTTGTATACAGTTTACCCAGTGCAGGTTTGTACTGCTCAGGTCCGTTTATACATAGATATTTTTCAATAGTAAATACTGCAGTACTACACAGTCCACGGTTGGTTGAATCCATGGATGCAGGGGAACCTCAGATATGGAGGATGAATTAACCCCCATGTTGTTCAAGGGTCAACTGTGTTTCTGTTCCTCCCTTCCTGGCCTTTGTGCCATTGTCATATGTTTTACTTGTGTATGTGCTATAAACTCCACACTACATTGTTACTATTTTTGTTTAACCATTCAGTTTTCTTTTAAAGAGTTTAAATAGTAAGAAAAAAATCTTATATAGTCACCCATATAAGAGCACTTCCTGCATGTGGATCTATATTTCCAACTGTTACCATTTTCCTACTTTCTGAAGGACTTCTTTTAACATGTCTTGTCATGCAAGTCTACTAGTGAAGAATTCTTTCAGCTTCTGTATGCCTTAAAGTGCCTTTATTTCACCTTTGTTTTTGAAAAATATTTGTGCTGGGCATAGAATTCTAGTTTGACAGGGTTTTTGTTTGTTTGGTGGGTTTTTTTGTTTGTTTTTCACTTTAAAGATGTTGCTCCACTGTTTTCTTAATTGCATTATTTCTGATGAGAAGTCTGTTGTGATCCTTATCTTTGTTCCTTTGTGTACAATGTATCTTTTTTCCCTTTGTCATTTTTAAGAATTCATTTTCTTTTTCCACTTGATTTGATTTTTATTTGCCTTGCTGTAGTTTTCCTTGTGTTTCTTGTGTTAAGGGTTTGTTGAGTTTCTTGGATCTGTGGATTTATAGTTTTCATTAAGTTTGGAAACTTCTGGTCATTATTTCTTCAAATATCTTTTCCACTTCCCTCCCCCTCCTTTAGGGATTTCAATTACATGAATATTAGTCTTCTGAAAGTTGTCCCACAGTTCACTGATGCTTTAGATTTTTTTTAATTCTTTCTTTTTCCTGAGCATTTTATTTATGTGTTTATTTATTTGAAGTATGATTGATTTACAATATTGTGTCAGTTTCAGGTGTACAACATAGTGATTCAGTTCTCAGCATTTTAAGTAGTTTCTATTGCTATGTTCTCAAGTTCAGTAATCTTTTCTTCTGCAACATCTAACCTCCTGTTAATACCATTCAGTATGTTTTTTATCTCTAGAAGTGTAAAGTCTTCTGTTGTAACGTCTTCTGTTTCTCTGCCTAACTTTTTGAGCGTGTGAAATAGTTAAAATAACCATTTCTAAGTATCTGTCTATTCGTTTTAATGTCTAAGCCAGCTCTGGGTCCGTTTTGATTGATCTTTGTTCACCTCGTAAGTTATGTTTTCCTGCTTCTTTGTACGCCTGGTGATTTTTTACTACATACCAGACGTTGTGAATTTTACCTGTCAGTTGCTGGATATTTCTGTATTCTTATAAATATTCTTAAACTTTTTTCTGGGACACAGTTAAGTTACTTGAAAAAAGTTTGATCTTTCAGGTCTTTCTCTTAAAATGTGTTAGGGAATGCAAACTGGTACAGCCACTATGGAGGACAGCATGGATGTTCCTTAAAACATTGAACATAGAGCCACCATATGATCCAGCAATCCCACTCCTGGGCATATGTCTGGAGAAAACCATAATTCGAAAAGATACATGCACCCCAGTATTCATTGCAGCACTATTTACAATAGCCAGGACATGGAAACAATCTAAATGTCCATCAACAGAGGAATGGATAAAGAAGATGTGGTACATATATACAATGGAATATTACTCAGCCATAAAAAAGAACAAAATAATGCCATTTGCAGCAACATGGATGGACCTAGAGAAGTTCTCATACCGAGTGTAGTAAGTCAGACAGAGAAAGACAAATATCATGATATCACTTATACGTGGAATCTAAAAAAAGGCTACACATGAACTTATTTACAAATAGAAATAGAGTTACAGATGTAAAAAATAAACTTACGGTTACTGAGGGGTAAGGGGGAGGAGGGATAAATTGGAAGATTGGGACTGACACATACACACTACTATATATAGAATAGATAACTAATAAGGACCTACTATATAGCCCAGGGAACTCTACTCAATATTCTGTAATGGCCTATATGGGAAAAGAAGCTAAAAAAGAGTGGATATGCGTATATGTATAATGGATTCACTTCACTTTACACCTGAAACTAACACAACGTTGTAAATCAGTTATACCCCAATAAAATTTTTTTTAAAAATGTGTTAGGCAAGACCAGAGAAGTACTCAGTCTAGAGCTAATTATTTACCTTAGCTGAGGCAAGACTCATCTGAGTACTCTACCCAATATCCTGTGAGTCACAACGTTTTCCAGTCTACCTGGTAGAAACAGGTACTATCCCTCACCCAGTGAGAGTACTGCATGCTGTTACATCCAATCCTTTCAAGTGGTTCTTTCTCCAGCCTTGGGTAGTCTCCTCACACACAGATGCATCCTCTGTAGATCTGCCCCAGATTGGGTAAGGAAGGAGTGTAAGAGAGATTTGTCAACTGTAAAGTACTACTCAAATGGCATGACCTTGATCTGCCTGGCATTCACTGATGTCAAGATCCAGAGAGAAGTATATGCCTCCCTAATGCCTGTGCTTCTATGTCTGTCTGTCTGTCTCTTTTATTTTTTTAGTGTTTGTGTCCTTTTGCTGCTTTCCTCTCACTGCTCATTGGTCCCAACAATGCAACCTGGAAAGAAAGTCATCAGGAAGGGAGTCCTATCCTGGCCCTCTGATAGTTGCGCTCTTCAGTCCATTTTGCCTCTTTAGAATAATAAGAGTAACTTTTGGCCTCATCCTTCCTCATCCCCAGAGCATAGGGCCAAGAGGGCTAACTTCATATTATCAAGGAGGCCAACTCTTAACACCAGAAATGTTTTTACTGACTGCCTCTCCCACACCTTGCCTGAAAAAGCCGGCCTCCCGTCCCTCTGCTTCAGCCTAAGAAGTCTGAAACCACAGCTGTATTGCTGGGATGCCCATGTTTTTAGTTATCCTAGAATGCTCTCTTTCAAAAAAGCAATGAGCGCAGGCTGCAGAAGGGGGAATGGAAGGTACAGGTATACCTCAGAGATATTGTGGGTTCAGTTCCAGACTGCTGCAATAAAGTAAATACAGCAATAAAACGAGCCACATGAATTTTTTGTTTCCCAGTGCATATAAAGGTTTTGTTTACACTATACTATAGTCTGTTAAGTGTGCCCAGAGCATTATGTCTAAAAAAACAATGTATATGCCTTAATTTAAAAATGCTTTCTTGCTAAAAAATGCTAACCATAATCTGAGCCTTCAGCAAGTCATAGTAGTAACATCACAGATCACTGATCAAAGATCAACAACGATAATGATAATGAAAGAATTTAAAATATTGCGAGAATTACCAAAATGTGACACAGAGACATGAAGTGAGCATGCTCTTGGAAAAACAGTGCCGATAGACTTGTTCAATGCAGGGTTGACACAAACCTTCAAGTTGTTAAAAAAAAAAAAAAAAAAAGCAATATCTGCAAAGCACAATAAAGTGAAGATGAGATTTTATGCCTTTCGACATAAGGGCTTTTACCTGATGGACACGGGCATGGCGGGGGGGGAGGGAGGGAAGAACAGAAAGTGCAGCCATCTGTATGGCCCAAATCTCTGACTCAGGTCTCTGGCTACCACAGGCCCTGCTTGAAAGCCCCAGGGGCTGAGGGATTGATATCCCCGCACTCATAACCCATTTTTGCAACATCGATTAGGAAATGTCAGCAAGGGGCCAAACCCAAGACAGGGGGTAGGAGGCTGGAGAACCAAAGAATACCTAGGAACTGCACTCATAGTGAGGTTGGACTCTGGCCCTGGGGCAGAAACTGTTGTTAATTTGGTCAGAAGGTGAGCAGAAGCCTATTGTGATCCTTGCCCAATTTGTGTCAATGAAAAGCATCAGTGTATTGCTCTGTTAATACTTTAGTTGGTATTCTGTAAGCACATTCGTGTTTCAAGACTCTGCCAGGAGGTAAGATAAACCAAATGGGATTGAACATGAATTCTAGGATGTGAGGTCTTATACCAAGTAGTTGATGAGGGCCAAGGATTGAATATTAGGATTGGTGGGGATTAATGTATTCTTTAATTATTCATTCCTTCACTAAAATTTTTTTTTTTTTTTTTTGCGGTACGCGGGCCTCTCACTGTTGTGGCCTCTCCCCTTGCGGAGCACAGGCTCCGGACGCGCAGGCTCAGTGGCCATGGCTCACAGGCCCAGCCGCTCCGTGGCATGTGGGATCTTCCCGGACCGGGGCACGAACCCGCGTCCCCTGCATCGGCAGGCGGACTCTCAACCACTAGCGCCACCAGGGAAGCCCCCTTCACTAAAATTTTATAGAGCACTTATTTGGTGCCAGGCACTAAGGGAAAGATGTGAAAGACTTTACCTGCCCCTAAGTGGATGAGAAAGGCAAACATTTGCATTAGAATATGGCAGGTACCAAGGAGGGAGTTGGCACAGGTCACTCTGGAGCTAAGGAGAGTTCATCTAAGCCAACCTTGGGAGAGAAGTGGATCTCAGGGTACACTTCCTGAAAGAAGAGACACCTGGGCTGGGCTGGGTCTTAAAGGGTGAGTAGAGTTGGTCGTGTAAAAAAAGTGGGGGAAGCACACCCCAGGCAGAAGCACGGGGGAAGATTCAGTGCTGTGAGTTTCCGGAAGTGTAAGCAATTTGTTTCACAGGCTATTTGTAGGGAAGTGATGTGAGTTGAAGCTGAAGGGAAGAAGCAAGTGTCAGGTGAAGAAGGGCCTCGCACGGCACCCTGAGTTGTTTTACCCCAAAGTCAGTGGGAATCCCCTGAACAGTTTTACGTGAAAGAGAGGTGTGACTGGATCTGAATTTAAGAGGCTCTTTCTGGTCGTGATGGGGAGGAGGGCTGGGTAGCGGGTAGAGCAGGGACCCCAGCTTTTAGTGCTGACGCTGTTGCCCTCCCCCCTGTCTCTCTTGTCCCTCTCTCTATAAAATCTATTATTGCGCTCTTCCCTGCCTTATCCAGTGTGATTTCCTGCCACTCTCCGATTTTAGTCAGGTTGGCTCAACTTATCCAGACATGACACGATCATTCCCATCTCTGAATCTTGTTCGTTCAACAGACATTTAGTAAGTGCCTATTGTATACCAGCCATGGTATCTGGCATGAAGAACCAGAGATGAGTGAGACATGGGACCTACCTTTAAGGGGTACACAGACCAGTACCTGGGGAGATACCCAGGGAAACACATCATTACCACGAGAATGAGAGCAGCTGTGGTATGGGATAAACAGAGCACAAAGAGAGACAGTCCTGTCCATGAGAAACCCCTCCTTCTCTGCTAAATCCTGCCCATCCTCAAGCTTCTGCCTTCATCTGTGAGAGGCAGGGTAGTGTCTCTAGATGCCATACCCCAGTCATACTTCTCTTCTACCTACAGCTGTCGGTGCTTTCCCATTACCTTGGACCAAAACACCTTAGCATGGCATGTGAGACCCCTTTTCATCTGATAGGGTAGTTTTGTTTGGAGCTTGGGCTCTGAAGGCAGACAACAAGATTTTCATCTTGTTTCTGTCACTTTTGGGAAATGTGACCTTAGCCAGAAATACTCTTTGCCTCAGTTTCTTTATCTGTAAAATGGGGCTGATGGCTGTATCGACTTCCTAGGGTTATTGTGAAGATTAAACGAGTTAACACATATGGTCCTTGGCATGTGAGAAGTATTCAGTCATTATCAGCTACTATTATTTGGTTTTCACTCATTTTCTTCTTAGCACCTGTATCATGCCAAGAAACGTTAATCCCTAATTATTGTGCTGCTTGTCCCGTTTAATGCGTTGTCACATTATTCCTCTCAAGGGTGATTTTATTCTCCTTTGAGGCAATATACATCGTATATGTATCTGCACTCCTGAGACACCTACAGTGTTGGCTATGTGTTAGGTTGACCAGCCATCCTGATTTTCCCAGGACTGACAGGCTTTCCAGGACACGGGACTTTCAGTGCTAAAACCAGAAAAGTCCTGGGCAAACCAGGACAAGTTATCCACCTTACATGCAGCGGAAACTTCACTTTTGCTTTCTATTTACCTCTTATTGGTCCCAAACTTAACTTGAAAGCAAGCTTGCTTTGGCTTGGCATAAATTTTTATTTATTGGCTAGAAACTACAAAGTCACAATCTCGGGTTTTTTGGGGACTTCTTGAGATTCCCTAAAGTTTAAAGTGAAAGATTTGAAAGATCCTTGAAAAAACTCTCTCCCATCAGCTCTGGGTTTATTTACTAGAAATTGCAGGCAACCCGCTAAGAGGCTTCCTTAACCTGGCCCACAGCCCCAGAGGTCTCCTCCCGCCTATCATTTCCCATCTCTCCCGGCATTTCCATCATGACTCTGAGTACTTCCTTCATTTGCCTTCCAGAATCAATATACTCCTACTTAACTCAGTGGCAAAGCCTCTTTCCTCTCATAAGTATCATCTGTTTCTCCATGAATCCCCCAAGTGGAGCTGAAGGATTTTTCTTCCTTTTCATCCCCACTCCCAGCCCCAGCCCCATCTCACCTGCTCTGGGGACAGTGTTTACCTTGGGCAGTTTCTTGTCAGATGGCATTCCTTAAAGATCCACTAGGGCCTCTCTTGGCTTCCCCTGAGGCCATGACAGGTGTGCGCTGCAAGCCTGCTCATCCTCTGCAGTTCCATCAGGAAGCTGGGTCAGCAGTCTCTGGGGTCTTCCACCTGGTGTATTAGTGTGCTAGGGCTGCCATGACAAAGTACCACACACTGGGTGGCTTAAGCAACAGAAATGTATCGCCTCACAGTTCTGGGGGCTAGAAGTCCAAGAACAAGGTGGCAGCAGGGTTGTTTTTTTTTCTGAGGGATATGAGGGAGAATCTGTTCCATGCCTCTCTTACCTTCCAGCGGTTTGCTGGCGGGCACTCTTTGGCATTCCTTGGCTTGTAGACACATCCCCCGATCCCCGCCTTCAGCTTCACACAGTGTTCTCCCTGAGCATGTGTCTGTCTCTTCATGTGGCATTCTTTTTTGAAAGACAGTAGTTATATTGAATTAGGGGTCCACCCTACTTCACTATGACTTGATCTTAACTAATTACATCTGCAATAACTGATTCCAAATAAGGGTCCCATTCTGAGGTACTGGGGGTTAGGACTTCACCGTGTGAATTTTGAGGGGAGGGGACACAATTCAATCTTTAACACCCAGGTCTTCAGGTGAATCTAAAGAACTCTATGGGGAGCGGAGGCCACTTCAGATATGTGCAAAGTAAAGCACCTTACAGTCATCACTCCAAAATCCATTCTAGTTCTCCACTCACTTTGCGTTCGATCCTGACTGTTTCTGCCGCCGGATTCACACCATCACCAGTAACCACTTGTTCACCATCCTGTAGGTCATTGTGCCGCTATAGGGATATTAAGAAATATAATGTACACCTGAGTCACCAACCCTAATCCAGGGTCTGTCTGGAGATCTTTTTTAAGGGAAGCCTAGTGAGGAAAGTTGTATCCATGGCATACATGTAATAACTGGAATATAGGTATTGCGGAGGCAGTGACTCCATCCTGATGGACAATAATTACAAGTTGGTTGCCTTTTAAACTGCTCTGGAGGATACAGACAGGGATTGGGGGGAGAGTGTGTGTGAGAGTGAGTGTGTGCATGTGTAAATGTGTGTGTGCCTGTGGTAGCTTAAGATAAACAAAATCACCAGACTCATCCCCAACCTTCCTGCGAGCTTTAAGCCTTTGCTGGGCGCACGGGGAGTAGCCTGCATCTCCTCACTCTGGCTGTGGCTGCTTCCTTCTGTCGGTTCCCTGAGTTGCTGACCCTTTCCCCTCCGAAGAGATAGCTCCCTTCCAAAAGATAAACACCAGTAGTTACAAGGGACTTGGGGGAAAAGTCGAGCAAGTCTCCCAGTTATTATTTCCCTGGCGTTCTCATGTAGAGACCCAGCCGATCTTCGTGGATGAGGTATTTCCAACTCTGGCAGTTACAGCCTGAGATGGGAGGGCAGTGATGGATCTCCGTAAGGGTAGGGGGTCAGGGCGCGCGGCCAAGGAATGGGGATTCTAGCGTGTCTCCTCGCTTCTTTCCAGGCACAGCCCACCTGGGAGAGATCCCAGGGATGCAGAAGGCACCTAGCTAGCGCCCACTTGTTCCAAGCTGCCACGCAGGCTGCTGGCTTGCCGAGAGGCGGTGGGTGAGCTGGGCGCTGAGCTCCCCCGTGCCAAATCAGGGAGCTCTGGGCTCGGCGCCCACGCCCAGCTCTGGGCAGCCCGGGGTGGGTGCTGGGCGAAGGCGCGAAGCTCGGTCTGTGACTGCAAGTTGACTTTCCCTCACTGTCGTTGCTGGCAGAATACTTACACCAATGCGGACAAGCTCCTAGAAGCGGCAGAGCAGCTGGCTCAGACAGGGGAATGTGACCCGGAGGAGATCTACAAGGCGGCTCGGCATCTGGAGGTGCGCATCCAAGACTTCGTGCGTAGGGTGGAGCAGCGGAAGCTTCTGCTGGACATGTCCGTCTCCTTCCACACTCACACCAAAGAGGTAAGGGCAGCGAGCAGAGGAGGGGTGTTGGCTGGGCTGCTTCGTTCCAGCGAAGGTCAGGGCAGTTTCCTAGCCGCCGAGGTCTGCCTGGGGTCCTGGGTGGTCTGGGGATTACTAGCCTCCTAAGGTTGATGATATTAACAGTTTGCCCCTGATAACCTGAATTGAGGTCTCTACCACTATGGGGCAAAATTTCCTCCGCATCTCTAGTCAGGAGGGGGCTTGGGAAGGCAGGTGGTTTGGGGAGTCTGTTAGAGCATTTAGTCTGCAGCTGGAGGAATTTGGGGATCCCTGGTATAGAAATAGTCGCCGTAAGAGGCAATATTAGAGGATCAGAGACTCCCTTCCCACCCCACACCCAATTTTTCTTGGTTGCTGTTTCCTGTCAAAAATTAGAGTCCTGCAGAACTTTGATTATCTTTGCTACCAGCAAGGAACATACAGAG
The DNA here is from genome assembly GCF_003676395.1 of Aethalodelphis obliquidens. Classification (NCBI taxonomy): domain Eukaryota; kingdom Metazoa; phylum Chordata; class Mammalia; order Artiodactyla; family Delphinidae; genus Aethalodelphis; species Aethalodelphis obliquidens. The sequence goes on from NW_020837945.1 coordinate 69,663,016, forward strand.
TTTGCAAATCTGTTCTACGTTTTTATTTTATTTTTTTTTTAAACAGAGGATTAAATCTTCTTAATGAGGTCTGCCACAGGGTGCTATCAAAGTGAAATGGTCCTCACCTTTCTCATCGTGGAGTGACAGCCATTGAAGGAAGGGGGGACTGGGGTGCCTTCCATGCAGGAGGAAGCCAGCTGGGCTTAAATCCGGTCCCCGAATCATTCACAAAGTGGAGACAGGAGAGGGGAGGATGGATCACGTTGCATTGTTGGCAGGGCAGAAGGGCCCATAGAGGGGAGGAGGGTTGCAAACGTGCGGTTGCTCTTCGGTTCTGATTAACACGGGGCACTCTGAGATTGAGTAAGTGGCCAGTGAGGAGGCACGTTGGCATCTTCTGTAATAACACCCTTGGCAGGTGAACTCATTATGTGTGTGCATGCCTGTGTTCCCCCCAGGAATTCATTTGAATGGAGTATTAATTAAAGTTGGATTGTACCCTAGTTAATTAAGTTGATTTTTGATATTTGAAATGCATTAAGAAGCCTGGTTGTTACTCCTTCACAGGCTTTTCCGACACTTTGTAGGAATGAATGCAAATCATTGCAGTGCCTATCAGAGATAAACATGAAAAGATAATGTTTTCTAAACTGCGATTCCCCAGGCAGATGAAGGGCTGGGGAGCCCCGTGAAACTGGCTCTGCTTCCTCTCTGTGGGACCTACGACCACTCTCTGATGAGTGTCTGTAGAGCAAGGGGATTAGCTTTAATCCAGGTCTTCCTGCCCGGCTGTCTGCTTGCTTGTGGCTCACCCAGTTCTTAATAATGGTCTCAGAAACCAAAGGCATGTGTATTCTCTTTTAATTATGAGCCTGTGGGTGAGAGAATGGAGTATGAATGAACAGGAGTCATGTTCCTTGTGAGGGCTGTGAGGGTGTTGGCTGCCAAGGGAGGTGATGCATGAGGTTAGTTTCCATGGAAGTGCCACTCCTGAAAAGGTGACTGAGGCTCCCAGGAACCCTTTCTAGCGGCATCTCCCACCTTCTGTACATGAAACTAGGAGGCTGGGATCCAGTCCAGATCCTTCTGCCATAGAACCCTGTGAGCTTGTGCAAATCACTGTGTCTCTGGCCTTGGGTTGCCTCATCTATAAAATTATGCAGTCGGACTCAATGGCCCTAAGGCCCCTTATGGTTCCAATGTGAATTCAAGATTCCTTTCTTTTTCTTCTCCTCCTCTTCTTCTTTATTTGATATGGATAATAATAATTAATAATAATAATAAATTAAGCCTGAGGTGATACAGGTGATTTACCTAGGCTACAGATTTGGTGTATGGTAAGCACTCAGTGTATATTAGGTAGTAGTTTTTTCTAATTGAGTACCTACTAGTTGTTAGACACATACATCATCTCGTGTAATCCTCGTGAGAATCTCATGATGACAGACTTTATTGAACATATTTTCAAATGGGGAAACTAAGGCCCAGAAAAGAACTTGTCTAAGGCTACAGAGCTGCCAGTGCAGCAGAGCCTTGAGCCATCTCCCTAAACTCTGCACACATGCTCTTACCTGCTACCACGCATTCTGTCCTCCTTTTTCCCTCTTGTATCTCCTCCTGTCCTCTGCTCTTCTTTCTTCTCCTTGCTCATTTTTCCTCATTACCTTTTCAAACCCCAAAGCAGGGGCTTGATGGGGAGGGTAGCTCTTAGCTGAGAAAAGCAAAGTGTTCCCAGGGCTGGGGGTGTGGCACACAGGAATAGTCGGGGATGCAGTTATTAACCATTGTTTTCCCAGAGAGCTTTCAAACCTTGCTAAGCCTGGGGTCTTCTTTAAACCTGAGACTTGTTTTCCCACCGTGGCTCAGCGTATACAACCACATTCATATCAAATAGTACCAAAGGGAGCAGCATGATCCTGGGAGCAGGTGAAGAAAGGGAGAGGGAACTAAAAGGGATGAGCCCCTACAGTGCACTTGACTATTTATCTGTCTAGTCGATAGCCATGAGAATTGTCATTTTTTATTCTAATTTTAAAGATCAGAGAAATTAATAATTTGTCCAGGGTCTTGTAATGAGGATGTCGTAAATGTAGGGACTGATCCCAAATCTGACTCCAAAGCCCATGCTTTTTCTCATTTGCCTTTCATATAAAGGCCAGGAAACAGAGACTTGGAGGACTTTTCTCCACCAGGGAATTCATTGAGACAGGAGGCTGTCAGGAAGTAGCATAGTCTCTTTTCTTCGGGACCTCAAAATGTGAGAGAAATTAGGAGCAGTCCCGCCTGGGTGCAAAGGGATGTGTGATTGTGAGGCTCTTTCTATTCAAGAGGTCTGCAACTCTCAGATCATACAGACTCTGACTTTTTTTTTCAGGATGGAAAGAAAAACATCATTTTGAGTGGCTATTGTGGAGGGGATGCTCACGGGGGCCATCCCACAGGACTTTATATCTGCATGTTTTCTCTCAGCTACTTTCCCATCCCCAAACTAGTCTGTCTGAGGCCCCTTTTAGGCAGAGTAGAGAATAAGACGTGTGTATGTGTGTACACACTTAGGCATATGTGTTATACACACACCTGTTAAGTACAGCAAGATCTTAGATGCCAGGGAGGTCAGATTTCCAGATCTAGATCTTCATTGAGCATGCTGTGTGCCTTTGGGAAAATTACATACTCTCTGTTACCCTGTGATAATTATGTGATGGCTATTACAAAATTGAGTAGTACAATACTAATACCCATTTTTTTCCTAGCAGAAAACTACCCCCCCCCCCAAGTTTATTTTTAGAGCATCTCTAATGCCGGGTTAATAAGGAACTTGAGGACTCAACTCAGGCATCATTTTTCCTTGAAATTCTTCCCTGGGGCTTCCAACTTCCCACCCAGACGGGACAGGAGCACTGTGTGCATACCTCATCAAGATGCTGGGATCTCACTGAAGTGACTGGAGCTTCCTCGTTAAATTGGAGGTGCTCAGATGGAGCGTACACATGCGGGTTTAGATGTGTAGATACAGATCCTACTGTATATTTCTCCTGCTGTGTCAGATACATAGTGATGCTGAATAAATATTGAACAGGTTTACTTGACAATGAGAAATCAGTCGTTCCTCCTAAAAAAATAAAAAACAAAATTTAAAAAGGCGGGGGAAGCCCATTCAATCACATGGCTCGTCTACTCCAGTTCTTTGACTTGAACTCTACAGACAGTGAAAACAAAGAAGGGCAGGTGGGGAATCTGAATTGCCTGTGGGGCCTTTCCTCTAGAGCCTGTATGGCAGGCAGAAATGGATTATTAGGGCAGAAGTCAGCATCCTTGGATGGGCTAATGGAGAAGGAAGTCCTGTAGTTTGCTCTTTCCCTGTTCTGTTTAATACCTCTCAGGACACACCACCTCTCAAACCTTGCTAAGTGTGGGTCCTGTGCGATCCGGGTCTGTTAACTCTCGACTCCTTCCTCTTGACTCTATAGGCAAACTTCTGGCATTTTACTCAAGGCAAGATTAGTAGCCAAGTTTACTAGTCTACAAGTCTGTGAGGGAATTTTGAGTTGCTATGGATGTTTTTCTCCCTTACAGTAAATAGAGTGAATATTATTATATATATTATATATTCAATTATATTCGATTATAATTCAAATATAATTGGCCCTTCCTGATAATATAATATATATAATATAATATATAATATAATATATTATAATATTCAATTATATAATATATAATCTTCTGCTCAGTTTTGCTAAAGATGTACTCTAATTAGGATCAGAGAGGAAACCGAAGGAAAGTGTGAAGAAGGCATCCTCCAAGCTCATTTCTTCTGCAGATTGAAGAGTCTGCTTGATTCTGTTTGCCTGCTTTGTGAATTCTTGGTGACTAAAGGAGTCTGGAGGTTAAAGCCTTCTAACTACTTCACTGCAGTGTTATTAATAACCTTGAATACATTAGAAACCATCTAAATATTCCATGTTAAGTGACTCATTAAACAAATCATAGTAAATCTATAGAGTGAAATATTATACAGTTATTATAAATCACACTGTCAAAGATCATGAATGGCATGAGAGAGGGCTTGTGGTATAACATATAAAAAACTGTATATCCACCATGGCCTCAATTTTGATCACACACATAGAATAAAGGCTAGAAAGCGGTATACAAAGAAGCTAAGAATGTTATGGGTGATTTAATTTTCCTTTGCATATTTTATTTGTTTTATAAGTTTTCTTCAATAATATTTTCAATTGAAAATCAGGAACAATCTCAATAAATGTTATTTTATAAAAACAAGACTTCCCATCCCTACTTAGAGAGAAGAGCTACATAATAAAGAGAAGAGACAAACATGTGCTTGGAACCTTCTTAAGTACCCAGAACCTCAGCTATTAACACAAATTGTGCTGAACTTTCAAATGTCTTCTTTTTGCCTGGGGACAAGAGGCCAGCTGGCTGTCTGCTGGTCTGGAGAGCTAGGGGAGGATATAGGGAGAAGCATTTACCCAAGTCCTCATTTTCTTTGTCCAGGGAAAAGGCATTTGTAGCAAGTGTCATCTGCTCTGCAGAGATTGTCCAGACAGAATTCTCTCTCCTTGCTGTGTTTCCATGGAAATGCTGCAGTTGCTGGGTTTTCAAAATATCCATTTTTAGATATTTTTGCAATCATAATATGAGAGTCAAATTAACTAAGGAACGTGGCCAAGATAATCAACCTCAGCTCTTTATTAGGTAGTTTAATTAAATGCCCATTTCCATTTGTTTATAGCCCAGTGAAATCATTCTTTCATGCTGTTTCCTTCTCAAATAGGTACACACACACATACCACAAATGCCACAGACACTCACATATATACATGTTTCTCTACTCACCCACTGTAGAACCAAAACTAAATCAGTCTTCAAAAGACATAATGGCCTCAAGAACAAAACAGCTTCATCCTCTATTTCCGTTGCCAAACTGATATGGTGTTTATTTAAGAAATAAAAGCTGGTAGTCAATGCCAAAGAAAAATGATTTCTTCAGAATGAGGGAGGGGCGATTCATCCTGTGGAATTGGTGCTCCTTTCTGCATCTCTGGGGGTCAGCCAGTTGTATCAGCACAATGGCTGCCAGAGCTGTGCAAATGGTACAGCCAATCAGCAGGAGAAGGTGATGGAGTAAAATCCTCTTTCCTTAACCAGTCATCCCTAAGCCTCATTATTTCTACAAATCTCCTAGTTTCTCCCTTCTTTGTCCCTCCCTGCCCTTTTCAGTTGCCCTTTTCTCGGGCTCCCCACTATGCAAGCAGAATGGGGTCCATGCACTGGCCCTTCCTGAACTCACTGGTTTCAGTCTTAGAGCTCACCTTATGTAGGGCATTGAAAGGCTGCCTTAACTCTCCCCCTGCCAAAGTTCTAGAAATTCTCAAATTAGGCTCATTCTTTTGGATGTAGGTATTTTTGGCCACAATTACATGTGTTCTCTGAGAGAAAGGGCACATAAAGCCATCTCAGTGTATATATCAACATGGAACAAATAGTTATTGCCAAACAGAGAGCAGAACCCTGAAAGAATGGTCCTCGTACAGGTGTGTTTGATCAAGAAGAGAGGGTCTGACAATCCTATTTCTATGTTGGCTCCATCTGTAATTTTCCCTTTTTGTAAGTCCATGTCAGATTTGGGGATCAAAGTTATGCTTGTCTCATAAAACAGGTTGGGAAGTAAATATTACGTTTTCCTATTCGGTAGAAAAAATAAAAAAGAGGAGAGGGTCTGGAAATGGGTGAAACAGGAGGTTCTTTCTGGGGAGCAGGTGGGTTGATGGCAAAGGTGCAGTGCTAATATGTTAGACTCTAGATAAGCAGAGGGTTAAGAGGATGTGGAAGACAGTAGGAAGAAACGTGGAGGCTGCTCCCAAGCTGCTTCACTCACTCCATGATTTCACCTTGTTCTGGCAATGCCTTGTGATAGCTTGAAGTGTGAGATCATTCTGACTCAGTCTCATCGGCTCCTGATAATGAGTAAAGTAATAATAGACGTGGCTCTCTGATTTGTATTCCTTTCGAAGCAGTCTAGGTATGCTCTTCAAGGATAAGTCAGATAGAGACATACACAGAAGGAAACCTACAGGAAATTTAGACAGTAGAAAAGTTACAGCCCAAGGAATGGAATATGGATCCTTACTCATAGTTCAGTGACACTGACGTTTACGTTCGTTCCCTTTATGCTTCAGAGGTGCTTACAACAAAATTATGAGCATGCGATTTAAGCTTGTTGACACCAGGGGGTGACTGTGTGCATGTTTCTCGGGATTCCCTGTGGCTCCCTACTCAAGCTTTCCAGGTGGTAAATAGTAACTTGGTGGTGCAATTATCCTTGAACTGTTGCGAACTTTTGGTGTCTTGGTGTGAAAGCCGTGATTGCAGTTCTTCAGTTTAGAGAATCATTTCTATTACTACCCTCTTCTTTACCTCAGTTTCTGAAGAGAAACCATAGCGTGTTAGAGTTGGAAGGGATTTTAGAGATAAGTGAGCGAAATCACAAACACACACCTACACAAACACACTAATGCACCTGCACTTTAAGTATGAAGTAATTGAAGTAAAGTAGTTTTCCCATGAGTATAGAACTAGCCAGACAAGGGAAGAAGCAAGAATTATCTCCAGTAAATATCAATTCCATTCAACAACTCCTTTCTCTCTGGGTTGTTTTGTTTTGTTTCTACAGAAGGAAAAATAGAGAAAAATGTCACTAACCCTTTGTCTCTGGTGCTGTAATCCCCTTGCCTTTCTCTGAGTCAAATTCCCTAGCAATTTTGTTTGACATTTTATCCTCTTGAAGGTAGACTGGCCCCTTCCTTTCCTTATCAGGCTGCTGACCACTGGGCTGAGCGGCATCTAACGTTGTACTTGATGGTTTATCTCTTAGCTGATTTTCCTTAGCAGTAGGTTTAATCTGCCTTAGACAAGAGTTTCTTTATAATATAGTAGACTATATGGCCAGAAATCTGAGAAATCAACTTCAATTCATTAATCAGAGAATTTTGGTGGGGAGGACACAGTTTTTAAATGATATTGACTCCTGAGGTCAGTGTATTATCGGACATACCCAATCTTTCTCTAGTCTTTTTGTTTGTAACACTGACACCTCATCTTTGGCAAGTTTGGTCTTTGACTGTCCCTACAATTTATCTGTATGACCACCAGGCGGAGGGAGTGTCATGAGTCATGGTGGATTTCCTCAGAAGAGAACGATGCTGACTTTCTTCCCTAGACCTACACCAGAGGTGTTCAAGTTTTTGTTAAAGAGGCGGGGGGAAAGGAACTCCAAGCTGTGAAGCCATTAAAATAGCTTAAGGATGGTACTGAGAATAAAATTATCCTAAATAAAATAAAATTCTCAAGATATCTGTAAGCCTCTGTCTCTTATTCCTGTAATGGGAGTGCCAGCCTCATCCTGAGCAATCTCCCATCTCAGTGCCTGTCCTCCGTCGACACATTAAGTTTATTTTTCTTAAGTGCCCTGCTTCTTGTCCACAATTTTAATCTCTCTCTCTTCACATAGTCTTTTCTTTTCTTGCTTTTTTTTTTTTAAAGAAATATCTGGACTTTTCAGTCTCTAGGCTTTCTTTAGATATCCCAGGACAAAGCTGCAAAAACAGAAAAGAGGGGCCCAGCTCATCCTAGCATATTTGAAAGACCAAATCCAGTATTGATCTTGTGCCAATTTCAAAATGAAGGAGTATTTCAAACTTTCCCTCTGTCTTCTAGTGGGAACTAGAGGTGGCTTGCATGAAAAATACCTTTTAAATATAATAATATCTAGCACTTGCATAGCACTTACTATACGCCAGGCACTGTTTCTAAGTGATATAATACATCTGTGTGCGGATGTCTGTGTGTATGTGTACAAATAAATACATATGTATATATATTTATTGGTATATATATAAGTTATGTAAATGTAGAGTGTGTATATATATCTGCATACACACACGTATATCTCACTTATTTGTATGTATATGCACACAGACATAACACACACATATATATCAACTTATTAGTAATCTTTACAACTCTGTGGGTGTAAGAACTGTTACTGTTCCCATTTTATTTACAAGGGAAACTGAGGTGCAAAGACGGTAGGTTACTTACTCAAGGTTATATAGGAAATATGTGGTAGAACTGGGGGTTGAAACCCTTTCGTTATTTCCTTCTTTCTTTCTTCTTTTCTTTTCTTTTTTCTTTTCTTTTCTTTTCTTTTCTGTTCTTTCTTTCTTTCTTTCTTTTTTTCTTTCTTTATTTTTTTAATTGAAGTATAGTTGATTTACAATGTTGTGTGGGGTCTGAAACTCTTAACTACTATGCTATATCGCCTCTCTATACAATAATTTTTCAGAGATTCCATTATCTCATACCCAAGGACTTCAGCACATCTGGAAAATGGTTTTGCTCTAGGCAAAATGACAGCCAGAAAGTCTGAAGTAATTTTAAGTTATAGTGACCAATATCCTGAACTTCCTAATTTCATACTGGTTTGAAATGTATACATTCATACCTGTAGGAATATGTATCCCAGCTTAAATGGTCTGGAAAACTTGTTTTGTGTTTTACAACAAAAACTTATTTGTAAAGAAAATAAACTGAATTAATTACAACCAGACACAAGCTACTAAATGACAGGAACACTGAATAATAATAATTCGTATTCCTTATAGCTATCATCACAATGTTATAGGCTTATTGATAATGCTATTTGTTTATTTAAAGCATTGATAATAAGTAAATAATTTATTTCTCATAATCTTTGAAGTGAGCAGGGCAAATCTTGTTCTTCCCATTTTGTAGATTAGGAAACTGAGGCTCAGAGAGGTTTTTGCCTGTCCAAAAAGAACATTCTTTATACCCCATTATTTGCTACCTCGAGGGCTCGTTAATCTTGTGAACTCAACCTCTTCTGCTGCACTTAGGGCCTTTCCTCTCTAAAGAACAAAGAATAACTTGTCCAAGATCTGAAGACTATTTTTGTCTCTCTTTTAATCCCTTGTTCCAAAGGCCATACCATGATTTATCATACTGAGAACCAACAAGATGAAATAGTATTCTTAAGGTGAATATTTATCCATGGTTTTCTTTTTGGTTTTTTGTTTTTTGTTTTTTGTTTTTTGTTTTTTTTGGGATACGCGGGCCTCTCACCGCTGTGGCCTCTTCCACTGCGGAGCACAGGCTCCGGACGCACAGGCCCAGCGGCCAAGGCCCACGGGCCCAGTCCCTCCGCGGCATGTGGGATCCTCCCAGACCGGGGCACGAACCTGTGTCCCCTGCATCGGCAGGTGGACTCTCAACCACTGCGCCACCAGGGAAGCCCTATCCATGTTTTTAACATGGGAGACTTACAGAATGTTAGAACCATAAGGTAACTAACCATTTTATTTTATGCTCTCCCCAGCCTATTTTACACACGAAGTCTTGGAGAGCAAAGGGTATAGTGATTTACTCAAAGGCACCACAAGTTATAGGAAGAACAGAGGCCACAATCCACATCTTCTGGCTCCTTCTATGAATTTTTTCTCTCTACTGGCTTTTCTCCTGGTAGAGCCATGAGCTTATCTTTCCTGCTAGTCAAGTGAAGATTCCTTGTTTCTAAGCAAACATCAGACTCATCTTTCCCTCTACAATTCATGCAAATGCTCAATGAGAGCAGTTAGAAGAGGAGCACTGTGGCAGGCCACTGGAGATCTATTTTCAGTATGAGGAAGAGCTATTAATAAATGAGTTTTCAGTAATTCAATTCAACTCCATCATTTTCAGTACTTATTCCATTCAAAATGCTATACTTAGCTCTTTTAAAGTTGTCTGACCAGTAATATCATCCTGACTGCATTTCATCATCTTGAATATCATGGGAGAAATGTCTCATAGTTACATTGAAATTAAGATAAGCTACGTCTTTAGCATTCAACTTTCTAACCAACCAAGCAATCCTGAAAAGAACAAAATAATTTAGCATAGCACATATTTTCTTAATTAATCTTCACTTGGTTCTTACTGAGTGTCACATTCTTTCTTACATATTTGTAAAATCATGATACATTTCTAGGAATCAGCATCTAGCTACCTGGAGGAAGTATACAGAGCTGTCCTTTATGAAAGATGAAATAATATTTGTCCATCACCAGTTTCCTGTTCTTCCCAGTCGCTCAAAAATGAGTGAGCTTCCTGCTCTAAGACCACAGTTTCCCTAAACCACTGGGAAGTAAGGCTGAGGGTGGTTCCTGTCCTTCAGGAATGCCAGCACTAATGGAGTAAACTTAACAGAGATGCGTAGTGAATACAAATACAGAAATGTAAACTGACCCGTAGGGGTGCTGATTAGAAGGACAGTCTGATACCACACTGACTGGTTGAGGGTAGGTTGGGTGACCTCAGTTCCACACTCTTGCCCTTAACCCCAGCCCTGGCCTCTCCCACGTGCCCTGAGTGGAGTCTCTGCTCTCTCCCCCGCAGCTGTGGACATGGATGGAAGACCTTCAGAAGGAGATGCTGGAGGATGTCTGTGCAGACTCAGTGGATGCGGTCCAGGAACTGATCAAGCAGTTCCAGCAGCAGCAGACCGCTACTCTGGATGCCACACTCAACGTCATCAAGGAGGGCGAAGACCTTATCCAGCAGCTCAGGTCAGCGCCTCCCTCCCTGGGGGAGCCCAGCGAGGCCAGGTCAGCATGGGCAGTGCTTTCCAGTGGGAAATGCCTCGGACTAGACGCGAGATAAGTCATCATGTTCTGGTCTTGGCTCAGCCGCAGCCAGCTTTGTGGTCTTGTGTGAGCTTTGGTTTCTCCATCTGTCAGATACAAAAGTGCCTGCACCACACGCAACTTGAATTTAGAGTGGAAGAGTCAGTGGAAAAGCTCTGATGTTTCAAAGCATTATGTATCATTGAAGACATTATTCAGCGATCAATAAGTAATATAAATACAACAAAAATTTAAATAAATAGTATCTTCATTAAGAATGATGGCATATTTGGTCACGTGGAGAAATAGCCATTGTGGAATATAGGGTTATTTGGCATCTGTTCTCAGGCTGCCTCTGAACTCTAGTGCTCCAGTTGGGGAAATGTAACCCCAAACGGTTGCCTTTGGCCCTGTTAGAATGTAGGGAGTGTGTGATGTGTCCCACTCTGCTCTCCACTTACCCACATATGACCTTTCCACCATTCCTTGCTGCCCAGAAAATAAAACTCCTTCTCTATTGCCCTAAACAAAAATAACTAAGAAGGGATCTTAGAAAATCCTACCTGATACCTTATATTCATTTAGAATCATCCACACCATTGCCTCCTTTCTGTTGGCATCAGTGTCTAGTTTCCTGTCCCTGTCAAGGGCATCGGCTCCTCGGGTAAAGTGTCATGAGGCCTTGAGCAAGCCCTCAGCAACCAGCCCTATGCCCAGGTGCTGTGTAAATCGGATTTGATGGTGCTGATGATGTCTGCCTGCAGGGACTTGTTTGTAGCCTCAGATCACTGAATGCCGGGACCTCTGCCAGCTCTGGACAGAAATAATCTCATCAACAAGTCCCAGGACAGTCCTGGAGCCAGAGGGAATTACTTCAGTTGGAGAGGGCTTCCCCACCACCCCATACCAGTTGTCCAATTAAATAAACAATGAGAGCTTACCTTAAGATGGCCCTGGCATGTTTTTCTGTTGGATTAATCATTTCTATTCTAAACATGCACATGAGATGTTCTGAGTCCTCTTTTGCATACCAACGAGACAGCCTCTTTCCCTTCTTCCCCCAATTCACCGTCATGAATATATAATATGTGACAGTTTTGTCTGCCTACCTAGGAAACTCCGCTGTTACTTGCTTCTGAAGAAAATTCCAAATAGTAGGCAGCCACTTAACCTCTCTTGGCCTCAGCTGCTTTGTCTGTGTGATTAAGGGGTTCACTTTAGGAGCTTGTCAGCTCTAGAATTACATGACGGCTTTTACATTTTCTCTCCAAGTACTTTTCACAAGCTTGGCTAGCCTCTCTGTGGGGCTGGGTCTGTGGAGCTGCCACTCGCTCTTATCCCCTGCCAACCTTGCGCCATACCTGAGGGCTGAAGGCTACTCAATGATGGTAAAGGCAACGAGGTTGCTGACGCCTGTCCTACAAGTTTAAGTTCCACGGACTTCAGAGAGGACCATAGGCGTGTGACAAGAACCACTGGCGACTGTTCGTCCCCCCACCTGTCTGATGCTAGCCTGGACTCCCCTCCCCGATATCAAGACCAGTCAAATCAAAAAAGCAAACGATGCCTAGTGGACATTGGCAGGATGCCTCGCACATACCAGTGCACACATCTTCCCTAGGCCTCCACGACTCCTCTGGCACCGATCACCGGAGCACCTAAGGTGGTTTTTATATCATCTCTGTGATTCCTAGTGAATGTGACACTGACAGAGATGCTGAACAAAGTGACCAGAAATCATCCTCTTCCTTCTGGAAGCTGGGTGATAGAGAAAGACTGAGGGGAGCTGTCAGAAAGAATAGTCACATCCGCCCTGCTTAGCAAATGCATAATACGCAGTGTTGAGTACTCCTCTTGAGTTCTTTTCGTGGCTGGGGGAAGCTGTGCAGTAGTGGGCTTTCATACCCAAATAGGTCAGGGTGAGAAGGGAGGGATCAGAAGCTCTCTAGATGACAGAAAGGGAGGCTCTTCACAAACTGGCTTTATGCTCCGTCTAGAAATCGCGTGAGCTCAGATACCATTGCTTCTGAGACAAACACAGGCCAGAAGGACCTGGTTTTCAGAAAGGCTGCTGATGAGACCATTCAAAACTAATGCTTTTCCCCTCTGACTTCTTAAACTGTGTCAGAAACTAAGGTATCATGAGATAATGAATGTGCTTGTTTATTTCAAGTTTTAGGGCTCTAGCTTACTCAGTCAAGGTCCTGTAGAATCTGAACTTCTTGAACTCCGCAGTTTTCCTATTATAATGGACTCTGGAGGTGTCACCACCACCTCAATTGTCTAAGCAGATCAATACGTTTATCTCTTGGTTCCCTCTGTGGCATGCCACCTCCCCTTGCTTCTTTTGTATAGACCCTCTCTGCTCAGAAAGCCCACCCCTCTCATCTACTCAGCTCATCCTTTTCTTCTAACACCCAATTCTGGGCTCATCCTCTCTGAAGCCTTTGTTGGTTGTCCAGCCTCTTGTGCCCCAGCTTCTACTCCACAGCTGGACCCATCTCCAGTCAGCACCTGACATATCACAGTCCTTTCAGGATTAACAGTCATTCATACAGCACGTTCCTGGTCACAAAGCGCGGTTACACATGCCATCTTCTTTAATAGCAAACTGTGCCGTGAGTAGAGCAGGGATTATTAAGCCCACTTTACAGGAGGCAGCTGGGCCTCAGGGAGGTGATTTCCCAAGGTCACCAGCCCATATATGTCAGAGGGAGACTTAAGCCAGGCTTGCAGCCTCCAGACCCCAAGCTTTCCTGAGTATAGCTTGAAGCCTGTGTAATAACACTAGCCCATAACTTTGGCATGGACTTAACGAAGGGGATGAATAATTTTGGCAGCCATGATCTCATTTTAACCATGATCCTGTGAGGTAAAACTAGGAAGGATTTTTTTTTTACATATGCCTTAATTTATCTACCCTTATGTATTGTGATATGTGTATTTGTGTATATGTGTCTTGAAATATGTATATATTAGACTACATATATGTGTGGAACCATTCTATTTCTGTAACGTTTGTGGAGCCCTTTTGCATGCATTATTTCATTTGATCCTGTCATGATTCTGTCTGGACAGCAGCAAGCCTTAGAGCTATAGTGCTAGGAACCCCAAAGAGGGTACAGTAGCTTTGGCTCACCTACTGAGCAGACAGTGCCAGGCTCACAGTAGATTCCCGTCCCCCTCACTCAGACGAGGAAGGCCCCCTGCTCCTCTGTCACTGTGAACATGTCAAGGCCCCTCCCTTCTCTCCCCGGCTCTGCCACAGGGACTCGGCTGTGTCCAGCAACAAGACGCCCCACAGTAGCTCCATCAGCCACATCGAGTCGGTGCTGCAGCAGCTCGACGACGCCCAGGTGCAGATGGAGGAGCTGTTCCATGAGCGAAAGATCAAGCTGGACATCTTCCTGCAGCTGCGCATCTTTGAGCAGTACACCATTGAGGTACAGGTGGGGAGGAGGTGCTGGGCAGGTGAGGTGGCCGAGGGCAGTGCCCCGGGAACTGGAAGGACTGCTACGCAGTAGCCTGAGGGGATTATGCATCCTGATATGTTTCTGGAAATCAGCAAATTCACGTTCCACCGTGTTGGATTCCTTCCAGTCCCCCTCACCCAGGCGGCCAAGCAGAGCCCCTCTCCTCGCTGTCTGTCTGGGATTACTCCATTGAGAAGTGTTTTGTTGACTTGCATTGGACTCCTACTTGGCACTTTGGTTCCTGGCAGACCGTGGAGTTGGCTGTTTGGTGACTGAGGCAGACTAGGATTCTATAGCTTCATGAGTAGGAAGGTGATAAAATTAGGTGGTCTCCTCAGCTGGTAACTGTAGATCAGGGATTAGATGGACTCACACAGCAGCCAGGAAGTCAGGAGACACAGGAAGGAAGACCCGAATCCTCAGTTTGCTTTCTGCTTGTTAAGAAAGTAAAGCATATGTGGAGGACATTTGCTGGTTCATTTCATTGACTCCTCACTTCATTCTGGGAAGGTCAGAATCCGCTCTTCTGGTATATTTATGTCCTCTTTGTGATGCCTATTAATACTGTCTGCCCCACATAATATCCACCTTTTATTATCTTCTGCTTTGACACAGTAACTAAAGCCAGGCCAATAGGGTTTCTGGGGTGTGAAGAGTATTCAACACCTATGGCGCTTTGTCCTTTTCAGGGATGGCAAAGGGTTAAATTAAAAGCTATATCTTCTCTTTGCTCCTGGCTGGTGTGTTGTGAAGGAAAACTAATTATCCCTCTACCATTCATTAAAACTTTACTTTGCATTCCAACCATCTCCTCCTAGTTGGGACTTCTGGGGCTCTGGGATTGATCTTCCCAACAATATCTGTGGAAACTTCTGTGGAACTGGTTTGGAAGGAAAATTATTATTTTTTCAAATGTTGTATGCTCCAATATCCCAATGCCAATGTCATTCGCAATCCCACGCAGGACCAGAAAACTGTCCTGGCAACAGAAGCCGTCTTCTTCAATCCTGAGACCAAAAATGTTTATAATGAGAATCAGAGATGTAAAAACAAACAAACAAACGAAAAGCAGTCCTAAAGCAATCCTTCCTCTCCCTGACTCTCTTATGACCTTTCCCTTCTTCACTGCTATCCTGACTTCCTGGAAGCCACTGCAGCTTCTTTGCTTAAAGATGTCATGTTCTGAAAGGTGCTTTCTGGACAGTTTCTGAAACAAAGGAAAAGATAAGTCTTTAAATTTAGATCTCGATTATCCTTCCAACTTATTCCATAGCTTCAAGTAAATTTATTTATATTTCTTATTTATAGTTTATCTTGAATCTACACTCAAAGGGATTTCAGGTGGCAGACAGTATTCAAACATGTATTGAAAGAACAATGAAAATGCCAGTGGAAAATTAGAGACGTTGGTATGCAGAAAGGAATGAAAGTGGGGTGACAAAGGTAATAAAGAAAGGGAAGAGGGGGCGTGAGTTATTATTCTTTGGTAGTTGGGAGTGAGACTCACCGAAATAAACAGGTAATGTTTGGTTGCAGCAGCGTTGGCTGCAGGCCTTCCCATGGTCCTCACCCACCGAGAGTGAATATATCCATGGGAGAATTATGTTAGCAGGTGTGGGGATTTGACTGTTGTATTCTTTATCTACTCTCCTGTCATTCCAGGTCTACATCAAAAAATGCTTAAGGGGGAGGAAATAACCTGAGGGTTTGGATGTTTAAGCTTTATTTGATGAAATGGCTGTGGTTTTGAGGTCTGGGTTGCTGGTTTATTTCCAGAACAGGTCAGTTAGTTTCACTTTGCCACTTGAACTGTACCCCTGACATCAGCCAGGGGCATCACTCCGGTGTGTTTGCCTGCAGTAATTCTGGGAAAATCCATTTCCAATCCAAAGCATATGTAAAAAGATATTCTTTTTTTTTTTTAAAAAAAGTTGATTGTAAATCAAATACTTTAAAATTGGATCCTATTTAAATGTTGCAGTAGAAGAGTTTGATATTTAAATTGTAGGATTTGTGTTTCTCAGCCTTTGTTTGTATAAATGTTTCCCCTCCCGCCCTGACAACAACTTGGACAGCTTGGTATGCAGCAAACCAGAAGTAGGGAAGTAGTATGAGGGTCTAATAAAATGAGGGAGATAAACATAATAAACAGACCAAATGAGGGAGTTAAAAATGTGGGTGATAAAAATTTAGTTCTGCACCCAGGTTTTAGAGGGCGTCTTGTTCCCCATTTCGGGTGTGGCCCAAACCTTAGGGAAATGCTGCCTTTCATCTTAGACAGAACTGGAAATCCTGCCAAACCTATGGAAAATTTCTCCTTCAAGTCAGATCGTCAGAAGTTATTTTTGAGGGTGATGAGATTATTTCAAATACCAGCTAGGGTTTCACTGTGAGGATGAAGGGCAAACTTCTAGAGAAGATTCAGAGTGTGAAACTGAGGGTGGTTTCTGTAATGGGAGCCACGCTGGAGCTGATATAAGCCAGGGCAGAGGCTGTCACTGCAGGACCTACAGCTATGGTTTCCTTTCCTAAAGGAAGGCATTTGATGGACATACTCGGAATTCCTAGGGATTACTGAAAACCAGAGCTGACCTGCTCCCCTGACATTTGGGTAATCTAAGTGTGACTCCTTAACCATGTCACTGATGGCTGGCATGGGCTAATTAATTTTAAAATTAAGGTAACACAGGAGTTGCGGCACCAGTCTCTTTTTACTTAATTATATGGCTTCCAGAGTATACCTGGGATGGGGTCAGGGGGTACGCCCACTGAGAGTGAAACTTATCCCAGATGTATTAGGCAAATGTTCAGAAACCAGGACTGCAGCTGCATTCCTGACACTCCTTCTTAGACTCCCTGGAGACTAGAGGAAGTGACCCATAGCGGAGCATGATGCTCTTTACAGTTTTTTCCCTGTAAGTTCAGCCTCCTATGAAAGATAAGTTACAGGAAGCAGTTGTAATGGAAGAGACACTTCACCAAATGCAAATAATGTTTATTTTGTGGTGGTAAGAATATGGATAATTTCTTCTTGTTTTTGAGAACTCCGTGCATTTCACCTTTTCTACAATTAATCAGAAAGAAATAAAAAAATATTTTTAGAAGCAGGGACAGGACAGTGGTCTCCAAACTCTTGAGATTAGACACTCTCTCAATAAAATATTTTTGAACTTGCAACCCCCTATATATGCATCCATATTAATTTATAAATTAAACATGTGTTATACTATCACTAATGGTCTCAAAATTCACTGTGCCTTTCGGGTGAAGTTGGACTCTTTCATTAGAAGCTGTGGTTCCATATTTCAAATAGTCTTCTTGATAATTTTCAATTATTTTTTGCTTCTGGTTTCTTGACAGACCTGATTAGATTGTCATTGTTTCTTTACCCCATCATGTGGCTGCAAAGAGTTCAAAGTTCTCTTGTGCTTTCATGTTTAGTATTATCTTCAAACTGTAGTTTCTTCGAGGAACCGTGTTAAGCCACGTCTTTTTGTGAAGGGTAGTTTAGTTAAAACTAGATAATAGAAAAGTCCATTTAACTGGACACATGAAAACAGCAATACTTTGAAATATGCTGAAAGCAACTGAACAAATGAGCTGGTCCGCCCCTCTGCATTGTGGTCCTTCCACCGTCCCTGAGGTGCCCTGCCCACCGCATCACCTGCCATGTGTTCCGAGTGAGACTCTGGTGTCAGTACCCTATGAAAGTCCAGGGAAACATCGTATCTTTTTTTATTGATTTGATCAAATATGTGTGCATATAATATATATGCACATACATATGCTTATTTATATACAGAGAATATTTCTCTCTGTTATCAATGGATAATCTTGGGTATCCCCTGGGGTGGGCATACCCATGTTGGAGAGTACTAGGAATGACACCAAGAAAGATACTGTATACAAGGGACTAAAAAATAGGCCACAGTTATGATCTTTCTTTTAAATTTCTGACTCTATAATTAAAACCAAAGTTTTCTCAGTGTACCTGAAAATTAATCTGCATCATTAACCCAGGTAAGGAATGGAATAGCAAACTATAAATCCATGGGGTTCACATTAGGACAAGTTGGGGCCAGGCTGAGGCTGAGGAAAATGGCCTTCAGGGAGGAAAATTCTGCCTAGAGGAGATAAAGCTGATTGTAATTTGCACTGGTGGTCTCAACTCTGCAATTGGTTGTATGCAGAGGCCTTTCACGTTTTATACTTGATAAACATTTAATGAGCACCTACTGTCAATACAACTTGATAAACATTTAGTGAGCGCCTACTGTGTACCAAAAATTGTGTTGGGCATTGAGGATAAAACAATCCCTGCCATTAGCGGGCTAGTTGGGGAGAACCATGGAAATAGAACCATCCTGTAATGTGATCATTCTATGACAGAGAGAAGCTTACAGCTTGATGAGAACGCTGAGACAGGAATGCTTAGCTTTCTCAGGCTGCACTTGGAAGGTTGCCCAATGAGATGACACCTGGAGGACAGGTAAAAGTTGGCGGGTAGGATTTGGCATCTCTGAAGGATGCCATCTAGCCTCTACCAGAATATCTCCAGAGCCCAGAAGCAGGGTTGGGGAGAGGAGGGAGCTCAGGATCTCATTAGTGTGTTGAACCAAGATCTCCACCCTTCTACCCTTTGGTCCTGGTTCTGTTCTCTGAAAAACAGAACAAATCTGCTTCCTTTTATTTGGCAGCCTTAAAAATATTTGAAGATGTTCATCACAGACCTCTTTTCCTTTATCTGAAAAGTGTTGAGATTGTGTAAGTTATTTCTGCAGTCCCCTCTGACTCTAAAACTTCCATAACTACTTCTCTTTATTGTCAGCCCTTTTCTGTGGGACATAGCTCCGATGTACTCGCTGCTTTCTGGGTACACATTGTGCCTCTCCTGGTTGCCCCCTGCTGGCTGGACTGTAGTTAGCCACGCTGGCTTACACACACCCCTTGGGAGCTATGTGTCCAGGACCCTGGCGCTCTCCCAGCACAGCCCAGGAGATAGGGGCCTTTTCTGCCTTGTTGAGGCTTGTGCTCCCTTAAGAGCCCCTGGTTGTCTTTTCAAGATATGTGCTTCCAATACACTGACTTTTTTTTTTTTAACTTAAATGAAAGCTTTTTATGTATTTTTCCTCTCAAATTTTACTCTTTTATTTTATTTTTTTTAGGCCCAGTTCTTCAGCCTATCAAAATAAATTTAATTTATTATTGCTATCAGTATTTCAACAATTTGAAATATTGACCAGGTCAGGCAGGGCTCTGCAGTGCTTCACTGGAAGTTTTCCTTTGGTGACACAGCCGTCAGCCTGCACAATCATTCCTTCAAAGCACCACATCATCTTCTAGTCCAATTTCATAGCCCTTTCCTCCATAGATACAGTGTGAGACTCTGCAAAGCCTTGCTGTTCTCCATGTTTGTAACATGGCTTAAATGCACCAACTTAGTAACTATATCAAGAAAGAAAATGAGATGTTTGAGATTAATTTTTGTGGGTTCCCTTGGGATTCCTACAGCATTTTCTAAATGTACCCCAAGTCATTTGCAAAGGAAATGCAGAATAAATACAATACAGTAAACCAAAATTCTCACAAAATATTTATTTGATAGTTTCTTCTAGACTTTTGTCAAATTGGTTTCAGGATCATTGGGAGTTTCCCCTAACATCTTCCTTTGACAAAAAAAAAAAAAAAGGATTATTTACACAGCTTTAGTATTCCGGCATGTCACTTGTTTTTGGCAAATTATCAAAGATCCCTGATGGAAGCTTTCAGATCATTCTGTAATGGGGTGGGTAAGGGGCTGTGGACCTGAAGTCAGGTGACATTATCAAGGTTCAAATGCTGCTTCTCCTTTCTGGTAAGGATAACAGGGAACTCAGTAGAAGGAAACGATGTAAGCTCCAGCACTGGGTGGTTAGCTTTCACAGGAGAAAACCCATTCTGACACTCAAGCATTGATAAACTTCAGAATCGGTGAACAATATACATCAGAGGAGCTCTTCAACAGAGGAGAGATTTTTTTGAAAACAGAATAGAGTCCTACAAGTCTCAAACTGATTAAGAGGCAAAGATATGGGCAAAATAAAGACTCAAGATCAGTCATGATTATAAAAGGTCTCAGTTTTAATCATGATGATAATGAAAAAGAGAACATGAACTTGGTCATAAAAATTGTGTTCCATTATCCAAATTATCCAATTGGAATAGAAATTAGGTGTCCAAACATTGGAACTCATCAGTTACAGTGTTGCAATATGTTCTTACATTTTTTTGCCAAAAATCAACCGAGTGGATATCTTTACTGCTAAGTCCTTCTGCTTTTCCAGAAAACTCTTGCAGTATCCTCAAAAGTTTTCTTATAGCTACATAAAGAAATATTTTAACTCTTTAGACAGGTTATATATATTTCTAAAACAGAGGGAAATTCTATGATATACTTTTAAAATAATCAGTATTAGAATTCACTAATCCTCATCATTTTATAAATTGATTAACAGAAAAAAAACAACACTAGACTAGACAAGAAGAACAAATGACTATGGTAATTTAGTTTATTTTAGTTTCACAGTGGTAATGCATATCAATGTACATACCCATTATAGATAAAATAGCCCTTCCCGTGCAGTGAGACTGTCTCTTTAGCTGCAATATGTCTTTCCCTATCAGCCAGCACTTGTAGGTCAGTGGAGAATATTTAGCTTTTGCTCTTCTCGTTTTAAGACAAATAATGACCTTATATTTAGAACAGAAAGATGTTCATTTGCAATTGACAGCTCATGTATTTCAGAGCATCTTACCACAATGAAATGCCTTGGATCCTTCCTCGCCACTGTTAGTTGGAATGGGACTGGACCTTAATGTACATAACATATGCAGCGTTGATACACACAGACACACACACCCTTTGCTGAGAGGCAGTATAGTGCAGTCGTTGAGTATGCAGTATTTTGAGTTAGAGTGCCTGGGTTTGAAACCTGTTTCACCAGCTTTACTAATTGTGTGATTTTTAGACAAGTTACTCATTTGGTTTCCTCATCTGAGAAATAGGTATGAGAATAATAATTCCCAGTCCCCATAGGGTTATTAAGGATTTAATGAGTTAACACATAGAACATTTTTAGCAAAGTGCCTAGCACTTAATAAATACTTTAATACATTGTAGTCAGCATTGTTATTGTTAATAAAATACCTAAATAATATATATTGGGTTGGCCAAAAGTTTGTTCGGGTTCTTCCATAAGATGTTATGGAAGAACTCGAACGAATCTTTTGGCCAACCCGATACTAATATGCTGTCCATACATACACATATGTATATGTATTTGCATCCAGATTTTAAGCAAACATTCCATCTTATTCTCCCCCATTGTTTCTCTCTGAATTTGTTACCCAGTCCTGTTAGGTGATCCCTGAGTGTTCACGTAACTGCTGTGAGAGCCACAGGCATTTGCGCTTGCCATACAGAGAACATGCCCATGCAGAGGGCAGGTTACACTTCTCTTTGCCACAGCGTTTGTCCCAGTGTTCACACCCCAATGCCGGATTGCAGATGTGTTCCCTGTTCATGGCAAAGGCCCCTGGGAAACCAGAGAATTCTAGATAGGTTAACGTGACCTTTATACTGAGTATAAATACTCAGTGTCAATTTTTTTTTTAACATCTTTATTGGAGTATAATTGCTTTACAATGGTGTGTTAGTTTCTGTTGTATAACAAAGTGAATCAGCTATATGTATACATACATCCCCATATCTCCTCCCTCTTGTGTCTCCCACCCTCCCTATCCCACCCCTCTAGGTGGTCACAAAGCACCAAACTTTTTCAATTTACCACCTCTTCAACAAAAATATCCTACTAGGGGGAAGCTATGCGGTTTTTTTTTTGAATGGGTAAATTATTCCTGGCATTATATAAGGCCACAAACACACAGTTTATTGATCTGTTTGAAGCACATGATTAATTTCAAAGGTTCATGTGAAGTGAAGAAAATGGAGTTATCAGGAGTTTGTGGGGGTTTTTTAGAGAAGAAAACAGGGGAAAGGTTAAACAGGCACTTCTCTGAAGTGAGAAAAATAAAAAGAAAGCTATCCCCTGAAGTTAGTTCTTAGACCAGCTCTGTTGATATGACACCGTGGTTAAGAGCCCTGGACTTTGTAGTTGAATGCTGAGCTCTGCCACCACCAGCTCTGAGACCATGAGGCAAATGATCTGACTTCTATGTGCCTTCGTTTCCTCCTAGAGTTGCTATGAGGATGAAATAAAAGAAAATCAAATGCTTAACACTGTCTATCCCATAATAGATGCACAATTCAGGGTAGAATCTTCTTTTAACCATGATCATCATCTTCACCACGATCACCAGCATCTAAAAATGATCAGAAGAAAAGGACTACACGGTGAAATTTGCAGCTGATAATAAAGAGCTAAGGTGATGGGAATAGACCACAGGAAGTGGGAAGAGAGGGACAGGTGAGTTCTGTTTCAGGCAGGTACACTTGGGGGTGAGTGGAGAAAGCATTCTCTACACATACCTCCTAGGAAGGACCCAGAAAATGGGAGGAGCCAGTGAAGAGGGCTTTCTGAGAACAGAGCCCAAGGCTACTGCTAAACCAAGTCCCTTGGGTCAGGTTTTGGCCGCAGAATACTGGGTTCAGTGAATCTCATCTGGTAGGAAAGCTTTTTGAAGTGTCTTCCCATTTCCCACTGCCTCTTATCCTTTCTAAATTCCTGTTCACCTCCTTCTCGGATTTTCCTTGTGGCTGTGGCTCTAGAGTAGATAATTGTTAGAATAGAAACACTGCCAGTGTATCTCTCATATCCTCACATGCCAATTAATTCAGAAGAGTGAGGCAGAGAGAGGCCACTGGAGCCCAGAGAGGAGCTGAGTGAGCCAGGAGCCGAGATGGTGCTAATGGAGTGGAAGGAGAAAGCAAAATAGGTGGATTGAAAGCTGAATGCCCTGTGGGTACTTTCTATTCCATCTTTCACTCATTTGGTTCAGGCCCTAGTTTCTGCCTAGTACAAATTCTTCCAGGTTTCTTTTCCAAATGGAGTTAGATCACCAGATCAATCCCCAGACAGGTTTTTCTTTTCATGGCTTTGTCTCTGTATTAGCAAATTAGCCCATGTCCCATGTTATGAGATAAGCCGGAGAAAAACGTCAGGTTTTGGGGGTGTCGTGAAGCTCTTCATGACAGAGGGGTGACTTTGAAGGGCAGTGAGGACTTGAACAGACTGGGAGGAGGGACAAGGATGTCTCAGGGCTGCTGGACCAGAGAAGGTGATTGGAGAGGGCAGAGCTACTTCTCAGGATCAGGGAGTAAACCAGATGCCTGGTTCACATAACAGAAGAGCATGAGATGGGACCAGAAAGCTAGGTTTGTTCATTAGCTGT
The DNA here is from genome assembly GCF_003676395.1 of Aethalodelphis obliquidens. NCBI lineage: Eukaryota > Metazoa > Chordata > Mammalia > Artiodactyla > Delphinidae > Aethalodelphis > Aethalodelphis obliquidens. The sequence goes on from NW_020837945.1 coordinate 69,686,567, forward strand.
AAAGCAAGCTTCAGGTTTGAAAACTAATTTTTTTCTTTAAAAAAAAAAAAAAGAGCCCCTGCTATAATGCCAACCTTGTGCCCCAGAAAGAAGGTGGAGAGAGGGAAGCCAGTGACAGAATATTCCTTGAGGAAACAGAAAATACTCAGGAAAGAAAATATTTAAACTCCAGCCAACATTCGAAATTCATAAATCAGACTATTTCAAGGCTCTTGGCATCAGTTCTTGGGGATTTGGGAAGAGAGTCAGACATGACTGTGTGTAGACCCAGGGAGCGAGACTTGGAAGGCAGGCTGTTGCATTGAGAAGCTCCTTGAAATTCTCATTCTTCAGGCTTCATGACAGACTTGGGTCCTTCAGCTCAATGGTATTGGGAGGTAGGGGTGGAGGAGGGGAAGGCAGGAATATAGAAACACCAGATATAGAATCCTAGGCATACTTCACATTTGCTTTAGATTCAGATTCCCAAGATACCAGACCTCTGAGCCTCACTGTCCCCAACCAAAGCACCTCACCTTTGCTCTGCCCTAACCAGGACCCTCGACACTTGCCTTTCTGCTCCACAGACTCAGACCTTGGGACCCCTCTGGGATCTTCCTGCAGCAAACAGCTTCTTTATAGACTCAGTTTCATGAAAACAAAACAAAAACTAAAATGTAAAGAAAAGACAGACTCTTCCTCTCGTGCTTGTTTTCTTATTTTTATTTTCCTTAAGCTTGTAGACAGGGAAATGGACTAAAAATTTTGTTTGGTCTATTTTCCATATATTATCTGATAAATGACTTATATCCAGCATATATTAAGAACTCTTACAAATCTATAGTCAAAAGATAACCTAGCTTTTGAAAAATGAGCAAAAAACTCAACACTTTCTAAAAGTAGATACCAACGGTCAATAAGCATGTGAAACTGCTCACCACCATGAGTCATCAGGGAAATACAAGCTCAAACCATAATAAGATACCACTTCACACCCACTAGCTTGGCTAAAATTAAATAGACTGATCATACGAAATGATGGTGAGCATCTAGAACTTTCACAGGGAATGCGAAATTCCTCTTGGGAATGTTAAACATACACTTACCCTATGACCCTACAATTGCACTCCTAAGTGACCCTCAAGAGAAATGAAAACCAGTGTCCACAGTAAGACTTGTGCAAGAACTTTCACATCAGCCTTATTCGTAATAGCCAAACACTGAAAACAACCCAGGGGTTCACCAGCTAGAGGATAGATATACAAATCACGGAATCTCTATACCGTGGAATTCAGCAGTAGCAAGGAATGAACTGATACAATACAGATAAATCTTAAATACAGTGTGTTGAACACAGAAGCTAGACATGAAAGAGTCCATACTGTATGATTTCATTTGTATGGAATCTAAGAATCTGTGAGGATAGAAATCAGAAAATGGCACCTGAAGTGGGGCAGGGGCAGGAACTGACTGGAAAGGATGACTCCCTAGGGTGATGGAAAGGTCCTATATTTTGTTTTTCGTGATGGCTACACCAGTAACTAAACTTGTCAAAACTCATAGAACTGAATGCTTAAAATTTATGTATCTTATTATATGTAAATTGTACTTCAATTTTTTTAAATACAGGAAGGAAAAACGTAGCTATAGGCCTAGTCTACAAAGGCCTATTCATTCTATAAATTATCTCTTATAAATTATAAGTTATCTTATTTTTCTCAGTTTAACTCCTTTCTCTAGTTAGAGAATGGAGTGCTTTTCAAAGATGGGATATAGGGACTTCCCTGGCCGTCCAGTGGTTAAGGCCTCACCTTCCAATGCAGGGGGTGTGGGTTCGATCCCTGGTCGGGGAGCTAAGATCCCACATGCCTCGCGGCCAAAAAACCAAAACATAAAACAGAAGCAATAATGTAACAAATTCAATAAAGACTTTAAAAATGGTCCACATCAAAAAAAAAATCTAAAAAAAAAAAATAAGGATATAACAAAAACCTGTTTGCCTACCAACCTGCTGGTTCCCAGATCCCCAAGGGCTCCCCACAATAAGTAGATACTAGGTTTTCGGGCTGAGCTCAGTGGATCCCTTAGTTGAGGTGGCAGCATGAGGTGAGAACCCATGACACTGAAGGTAGTATTTTTACAGTTCCCCATTTCTGCTTCAAAGAGAGAAAGTGTACTTTCAGTGGAGGAAAGTCTTACTGTTAAACAAAGAGTGGAATCCTGTGCCCGGGATGGCAGCCCCTCACAAGGGACTGCTTGCCTTTCCCATCCCAGCCTTTATGGCCCCAGCACAGCATGGAACATCACCATCTCTCAGCTGCATCTTTCCTTCTCTTTGTCCCCTGATGCTCCTGGACAGCAGTGTTTGGTAATTGGGAAGGTTATGACACATGTCAGCTGGGATGAGACCCAGCATGATGAAATCACTAAGCTGGGCTCTGGGCCGTGTGCTTAGGCTGCCTGGGCCATACTGCAACTGTGTGATCTGGGGTGAGGCTTCCATTGCCTCTTCCCAGAAAAGAGGGTGACAGCACCTGTGCCATTGCCGTCACAGGGCTACCACAAGGCTAGCATGCGATAACAGACCTGAAAACCATTTTAGAAAAGGTTTTATTTGATTCACGTATCAGGTGGAAATTATCCAATTCAATACTTCTGAGTTCTTACTATGTGGATGACAGCAACGATTGTAAAGGAAGAATAGGATTCAGTCTCCATTTGCAGGCACATATTTGCGAGTAAACGAGGGCACATCACGGGAGTGAAGGTGTAGAGCAATAACCAATTAGCAAAGTCATACTAGGGCAAGGTTTTCCTTCACTACATGTTCAGTCTTCATTAGACTCATTCATGCCTCAATAGAGTTTAATCTGCTTGGATTTCTAGAGGTAAGTTATACATTTACACCTCGTTTTTTTTACCACTTCCTGGTATCAGCCATTGTAGCAGAGAGAATACTGTACAACAGAACATGGGAACCAGATCAGGGCCCCTGGGTTTGGGGTCTAACTAATTGTGTAACCTCGGGCCATTTACTGGGATTCTCCAGCCCCCTGTTTCTGGTTCTTGAAAAGAGTTAGCCTCAGTACTTAATTTCTGAGGCCCTCTCCAATGCTGAAATCTTTACAACAACGGCTGTGGTATGGTGGACAAAGTCTTTGCAGTCAGGAGAAGAACTGAGTATTGTCCTCAGGTCGTGCCCCTCATGAGCAGGGTGAACTCTGGGCAAAGCATTCCATCTGTGTGAGTGAGCGTCAGCTTCTCTTCTGTGAGATGGACCTGGGATGTCCACCCTGCCTGCCTCTCCAGGTTACTGTGGGAGTAGGATGAGATGGAGTGTGAAAACCTTTCTAAACCATAATCCATCATGTAAGTGTTTGCTGCTGCTATAGACACTGAAACACAGGGAGAACACTTTTAAAGGCATGCGTACGTGGGTGCATGGCACCATTGCTTAAACGTAGTCTAGGGGTCAAAAAAGAGATGCAAAGTAGAGACAGATGTGAAGCTTGGGTTAGTTAATAAGGCTCTTGTGGACCAGTGAGCCTGCACTGATGGTGGTTCCCTCACAGGTGACGGCAGAGCTAGATGCCTGGAATGAGGACTTGCTTCGGCAGATGAATGACTTCAACACGGAGGATCTGACGCTGGCGGAGCAGCGGCTGCAGCGCCACACAGAGCGGAAGCTAGCCATGAACAACATGACCTTCGAGGTCATCCAGCAGGGCCAGGATCTGCACCAGTACATCATGGAGGTCCAGGCCTCAGGTAGGCGACCTGTCCCGTGCTCCTGCTTCTGGTGGGGAGATGATGAAGACAAGGACAGCAGCTTGACTCCAACAAGCCCTTCCGCTCCACTCACTCATTCTCTTCCCACAGGTACAAGGAACAGAGGTTTTTGACCCCACGTTTGACCCCATGAAAAAGAAACGGAAGCATGAGAGCTGAAATTGTTTGTCTGAGGTTGCCCAGTTAGGCTATGATAAAAATAGGAATAGGGCCAGGTTCTCCTGGTGCTGTGGGGAGAAGGGGAAAAACCAATGATGGAAATTAGCACAGATACAAAAACATGGTGGTCTGGAGAAATAAACCAGGTGGGCTGCAAAGGCCGTCAGGCATCCTTGTGAATTGTATTCAGATGTACGTACGGATGCTGCTGTCCCACCCCTGTGCCCTGCACACACTCTCCTGCCCTGTCCTCCACTGCCAGAGCCGGCTCCTCATTCCAGTCCAGGCCTCTCTGTCCTCATTTTTCTTAAAACTGTCTGTGCTTGAGTGTAAGAAGTACTGATAAAGTTTATGGCGAGGTCATATAAATTTTATAACTTTTCAAAAAACACATGGCCAAGTTACCCAGGCTTGACTTCTTTTCCTGCTCAGGATTTATTCACTGTTTTTTTTTTTTTTTTTTTTGTGGTACGCAGGCCTCTCACTGCTGTGGCCTCTCCCATTGCGGAGCACAGGCTCCGCACGCGCAGGCTCAGCGGCCATGGCTCACGGGCCCAGCCGCTCTGCGGCATGCGGGATCCTCCCGGACCAGGACACAAACCCGAGTCCCCTGCATTAGCAGGTGGACTCCCAACCACTGTGCCACCAGGGAAGCCCTATTTACTGTTTATCCAACAAGTCCACGAACACTTAATGTTACACCTGCCACTTTCTAGAACAGCCTTTGATGTTAGAACCGGAGAGAGCCATAGCTGTCCCCTCGTCCAACTAGTCCAGAAAGAGGAAGTCACTGATCTGGACTCACACCAGTGAAGTGCCGGAACCCAGGTCTCCACACTGCCACCCACCCGGGTCCTCCAGGAAGAAGCAGATAGGGCCTCAAGCCATCAACTCTTTAAAACATGGTCTGTCCATGTCCCTGCTGATTGTGAAAGATGTTTAAATCATGAGATTGTCAGGCAGGCTTGACTTTAGGGTACTGTGTTTCTCTTAATGACCTGATAGAGGACATAGCAGCATTCAAAGGAACTTCACTTCTAACCAGAGGAGAGACAATCTAGTAAATTCTATTTACTTTGGTCAGTATAATCTTTCCTTGAATTTTCATCTGTTGTGAACAGGCTGCAACTGCCTATGAGAGCCAGGCCTGTTTACAGGGTGCAGCCCACGCTCCACACAGCTCCAAGAAGCCCCTTCATTCACATCATAGTCTATCTGGGGACTATTTTTAAAATGACGATGCCCAGATGCTGTGATCTAACACCCCTGAATGGGACTTGGGCAGCAGCAAAAGCTCCTCAGGTGATACCACTGTGCAGCCAGGGCTGAGAACCACTGCTTTTCATCTTGATGGTTAAATCACAGCAGCTGATATCTATGACGTGCCCCAGGACAACGACTTCCAAATGTGGTCCCAGCTCAGCAGCATCCGCATTACCCGAGAACTTGTTAGAGATGCAAGTTCAAGGGCCCATCCCGAGAACCTGCCTCGTCAGAATCTCTTGGGGGTGAGGCCCAACAATCTGTTTCAGTAAGCCCTCTAGGTGATTCTGATGCACTAATGTAGGACCACTGATCAGGACCTACTCTAAGTGTGGGCCCTGAACCAGCAGCTGGCAGCATCACTCTAGAGCTGATTAGAAAGGCAGAATCCCAGACTTGCGCATCTGAATCTGCATTTTAACAAAATCTTCAGGTAAATCGTGTGCATGTTAAAGTTTGAGAAGCAGTGTTCTTGGCCACAGCTGTACCTTTTCAAGGCCTTATGAGGGAAGGGGGAAACTGTGGCTGAGAACCTTGTCTGGACTCAGGGTTTCACCCTACAACTTGTCCTCACGATGCTCGCCATAGACCGCTCTCCAACTAAGATGCGGAACCATGAGAGAACGCAGACATAGTACCTAGAAGAGAGGCTGTGCAGAGAAACTCTGCAGGGATGCTCATCCGCCATCCCTTCATCCCTCAGTATGGACGTGTCTGGCAGGTGGAGCGCCTCATCTGCCTGAAAACCTGTGGCACGTAGGAGCAGGATGCTGGCGTGACCTTGGGCAAGTGCACCTCTGTCCAAGAGCCAGGTATCCTTGGTAACGGAAAGACTGCCGGGAGCTGGCAGTCCCTGAAGACTGGCTGTGCTTGGCAGCCACCTTAACCATGAGGGCTGAGTGGGTGAAAACACCCCAAGCAGATGGGCTGCCCACCCCCACATATCCTGTTCTCGGAATGAGCTTTGTCAGAAGAGCCTGATTGGCCTCTTCAGTCTCTGCTGGGACTGGCTGTTCCCCTGCTGGGACTGGCTGTTCCCCTGCTGGGAACAGGGGGAACAGCTGGCTGTTCAGTCTGGCATAGCCCATGAGGCCTCAAGGCTCTCAGGGAAGCTCTCTCTGTCTGCTGCCGTGTGCCTGTCCTGCAGAGGAGGCGTCAACCTCATCTCTGGCTTGGAGGAAGGGAGGGTAGCAACACGCCAGAGCCGGGGTCCAGGGGTGGAGGTTGGAGGTGGACCGAGAGTGGGCCTTACCGAGGACCTAGGTGGCCAAGGAAGGCAGTACTTCAGAGACACAGGACTGAGGCAATAAATGGGTTGGGCACCTACCTTGTCTGTCTAATGAACTATATTTGAACTAGAGGTAAAATAAACTGTTGTCTCAGAAAAAGGACAATTAGCAAAATTAAGAATTTGGTTGCTCTTTAGCCCTCCAGGCTAAAATAATTAGGGCTTATGCTTTGATTTTTATAGGAGTAAATGATTTTTATTGGATTTTTATAGGAGAAGTAGGGAATTTCCTTACACTTATTTTTTGGTATGAAGTTTGAAACATTCAGCCAGGTCCTGCTAAATCTGCCTGATGTGCCAACAACCCTAACCAAAGCAAAAGCCTTGTTTAAATCGTCAGCCTTAGCAATAGTTGGCAAAAGGAACAGTTTCTTTACTTGCTCATTGTTTAGGGTTATCTACTGGGCCTCAAGTTGGCAAGTGGCAGGGTTTGCTGGAAAGAGTCGAGGTGGAGTAAACCCACTGGCTGAATTCAAGGTCCAGCTGCACCACCAACAAGCACTTTGACTTTGGAAGTCCCTGTTCTTTCTCTGTAGACCTTAGTTTCTTCTTTTGTCCAGTGTGGCAGGCAGGCCTTCTTCATTCCTAAAGTCCCCTCCAGTTCTCACTTGCCATGATTCAGCCTCACTGCCCCCATTGGTTATGGCCCAGGTCTTCACCCTAATGTCACCAACCATGTGACTGTTACCCATGACCTTAGGACTAAGACAGGAGCTGGTATCCTGTGCATACGTTGCTTTTGTGGTTTAAAGCGTCAAGTTCTCTCTTTATGCAAGGTTTTTAAGTGAAAACTCTATGGAGTCTGTGGCGTTGGTGCTTCAAATTTACTGTGCCTGGAAAGTACCCAGACCCAGCATTTAAATGAAGTCTTAAATTAGGTCGTGGGGGGCTTCCCTGGTGGCACAGTGGTTAAGAATCCGCCTGCCAATGCAGGAGGCACAGGTTCGAGCCCTGGTCCGGGAAGATCCCACGTGCCGCAGAGCAACTAAGCCTGTGAGCCACAACTACTGAGCCTTCCAGCCACAGCTGAAGCCGGCGCTTAGAGCCCGTGCTCCACAACAAGAGAAGCCACCACAATGAGAAGCACGTGCACCGCAACAGAGTAGCCCCTGCTCACCGCAACTAGAGAAAGCCCGTGCACAGCAACGAAGACCCAACGCAGCGATAAATTAATTAACTTAAAAAAAATGAGGTTGTGAGGATCACTCTTCTCCTTGCACGTAGAGGTTAGGGGTACAGCCAGGAGCGAGAGAGATTCCCTTTGTTGGGATCCCGGCCGCACCTCTCGCTACCTGGGTGTCCTTGAGCATGTAACCCGATCTCTCTAAGCTTCACCTTCCTCAGAAGAACGGCAGTTATAGGAATCCTAACCATATGGAGTCATCGTGAGGATGCAGTGGGAGAAACACAAGCGTGGCAGAAGTTCAGTAAAGCCTGATGACTATTGTATACTCTACTGGTATTCTAGCGCATACCGAATTCTGTTGGGATGATTTGTGTTCCCGTAGCTTCGCTAGCAGCATGAGGGTAGGGCTCCTCCTTTCTTCTCTTTACGTTCCCGGTATCCAGCGGAGTGGTTATGTCTCGCCATAGCAGATTCTCAATATTAATGTTTACTGAATTAATCAAGAGTGAACATCAGTCTGGAGGAAACAGATATACGTAAAAATAATGGGCCACAAATAATTGTACTTGTGTCATAAAAGGAAAGAAAAGGCCTGTGTTCTTCCAAAATGCAAGCTACTCTGGGGTGAAGGAGTGTGGATCTGGAGGAAGGGAAGAAAAGTGGATATAAAACAATCGTTCTTAGCCTGATTACACCATCTTCACCTATTTTATTTCCTGTGTTCATCTCACATTAAAAAATATATATATCAAGCAAGATAGATGAGAATGAAGGGCTGGAGTCTCAGGGCAGGCAGGGAGCCTGTTCTGGATGATTCTCTAAGCAGGTGGCTGGTCCCTTTGATGGAGCACCAGGCTAAGAAGCCCATTTGCGTGTGATGTGGCATGTGTAAGCCATGAGCTTCCCACAGAGAGATACTTTGCCCAGGCCCAGCATACTAAACACCAGAGATGCATGCAGGGTGAAAACGAGCTGGAAGAAAATCTGCGTCGTGGCTGGAAACAGGGATCCGCTTCTGCAGGTGGATCTTAAATTACATTTTAAAAAGTAAACATGGAGGCCAAGGGTCATCCCATGTTGCCTAGCGCTGCAAAGGTAGAAATTTTGTATTTCTTCTTGTTTTTTTATTTCAGTCAAGGAGATGCTCTACCTCATCCCCTTGGTGATTGCAGACAGCAACTGGAGGCAGTTGACTGCTAAAAGAACAAGTCGTTCTCTTCTCTGTCTCCCACAGATATTTCAGGAGCTGGGCCTTGGAATTATGAAACTGACAGAAAAAATAAACCTGAAAAGATACTGAAATTATTACCGTGTAACACCAGAACAAAATTTCCCACTCTCCCATATTGTTCTTATATAAAGCACTATTTTTGCTTCTAGAAAAGAATTTCCTTTAGCGTGTGCGGACTTTCCTTATATGCCCCCACTGTGTCAGGCAGGTGTGTTGGTGGCGGCAGTGATGAACTTCTGAGTTGCTTTTTTAGGGGACCTGAGTAGTTGGCTAAGAAAATCACCACTGGCCAACTATTCTCTTCAGAATGGACTTAGCATCCAATGGTAAATGGCATCTGACCAGCTAAAAGAGAGGGTGCCTTTGGCAGAAGTTCCTGAGACAGGGTCTCTGGGGCTTTGTTTTGTATTTCCCAATGTGATCCAGAGGCTCGGTTGTGAATATTCTGGGTGTAGGCGAACTGCCCGGCAGGGACTGCTGTATGCGGCCTTGTCTGGGATGGAATCCAGAGGACCACCTCTTTGACTCCAGTTGATAAGGAGCTGATCATCTGTTGAAGAGTTGTCTCCTGACAAAGGATCAGTTAATCCAAAAGAGAAACCATGGTTCGAGCATCCCAAACAAAGACCCGTTCTGGTGATCTATCCAGTTTCACTGAGGGATATGCAGAGGTTAGGAGGGTGCTGGTGATGGTTGTTTCCAGATTCCAGCTTTCATGTGCATATAGAAGGAAATGTAGTCTTTACGGTACTACCTGGTTTTTGATGGTTTACATTTTGTTTAAATCAGGAATTGAGTTAATCTGTGAAAAAGACATTGATCTGGCAGCCCAGGTGCAAGAGCTATTGGAGTTTCTCCAGGAGAAGCAGCACGAGTTGGAGCTCAACGCAGAGCAGACCCATGAGCGGCTCGAGCAGTGTCTCCAACTGCGGCACCTCCAGGCGGAGGTCAGACAGGTGAGCCTGACCCTCCTCCTGCAGCCTGGGCTTCCCAGTGGCTGAGTCTGGCCTGGGCCTGCTCCTGGAACGGGGTAAGGCATACAGAGCCACCGGTATAGCCAGAATTAGGAAATAGGTAAGTTAAGGAGTGGTTGTATTCGTTTCTGAAAGCTAGGCTGCTATCTACTGACTCTAACAAATAGATCTAATGGTACAATGGCTCAAACTACAAGTGCATTATTTCTCTGACATATAACAATCTAAGGAGAGCACCTCAGTGCTGTTCCAAGTTGCCCTCAGTCACTGAATCGATTCTCTTCCTTTCTATCCTCAGCCCTGCCCAGAGTTCAGAGGAAATGCAAAGCCTGTATCAATAAACATATTCAGGCTTTAGAGCCAGCTTGATTAATTTGTGTGCCTAGTACAGGACCTGACATATACTTGAGAATCAATAAGGGGTAGCCATCCTTCAGTTCCCATCATTCTTTTCAATGTGTGTGCGGTCCTTATAAGGAAACGTTCTAGTCACATTAAAGCCAATTTTAAAAAGAAAAGAGTACTTACCTGTATGAGACATGATACTAGCTGTCTTTCTAAAGGACATCCCTGTGCCATTCCTAGGGATCTCTAGGAACATACACACAATGACCAATGACACATTTAAAAAATACTACATATTTATATTATGAACAGACTAAGTGGGAATTTTTAGCATAATTATTGGGGATTTCCTATTTAGACAAAGTGGGATTGAAGAAATACAAATATAATTATAGTTCCATTTATTGAGTGTTGTGTGCCTTTTATACCTATCTCTTGATCAATCCTCACAACCATTCTGTGAAGCAGATATTACTCCCCTTTCAGAGGAAGTCACCAAAGCTTAGAAAGGTCACCAGCCAGGTCACACTGAGGAAAGACCTCACCTTCACCCTCCACGGGTGCAGGAGGGCTTCCCTGCAGGGCAGAGCTCATAGCACTTCAGTGTTTTCTCCTTGTGCTCCAGACTCTTCCAAGCAGCCCTGTCCCCCTGCTTCCTCTAGGGAGAGCCCCACCCAAAACATCCTAAGCAGAGACACATCTTCCTCTTTTAACTGTTTTTTCTTATGTTCAGTGACTGCTAGAGCTTTTAAGTTTGTCTATTAATTTAGCACAGGGAACAAAAACATCATATTTTATTTAATTATTGCTCGGTCCCTTTTATTCAGGGTATTCCTTGCTAATGCCTATGTTTTAATTATATATTATTTATTATAATGTGAAAAATGATCTCCTCTGCTCCCCTTCTTTTCCAAAGAGTACTCAGAGTCCACACATTCTGTGCTAAAGATCAATCTTGAGCACAGGTAACATCACTGAGCCCCAGGCAAAGCCAGATACAGCACTGCCATCCAGGTTGTTTTCTGTTTAATTACACTGGGGTCACACCTGAATGTCTGGTGAGACTTGTTACTCGTGGGGACGTGGTAGAAATCCTAGCAGGCCCAGAGCAGTGATGAGTATTCAAATTCTGAATCTCTTGGCAGTAATGATAGTACTTTCTTTTCACATGAGAAGTACTTTCTCGTTCGTGATCTCGGTTTAGGAGAGCAGGCCCGTGAGAGAAAGTGGTGGACGTTTAGTTTACAAATGAGGAAACTGAGGTACCGTAGGGTGAGTGCTCCCAGGGCCTATTGACTACTTAGCTGAAGCTTGAGCCCAAGCCTCTGAAATTCAAGGTCCTACAATTTGCCTCTGCTGGACCCCACTCCCACCCTGGAGTTCCAGGAGAAATAGACAGAAGCTCTCCAGCAGAATGCGGTCCGGGCTTTCCCTGGCCTCCACAGCGCCATGTCTGAGAAGATGGGCAGGCATGGCCTACACCTGGCCGACCAAGCAGTGGGCTCAGCAGGCCATGGGAGTTCTCCTCTACTGTTTGTTCACGTCTTCTCAATAAACCAGATAACAGGAGACATATTCCTAATTGACTTGGAAATGAAATATATAATTTTGCTTTTGTTCCTGGTTTTTTATTTTATTTATTTTTGCTACAGCATTCATAGTAGAGCCAACTTCCTAATTATGTTCTTCTTGGCTGAGATGAAAATGGAAATGAAATGAGTTTTCATCCTCCAAGTATCCATTCTGTACAGGATAGGTAGTTTGTTGAGTGGGAAAGTAGATTATCTATGTATGGATCATCAGGCCTGACTAATATCTGTGTACGTTCCCGTTCAGTGTTTCATGAATTGGAGGACAAAAAAGAATTCTTCTGCAGGAGTGAGAACATTCCTTCTCCTTCTCTCCACCACGGCAAGGATGACACACAGGGGGACTGTAGTTCAAAACGGCACTGGATTGCTGGGGGTCAGCCTTTAGGAAAAGCACGAAGGACTGCGGCCCTTGGAGGTGCCGAGGGACCACTGCTCCATTAAGCCACCGCGCCTCATTAGACAAGCTTGTTCTCCTTGTTAGTGTGCCTCTTCCTTTAGGGGTCGTCTGGTCCAGTTTCCGACAAAGCATTCGCGTTTGATGGAAGTTGGTGGAGCAGGAAATATTGACTTGGAAGCTGTTGACGCTTGGAAAGAGGGACTTAATTTAGACGTCAGTACTGATCACTTGGGCTAAATTTAGACACTAGCTTGAGAGTTTCTTTTTTGAATATACTGAAAGAAAGAGAGAGAGAGAGAGAGAGAGAAAAGGAAAAGAAAGGAAGGAAGAAAAAAAGAAAGGGAAAGAGAAAGAGAGAGAGAAAGGGAGGAGGGAGGGCGGGAAGGAAGGAAGGAAGGAAAAGAAAAGAAAGAAAGAGAAAGAAAGAGACCCCTTAACTGAAGTGCCATCAACGGGGAGAGAAAGGGAGAGGCCACCATGTGTTACGATACAGCTCTGTCGTTAGAGCTCAGAGAGTAAAGGTTTAGATTTGGCCTTCACAACCTTATGTGCAGTCACACCACAACTATATTAAACTGAAGCTCTGAGGAGAGGTAATGTCACGGACATTGACTGAAAATTATTTTCAAGTATTTAGAACAAATGAAACTGATTCATGCAACTGACTTGCTTTCTGAGGGATTACATAGGACTTTGTATCTAAGATAAATGGCCCCAACGTCCGTCTCCAGAGAAATGCTGGATCTTGAAGGGAAACCATTCCCCTGATTCCTATGGTCCAGAGCCATAGACCACCCAGATGCCCCCTTTCTTCTAGAAAAATAGTTCAGATTATTCCCCAGACCCCACAGAATGCTCTGATTGCTTTCCAGGAAAATTGCTACTCTGGTAAGGATAGCCTCACATTTATTAGATAATTCAGGAAGATTTGAAAAACCTATTTAATGGTCATAAAACTAAGTGAATTTCCATGTTTCCTGCAGAGCAATGCATTTAGCAGAAAATAGGCCAAAATGGATTTATAAGATGTTGGAGCTCTAAGCTTTGGGGAAAGAAATTGTACTTATCATTTGTCTACTAAAGACATTGACTTAAATTACCCCTGTGGACCAAATACTGGCCAAAATTTGCATATGATCAAGATGGAAATTTAAATCAGAGGAGAAAATATCCTCACCTCATATTCCTGTATAGAATACTGTTTCATTCTGTTCACTGTACATAAAAGCTAGAAAGGAGTTGGAGTAGATCCAAAAGAGAGGCAGCCGTAGGTACAAGGACTAGCCATTTGTTTCAAAATGGAGATAATTAGGAAGACACACAGTCATAGTCTATAAAACCCTGAGGGATGAACACATATAATCTCATAAATTGTGAATTTTTAGAACTGAGAAACACTAGAAATATGACAGGCTCCCAGTTACCACCTGAGGGGCTGACGATTTTCCTGTGGCTGGAGTTTCAGAAATCACTGTGCCTTGTGATAAGTCATCTGCAGTAGCAGGAGTTAGACTCCGTGTCCTTCAGTGCAGCCTCATAGCTTTCCTGTCAGTGTGGCCTAGAGAACACAGCCATAGCCAAGCAGCTTCCCCAGCCCACGTGGCTACAGTGTCCAGCTTGCCCAGCTTAGGTGGCGTCATCATTTTGGACATTCACGTCCAGTTAACCACATCCATGCTTCTAACTCGGGGTTATCTGAACTTCCTTGACCTGAGGAACCAATAGATCTCCATCTTCAGTTCCCCCCTCACCCCTGACTGAGCTGAACTGGTTGCCTAGCCCTCAAGTCCCCAAGCAGCAATACTCTTCCCATCCCTCATTTCTGCAGAGCTAAGTTCCTCTGGTATCCTATGGTTATAGGGGCAGTCTCTGAATTTTGAAAGAAGTATGGAATATTATGGCTCAAAATGACCTTCAAAGACCATCTAACTTATCAGTAAACTGTTGTCTAAGACGAATGATCAATATAAAATGTTCATGTTAAGGATTACATTATATGGTTTGCAAAATACTTTCACAAGAATTATTTCATTTCATCCATACCCTGCGATTTACCATTTTACAGTTAAGAAAACTGAGCCTCAGAGAGATTAAGTGATGTTTCCAAAGTCATGCAGCTCAAGATTAGTAGGCCAACATTTTCGCAAGTTTGTTACAAAATTTCTTCTACTACCTTTCTCTCATTTGGATGATCACACAAGAATAAATAGCCAATTTTATGAACTAGAAAGATAAAGGATGACAGTAATAGAAAATTATACCAACAAGAGTTAGCATTGATCAGAGCACAAAGACTGATGATAATAAAACAGCTAAGTATTTACATCACATCAGAATATGTCAATAAGCTCTACAAATACTAGAATAAAAGTTAATATTCCTAACCTTTTTCTCTTCTCATTGTGAGACGTGTAAATGAAGAATCATAGGATTAGCTAGTTTTGCCTCAAAACTAAAAATCGCTAGCACCACCATCATCAGGCTTTGCATTTTACGGTACGCTACATCCAGCCTGATATAGGAAGGGAAGGTACCATTATCCTATCTTTACAGATGAAAAAGCTGAGGCTCAGAGGAGTTAAGTGGATTTACCAGGCAGTAACAAAGCCAGGTATTCTGACTTCAGATTTTATGCTCTTTCTACACATTCCCAGTTTTGCTTCTAGGACTGAGTCTGGGACTTCAGCATGGGAGGTTTGATTTTAGGAAGATAAAAATACTTGGTAGTTTAATCATTGGCATCAGTCCCACCCCTGAACCCAAGCCATTGATTGAACTACAGTGCATTTTTATCTTCCTAAAATCAAACCTCCCATGTTGAAGTCCTGGAATGCCTGTGTAAACAACATTTGGGAAATAAAAATGAACAAGGATATCAAGGATATGGCATCATTTAATGAAAGATGTAGAGACTAAAACCTATAGTATTTCTAAATGGAAAACCCGGTAGATGGTGACCTCACAACCATAGCTATAACTGATGTTTTCAGTTGACTGAAACTAGAGAGGAAAATATTCCAGCAAGACTCAGGAGGCCCAGAGGGAATCAAATTGTCCCTCAAGCATTGATTTGTGATGCACGTTGAGAAAATGTTTCTCTGACACCCTCAAGTGAATCTTGAACCAAGCAAGATGTGATGAATCACTGCAGAAGGACTTGATGTCGTTCAAAAATATAAATTGTGAGCTCCATTTTCCAAAGAGGTGAAGCATTTGGGCATGCAATCCATGGATGCATGTACCCGAACTTGCAGCCAGCTTTTAGAAATCATTAACACCTCTGTAGTCAGCCAGCTACAGCACACCAGTGGCATCAGAGATTTCACACATACGCTCTGAGCAGTTATTTCCTGGAACTAATTGCTTTACAGATTGGCATCTCATCCACAATCTGCCAGACTGCCCATGAATTAACATCTCAATTCCAAGTAGCCCAGCTTCAGTGGGATTTATGTCCTGATGTTATCCATGCACAATATGGTATCAGTCATTTTCTGCCTAAGGAGGACATTTGAGGAATGCCTGTGAGGGTTATGGAATAGGAGACCAGACTTAATATTTTTCTAATTGTTTAACATGAAGAAGTTGAGAGAAGAAGAAAAAAAATCTGAAACAGATTGTGGTGTCTTCTGCTTTGCCTTGAGGGAACAGATGGATGGTATTTACTGATCTTAACGTTTCAGAAGAATTTTTATTTCCTCTCCAAGCAAACTCTCAGACTCCTTAATAAAGCAAATATTTGGCAATTTTCTGATGACCAAACACAAGGTAGATTTTCAAGGCCTGTTACTTCCAGTTTGATTATTTGCACTTGACTCTATTAGCTGGATTATTGCCACATCTCTATTTTAGCTGGGACTGTCTAGACAGTGTCAGCTATTTCTCCTTCTATTTTAATATTCCCTAGCTGAGTTTTCTTTCCCCCAGGACTAATTAAGGTCACCTAGAAATTTTACTCAGCCTAGCCATTGCCTCTAAATAATTTAAATCAATTATAACATATTCTCCCTTTTTCTAATGATCCAGTGTATGGATGATTCATGCTATTTTGCTTGTTTTATTTCTCCTCCCTTTGGATTGTTTAACCAATCAAAGCTCAAACCTGTCTACTCTTGGCTATTTTGCAAGGTATAGGAGGTTGGACACACTGCTCAGGTGTGACTTGGGTATTTTCCACGGTGACTTGGGTATTTTCACTCTTTCAAACACGTGACTGCATACCTGTCGTATGAAAGGTACTGTGCTAGGCATTGGGTGAGATTAAAATATGACTCATATATTACTCTGGTCTTGCGGAAGTTTACATTGTAAGGGGAGGAGATGAAACATAGGTCGAAATAACTGAATAAGGCAGGCTTTGGTGAGTGCCACAAAGGTGGTACATGCAAAATGATCTGGGTTTCACTAGATGACGAAGAGATTGTTCCTAATGGGAGTGGTTAGGTATAGAAGATTTCAAGCAGTTGTTGATATTTGAATTGGGCCTTAAAAAAATGAAAGGGATACCAACAGATGGAATTTATTTATTTATACCGTACTATGTTCCAGATGGAACCTCGGAAACATACATACAATGCAATCAGATGAAGTAATGTTTAAATTAAGGGGCTGAGGAGCCTGGGATTGAGGAGTGATAAGGGTAGGAAAGAAAAGATGAAGCTGGGAATGAGGTTGGTACTTAAAATAAGTACCTTATGGTGCAAGGTATGAGGCAAATTTAAGGAGATTTTAATTATCCAGACTCTTCCTGTCCTGTCTTCAACTGTGGGTAGGAGATAGCAAGCTCTCTGACTGAAGGGCCTGTCACAGAAAGGCCATTCACCTGTGCTCTTGTCCCAACTCCCTAGGTCCTGGGATGGATCCGCAATGGGGAGTCAATGCTCAACGCCAGCCTGGTCAACGCCAGCTCTTTGTCGGAAGCAGAGCAGCTGCAGCGGGAACACGAGCAGTTCCAACTGGCCATCGAGGTAACACCCAAATCTGGCTGCACTGTCCTCCCTTCCCCTCTCTACTCTGCACCTTAGGCAGGATGATTCCTCAAGATGTGGGTCTTCCTTTATGTGGTGAAGCCATTACTCTTTCTAGTGAAATGGGCCAGGTAGCCTCCCTATGACCCAGGAATTGATGGAGAAACAAATGCAGGGCTTCATCACCCCAGGGAAGCCTGGTATTGGAAGACAAGTATTCACACTCCAAATGTGGATCTTTCTTACTTATTGGTACCTTTCACTTTCAAGGCCCCTGGTCCACTGAGTTTTTTCTACATTATGGACTATGCACCATGTGAGAAATGCAAAGCTAAAAGGTTAGAAGTCACCTCTAGTTGAAGCTCCCTCAGGATTGAGGATAAAGAACTGCAGAAGTCATTAGTAAACTAGGATTCCACTTTTAAACGTTTGGTTTACATGTGACATTTAGATTCCATTGTCAGATCAGCCTTTTAACAAGAGTAGTGAGCACGGGAGCAGACTGTACTAGATAGTCTGATTCACTGAAAATAGTTGTTCAGTAATGCTGGTGGAAGTCATATTTAAAGAATAAACTGAAACCAGAAACTCACCAAGGCTTGTTTTAAAGGCTATTTTAAAATAAGACTCCACTTACGATAGTCTAATATAAATGTTGTCTTGCTTTAAATAATATCTTTAATTATCCTTTCTACTAGAACATTTCCTTCCCAAAGAGACTCGAACTGATTGTTCTAGAGTGGTGTAGGGAAAAGAGTAGGAAATGGGACATGGGAACTATGTTAAAAATAAAATAAGTTCAGTACCAATGGGAAAAGAGATAAGGAGTGAAAACCTCAAAGACATCCATTACTTGTGGTTCAGTATAAAACTTAACCCACTTCTGAGTGTGTAAGAAATGCAAAGGTGATTGTCTTCTACTAAAAAAACACAACAATGATAAAATTTTAACTGTCCATGCCAATAAGTATATCTTTAATACAGTGATCCAACTGATTGCTAGCTATTTTTAAGCTAGTATTGATTGATTTCAACCATTTAATTTTCCAAAAGCTATCTTGTATGTGAAAACATAGCATTGATATGAATGATATATTTCTCTAAGATGTCTGATAACTTCTTAGGAACCCTTGCTCATACCAGACTCCTGTCTGAGATTTGAGAGTTAAAAATAAACTGTGTATTACACACACAGTATGGACAAATTATTTTCTAAGGAAGAACTAACCAGAGGAAAGAAGTTTTATCATCAGCTCTGTTGCATTTTACTGGCATGCCCAAATATTAGAGTGTTGGAATCTATTCATTGTAAAGGAAAAAATCAAGATTGGGATTATAATCAAGGATTAGGCACACAGTGGTCAAAACCCCATCGAGAGGCAGCAGTGAAGAGAACGAAGGTTGGGCAGTCACGTTCAAGGCTTGGCATGAAGCTGTGAGGGATGCTAGGCAGAGAGAGAACAGCCTTTGGCGATACCTCCTCGTTGCCTATCTTGAATGTGGAGGTTTACCTGCCCCATCAGGTAATTAAATTTTCAGTCCCTTAATCAAACGTTGGGCAAGTAAAACCAAGCATTATAAAACAAACAAACAAAAAAAAACAAAACAAAACACCAAAAACCAAGCGTTATGACACCCTTGAGTATCTCAATGAGCTAGTAGAAAATAGTGGGTAAATGCATTAGCAATGCTATTGAAATAACCAAATTCCACCTGACTTGCATATGCAGTGTGTATGAATTTGTATTAGATGCTGTTGCATCCTTAACAGAATAGAGGCCCACTAAGCATCTATATCTCTTTAATTTCATGGATGCAACTTGATCAAATATTCTTAGAATAGATGTTGAGATATAGACTCCAGTCGAGTTTATGTCTGTGGACTCAAGGGGACATGGCAGAATAGATAGGATTTCTCATAGACCTTGGGAATGGAAGGTAGGCAGGGTCTGCAGCTTGGCTAGGATATTGAAGAGAACAGAGCCAGAATTTCAACATACGTTCCTTCTCCAGATGGCTTGTGCTTCTCTCTAAATGTGTCAGTTTAGGCCAGGTTCTGCATTGGGGGAATGTACACCAGGGGATTTAAGCAAGTTGATAGGAGATCTAACTAGTCTGGTTTGATTTAACCCATTTTGATACTGTTACTGGAGGCCTTTACAGTGATCACTGACAGGGAACATAATTTGACTTCTTGAGCCCTAAGAAAGAACCCTGGGCTCCAGAAGGGAAAATAAAAATGGCTATAGGTAAGATGATCATATAAGTTATTGTTAGAACTGAGACACTTTTAAGAGTGAAGGAGGGAATTGTTAATAACTAAGCCAGGAAAATCAGCATGTACTAGAACTCTCATGGGCAAACCAAGATGTTTGCTCACCCTAGCTTTGGTGGCCTCATCAGTCTGAAGGTTTTGGTCTCCTTAAAGAAGGTCAGAATGTTTACCTGAGGTAGCCTTGGTTACAGAAAAAGTTCCCCAGAGCCATTCAGAGTGCAGAGCAGTACACAGCTCTCCAGAAGCATAGCTTTATCAACAAACCCAGATTATTGTTTGTTAGTATCCAAATGTTGTGGCTGATGTGTCTTCAAGAACTGTGAACGTCATAGAGACACACTTGATTTTAAAATCCATTTTTATTTGAAATCCTCTTATGTATTTTAAGCATAAGCATTGTGACAGAAACAGTAGTTAAAACTGGATAATAAATTCAGTTGATTTGGTTCGGTTTTCTTCCATGTCCTCCTACTAAATATGAACATCCTTGATAATCCATGTCTCAAAGATACAGCACTCAATAGGATTAGATAATAGTAGAAATAAATGCAAAATAATGACTCAAGCTTGAGCAAAGCAGAGATTATGTCATATGCATAAGAGTTTATCATTTAGGTAATCAAAGGGAAGAAGGGGCTCCCAGGACTATTAGATAATAATGAGTTTCAGAATAAGGAAGAGGATTTGTTACACAGCATAAATTATAGGAAAATGAAAGTTACTCCTCTATCTCCTCCATTCTCAGAGAAAATATATAATAACCAATTTATGATGACAATTATATGCTGGTTTCATATACTGAGGAGAGGCCAAATAATTATCAGAATCACTAACGTTCACTTGGTGAACCCTTTCTCTGAATGAGAAACTGTAGATACCGTTCTAATTGCTAGAGATGAAATGATATGGTGTGATATGGTGGAAAGGACATAGATTTGGGAATAGGTCAAACCTGAATCTGGTTTCATCACTTCCTTGGATGTACATTTTTGGGCAAGTCCCTTAACCAGCCTGAGTCTCAGTTTCTTAATCTGTGAAATGGGAATAATAATATCCACCTTGGAGTAGTATTATGAGAACTAGGAAAAAAATGCATAAGTACAGTTCCTAGCACAGAATACATACCTGGTTAAATGACAGCTATTAAAGGGATTTTTTAAAAACAGTCCTTGCCTTGAGAGTTTCACTGTCTTAAGTAAGGAAAATCAGCCAGGCGTTAGATGAGTGATATAGGTATTCAGAAGAGGGTAGTTTTTAGTAAGTCTCAGGCTGTCCAAAAAGGCCTCTTCGAAGGAGGTTGGATCTGAACTGAGTCTCCAAGGGAGACGGGATCACAGATGAGGAGATTCTAAGATGTGTTCCTTAA
Organism: Aethalodelphis obliquidens; assembly: GCF_003676395.1. NCBI lineage: Eukaryota > Metazoa > Chordata > Mammalia > Artiodactyla > Delphinidae > Aethalodelphis > Aethalodelphis obliquidens. Next base: position 69,707,318 of record NW_020837945.1, read on the forward strand.
AGGCAGGGAGAATGAAGATGGCAATGGCAAGTTTGTTTTCAGATGGTCTTTAGAAGGAAGTAGTACTACGTGATAATGAAGTACTTGGGACCACAGTGTGAGGGGCTTTTCATAACATCCTCTAAAGTTTGGACTTGATTTCATAGCAGTGGGTGAACCATTGCAGGCGTGTGAATTGAGAGATGGAAGTGATGTTTAGAGCATAAAATTAGGGTTTTAGCACTGGAAAGGATGTTAGGATTCTCTTAATTGAAGCACTTCCTGTTAGAGAGAATCTGTCAGAAATGTAAGGGACGGGTTCGATGGGTTAGAAATGGAAGGCGGGAGAAGACTAGTCAGGTGACCACCACAGAGGCCTAGGTGTAAAGTGGTGAGAGCTGGACTGGGTTTCAGGCCGAGGAGCAGCAGGCAAGGATGATGACAAGACAGTGGTCCTAGATGGAGTGAGGAGGGCACCGTCAACAGGATGGTGGACTGCCGTGGAAGACTGTTTCAGAGGGAGGAGGAGTTTAGGTTTAGGTGTGGAACTTGAGCAGACATCTGGGAGGAAGGTGGAGGCTCTGACTGGACAGTAAAGCCATTCTCATTCCTTGGCAAGGGTTCCTCTTCTCTCTGGGAAGATATTTCACTTCTCCTGAGAATGCATCTTTGTCAGTGACTAACATGGGGCAGGCAGCTAGATCATCCGAATCAGTGCTACTGACCTAGGTGAGAGGTGTGACAGGCAGCTCACCCTCACATCCGAAGACAATTAAAGACGAGGCTCAGATATCAGGCGAGAAATATAGATTGGAGAGCCATTTACAAAGAGGAAATGCTAGAAGCCAAGGGAAAGGATGAGAACTCTACAGACATGAACCAAAACCAAGAATGGACCTTGGGGTGCCTCTACATTTAGGAGGCGGGGAAAGAAAATGGTACCAATAAGTAAAACAGAGAAAGAAACCAAGGATTTTTAGTGGATCGTGTCTACTTGTTAGTTTATTTTTCTAGCTTCATCCAGCAATTAGGAACCCAGATGCTAATGTGGTCCTCGGGACTGAAGCCCGACTCAGTGGCAAAGCCAGGGAATAAAGGAGTCTAGGCTGCTGGAGGAGGTCGTGCTAACATAGCTGACACTGAGGACAGATTCAGGCGTGGGGCGGGGGAGGGCAACCAGGAGGTGGTTGATAGACTCTCTAGACAGGCTGCCATCTGCAATGAAGGTGAAGGGGGAGACAGAGGTGAGAAGAGGGGGAGGTTGTACTCACACACAGGAGGCTGATGGATTCGCTCTGGGGAACTGTCCCAACACTGCAGCCCAAGAAGGGCAGAAATCATTCTGGAGTGAGGTGCTGGGCTTCTAGCTGCTCTTCTCCACTGCCAGCTAAGCTCTACTTTGAAAGTGCAAAGGCCAAATTAGTCCTGTGCCATTGGGTTGAAATGATTCCAGCAGCTGAAGTTGGGATAATATTAGCTCTCTGAAGTCGTATGGCTCATCCACATCCGTCCTTTATTTTAATACATTGTGATCCCATTTGGCTCTCTCCCTGCCACCCAGTTCTCCAACCTGTTCTCCCCACCCCCTACAGTTGAAGTGAACTCAGAGAATGACACTTACCCTGAATAAGAAACAAACCTTCTACAATATAGATTATCCTAAAGGCAAACATAAATAAGGTAGTAATGTGGGATGATGTGTTAAGCTGAATTATCTACTGTGCTGCTCTTTTCCCTTGGTAACTAAGAGGTGGTGTGAGATGCTACTCTTCTACTTTATTAACCTGCCAAATGTCTTCCTTCTACTGGAACCTTTTTAAAACTGATCATTCATGTTTAAAATGATTGCATTGTTGGTTGAGATTTGTGTGACCTGGGGATCTTTTTTATGGGCTGTGTTTATTTGATCTGCAGAATGGGACTACAGCAGTAACCTCCTTTGAAAATTCATGATGAATAATTTTATGATTAGATTTGAAAAGGAAATTTAACTAATGGATGAATCAATCAGGAAGCAGATTTATACACAACTGCGTTTCTCTAGCACAGAAACTGAAATGTCTTTAAAATGCAGAGTGGTGCAAGTAAAGAGAAAGGAGTAGGGGCAGGAGTTAGGGACCTGAACAACTAGTTAATGAAAATGTTTGATATTCTTTTTAAAAATATGCTTAAGAAACAATGATGACAACATGTTTGAATCAGTCATTTAAAGCTCTTTAACTTTTCTGCATCTTTCCACTCACGCCTCACTCCACCCCCTCCCATACCACGCCTGGGTCGTTCCCACGGACCTCTCTCTCCTCCCCTTGTGCCCAGTCCCTCTTTCATGCCACTTCCTTGCAGAAGACACACCAGAGTGCCCTGCAGGTACAGCAGAAAGCTGAGGCACTGCTCCAGGCTGGCCACTACGACGCGGACGCCATCCGGGAATGTGCCGAGAAGGTGGCCCTCCACTGGCAGCAGCTTATGCTGAAGATGGAAGACCGGCTGAAACTGGTCAATGCCTCAGTGGCCTTTTACAAAACTTCTGAGCAGGTGAGGGAGAGGGCTGTGGAATGTGTGGGGCTGAGACTGACGGAGGACTGTTTTCTGCCTCACACTGCAAATCTGCAGCATCTTCCTCAGCAAGAAGCCACTCCTCTCAGTACTAGCCTTTGAGAGTAGAAGAATGATCTGTGGAAATACCATGGTTTGCTTCCTTATAATCCTTTCCATTAGAGGAGTGGACTGTGTGATTTGTTTCTTACAAATTTCTCAACCTCACAGGATTTCGGTGTTGAAGTAGAAACTGGGTAGGTGTAGGCTGAGTGCCAAGTTTGAGTGGTGTACTAGTTAGCTCTTGCCACAATAATGCTGTGTAACAGATCACCCCTCAACCCAGTGGTATAAAACAATAAGCACATATTTTTTGTTTAAGTGTCCGGTGTTCAGCTGATCTCGGCTGAGCTTGGTAGAACTAGGCTCCAAGCTGCAGGTTGGGTCTGGATCTGTTCCTATATTTCTCCTTCTGGACCAGCAGCTTACCTGAGGCATATTTATGGTGAAAAGCAGGAGTGCAAGAACCCAAAATCTACTGTGCAAGTGCATTTCAAATCTGCTTGTGTCACATGCTCTAACATCCTTTGGACCAAAACAAGTCACATGGCCAAGCCAACATCAACCAAGCATGGCAGTATATGTCTCCTGTGAAGGTTGGGAGGGGAGAGTGACAATTTGCTGAACACAGTCTAATTTACCACAATCAAGCACTATGCACTGCTTGAAAAACATACAGCTCTTTCATTCATGGGGTTCCCAGTCTAATAAGGAAACACAGCTTTCTGTCATTGGAGAACTGTGAGCCTAACTGGTAGGATGGTGCAGCTGTGGGAGAAAAGGTAGGAGACACCTACAGCAGGGCCATAAAAATGCAAACCCATTACTAGTACATCTGTACAGCAATATGCGCAAGGGCTAAGAGGATTTTTAAATGATTTGGGTGCTGTTAGGGGACTCTTTTCATGAAACAGAGGTTTAAGACAGGAGTAATTTTATTCAGTATAAAATAATTTCCTCATTCAAATCACTCCCTGGTAGAAATAGAGAAACCTTCTCCTCTGGGTGACTTACAGGGACCATGGGAAAGTCTATCTCAGAGCAAACATAACATGCCTGTCAGAGGGCCCTGCAGCCAGTATTCATCTTCAGACCTTCTCTCAGTCCTCCTTTCAGTGTTTCAGAGAGATGATGCCTTTGATGGCCTCGGAAGTGGGAGCAGCAAACTAACGAGATAAAGAGCTTCTCCAGTTGATCTGTAAATTCAGCACATCCCAATCACACCCCAGCAAGCTTTTTTTTTTTTAATAGAAATCGATAGGCTGATTCTAAGATTTACATGGAAATGCAAAGAGACTAAAATAGCCAAAACAGTCTTGAAAAGGAAGAACAAAGTTGAAGGAGTTACACTACCTGATTTTAAGACTTACCCTAAAGCTGCAGTGGTCAAGACAGAATGGCATTGGTGTAAGAATAGACACAGTTGAACAGAGTAGAGGTTCCAGAAGTAGACCCACATATATACAGTCAGTTGATTTCTGAGAAAGCAATTCAATAAGTAAAGTCTTTGTAACAAATGGTGCTAGACAACTGAATATCCATATGAAAAAAATGAGGCTTAACCCCTGTCTAATATCATATACAGATTTCAATTTGAGATGGTTCAAGATGCTGAAGGGGACAAAGCAGTAGATTGAGTCAGGAAATTTGACCCTGAAATGACCTTACCAAAGGTCACTTTATCTCTCTAGATTTCTGTTTCTTCACCTATTAAATTAGAGGACTTATGCTGGATAATCTTTCCATTTCCTCTAGCTCCCAAATTGATTGGTTTTAAGTCCAATACTGTCATGGGATAGGTGTCAAGTACTCGTTTTCTTAAAGTTTTTGTGTGTGTATAATCTGTTTTCTCTCAAGACGTGAGCCTCCTGCATGTTTTCAGGCCTTGCAACAGGAGAGGTGTGTGGTGCTAAAGAAACCGGCTGGAGTTCAGGGATAGGCCTCCTCACGACATGGGAAGCATGTAGGCTATGGGGGTGTTCTGCCTGGGACACCTTTCAGCTTATTTTTCAGTTCAGTTCATAACTCAGAAAGCATCTTATCCAATGCCACGTCCTTCACCAAAAGAGATGCCTTTCTCAGACAGAGGAGGCCAAGGGTAGTTAGAGCTGCTCTCCCCTGCTGCCACAGACTATTGAAGGAAAGTATAGGAATGAGTTTCTATTTTCTGCATCCTTCCTTAAGCCCTGACACTAGGCTGCCCTGCTCTCCTACTGATGCACTCAACCTAACTTTCCCTCTAAGCCCCATTTGAAATGCTTTTGGTCTTTTGAGTTCATCTATAAGGTCACTTAGAGCATGGCCTCTCAGCATTTTTAGAACTGAAAAACCATCTTAACTATCTTTTAGGTCAGCCCAAATTTGTTATCCCTCTGAAGGAAATGTGCGTTTTATAATAGCAGGCCTGGAGATGTCATTGCCTTATAGTAGTACCTTGAAACAATTTTGCTGGAATATTTTTCCCCAGGGAGGGAAAAGGTAACATTCATTTATGGCCCATAAGTCACACAACATAGGCAACTTCCTCCTTTACCTCTACTTGAGGCTATTTCCTGTAGGGCAAGGACAGATAGTTGGGCAACCCAGTTATCTTCTGCAAACCTCTTTCTCCTGTTCTACCTAATTCATAGACGTATCATAAGATTATAGCAATATAATATATAAAAACACTTTGAAACCCCCCAAATTACTAGTCTCTCTTCCTTTCTTGCTCTGCATACTATCCCTAGGTGATGTCATCAACCCCCATAGCTTCAGCTTTCAACCATCAACTGTCAGAAGATAATCCCAAAATCCATATCTCGGTAGTCATTTGTCTCCCAAGCTCCAGACGCTGGATTCTCACTGCCTCCTGGACTTTTCTTAGATGTCTCAGGGGCACTGTGCACCTAAGTCTACAAATTAGATTTTGAATGAAAAATGTCACTTCTGTAGGGGTCTCTTAGCTAAAGGTCCTCATAAAATAGGACCTTTAAATGATTAAATTACTAAGTTTTTCCTCCATGATTCATTAGGTCTGTAGTGTCCTGGAGAGCTTAGAGCAAGAATACCGGAGAGATGAGGACTGGTGTGGTGGACGAGATAAATTGGGGCCAGCAGCAGAGATCGACCACGTCATCCCACTCATCAGTAAACATTTGGAACAAAAGGAGGCCTTTCTTAAGGTGAGAGCACATTGTCATCCAAGGTCTGGGACTTTAGTCTTGGTTTTTATCTGCTGTCTCACTCTCCCCATTGCCTCCGCCTCCTCCTTTCTGTCTCTGTCTCTCTGTCTCTCTCTCTCTCTCTCACTGTTTCATGTGGGCTTCCCATACCCCTCTATTTTCTAGCTTCTTATCTAAAGAAGGCATTTGTAGAGGGGATATTGGCTGGTTAATTTGAAAAGTTGAAAGGTTACAGTTCAAACATTCTTTATTTCTCTCAGCACTTTTTTGTGTAATTAGGCAATTAGGATGCTTCGTTTCTACTGGTGCCATGTACAAATATCCTGATATCCCATTGATGTGAAGTGAGAAAAATACCTACTTTCATTTATCTATAAAAATATTTTAATTGAAATATATAAGCCTAGATAGAAAACTATTAAAATACATCTTTTATAAATGGATGATGCAAAATTTAGGGCAAGAGTTAAAGAAATACATTCAGACATCTTATTTATTTATCAGTCTCATGATTACCAATTACCAATGAATGTAACACTGTTTATTGTGCTGTATGAAGAGAGAGATACCTTATTTTGTTTGTTTTGTTTTTAAAAGAGCCTTAGCTTCCCAGAGAGGAAGCACAGTCCTGCTCTGAATAGCTTTCAGCTGGTGTGGGAAGTTCTCCTAAGTCTCTTTCCTCCTGCCTTTGATCTCCTCTCTAACAGAGCCTTCAGTGTTAAAACTTATCTAAAGGCTCCATTTTCTCTCAAATTCCCTGCTTTCATGTGCTGCTTCCTTTCAGGTTTCTGAAAGCACAAAAGAGAATTTTTATACCCTGACATGTTGCCACTGATTTTCTACAATTCTGTAATTAACTGCCTTTCTTTTATTAGGGATTTTCTCTACTTGACCACCTCTTTAAGTTTTATTTTTATTCTTTTTTAAAGATGACCTCTCCCTGCCCTTCTCCCGTCTATCTGGTATCTGTACCCACATTTGATCAGACCTCTTAGTAATCAGCTCTTACTAACAGGATTAAATAGAAATTCTTCCATACAGGGCTTAAGATGATTTTAAAAGTCTTCCCTATGATGAAACAAAGTTTAAAACAAAACAATTTATGTAGGGCGTGTCAGATATTTTAAATAGAAGTATAAAGGTATGTCTTCATAAAATTAAATGTTTCTTTTGAAGAAGGAAAAAAGAAAATGTTCTGATGTTTTCCATATGTGCCTAAAACCATAGTTGAAAAACTCCTTATTGTTGTGGGAATTACAAGCCCAATGGACTTCCGAGCGAGCTCTCCATGTGTATACATTAGTTGATTTTGGATTCCTTAGCTTTGGACCGCTGTCCAGCTGTTAAATTCATGGGCCTCAGAGTGGAAGGACCCACTAGCAGTCTTTTACCAGAGCTCCCAGAAGCCACTGTTGGGAATGCAACATTTAAAGTAATTTTTTTACCATATGATTTGTAGAATCAGATGCTAAGTATAAAGACGTTTAAAAGTTAGCAGTTTTGTCTAGAGATGATTTAATTCTGAAAACTGTGGATTGAACATTAATGGACTAGCGTGTATTACCTCTACCATCAGGAAAAATACTGCTTTTTAAAGAAATTCAGAAAATCTCTTGTCTTGAGAGAAACTAGAAGTACTCTGTTGGTAGACCTAGATCCTAGCCCTGACTTGCTTCATGACTCCTGCCCTTGCTGGGCCTGGATTGGGTACAATAGCATGGGACAGACCTGTCCTCTCTGCTACCCACCACTCTTGTGAGTCTTAAGGGGGCGGTACAATGGCTCTTACCCCTTTACATGACTGATATTTCCCAGCAGTAGGATCCTTAGTAGTCTTATTGAGGCGGGGGTGGGTTTGATGGACAAATATGTTTCTAAAATATGGGCAATTTCCATTTAGATTTGGAACATACAGTTAATAGGTTTGATCACTAAATTTGCTTTCTCAAGTCTAAATTAAGCTAATGTTAAAGTGGCTTACACCAGTGGTCACATACGAGGCATTCTGGTGGCAGAGGGAAACCAACCTGAGAGTCACTCTCAGGTGGTCACGCTGAATCAACACGTAGTAGTCAAAGGGTGGCTGATTTCTGGTTTTGTCTGTGATGGAAAGGGGAGAGGCACAGGGAGCTTTTCTTTACTCAACAAAAGAGTGAGTGAGTCTCCTGCATTGGAACTGGAGTATGCATAAACTGGAAGTTGCCCCAGGGCTCTGTTCCCCCAGAGCCCCAGAAGCATCATCACCAGCACCCCTTCTCCAGTGTCTTAGATCATGTGCCCCTACCAGACCCGGACTTACGTGTGGGGCTTCACACCTTGTCTCTCTCAGGCCTGCACCCTGGCACGGCGGAACGCTGAGGTCTTTCTCAAGTACATCCACAGGAACAATGTCAGCATGCCCAGTGCCGCCAGTCACACCCGAGGACCCGAGCAGCAAGTGAAAGGTCAGTGCAAGCCCTGCCGGCCTCGAGCCACTTCAGCCGCATGGACCAGAGCCTGGGTACTTGGTCTTCATGTGACCTCAGATTTCCTGGTTCTTCTCCTTGCATGAGAAGAAGTGTGACGTGGGATGGTGTGGGTGGTGGCGATTCAACATGCCTCAGGATTTGGGATGGGAAAATGACTGTAAAATTTCCCCAGAGCTTTTGCATTTATCTTAAGAGTTGAGAACACCGCTAATAGAATTTTCTGAAATGACAGATGGTCTCTAGGTATCTACACTGTGCAGTACATGGCCACTAGTCAATCCCAGAGACCAAGGCTAGGGAGGGAAGTGACGCTGACTTGGAGTGGGGAGTGGGGACCGGCTTGGCGAGCTGCCGAGCAGACAGAGGGAAGCTCGGACCTGCTCTGGGAAGGGCCTCTCTCCTGCTCAAGGAACTCAGGAGGTGCGAAGATCAGAGGCCACTGGGGAGAATTAAACTTAGTAATCAAAGATCCCTACAGAGAAGAGGGAAGTAGCATTCCTTTTCCAGATGTGCCACCCTGTTTGCAGCCGAGGGGCCCTGTGGGTGGCTAGCATTATGTCACCTTCCCCTTCCTGCAGATTTTTCAAAGCCTGTGTTCTGATGTCCAAGTGCAGGTGGCAGCTCGGGTGAGGCCAGCTGCCTGCTGAGAGTGCACACACCCCGCCCCCGCCCCTGTGTGCTGAGAGTGGCGGCCACCCAGGGTGAGCAGGATGTGCCGCACCTCCGTGGGGGCCAGGGCAGGGTTTGCCCAAAGGAAAGTTTACCAGATGGGGCACAAATGAAACCTGAAACTCATTAGGATTTTCACCTGAGCTGGATTGATTCTCTCAGCCACCACAGAGGGACCTCAGTGAACAAAACTCTGACTAGGAGACAAAAAGAGTAATAAAGGAAACACAGGTTCTCACTGTCTTTGCCCAATGGAAGCTTCCACCTGAGCAGGGACCTACAATCTCTCCTATAGCCATTTCCTTTCCACCTGCTGCCTGGACCCAAAACCAGTGCCACTTATTTTAAGTTTTTATTACAGGAGCAATTATTGCTGCATAACAACGCCTGAAATTCAGTGGCCTACAGCTATAAGCATTTATCATTCAATGACTATGTTGGCTTGGGGACCAGCTGCCTTGGCTGGGCTCAGTGATGCGATTCTGCTTGAGGCTGCAGGTCTGGCTGGCTTGGCCCCTTCACTGCAGGGTGGGTTCTTGTCTGCTCCATGCGGATTAATTCTGGGACTTTGGTTGAAGGGGCAGCGGTTACCCAGGAGAACTTCTTATAGAGGTGATGGCAGAGGTTTAAGGGGCAAGCTCAAGTGCACAAGCACACTTCAAGCCCCTCGTTGTGTCCTATCTATTAACAGCCCATTTGCCAAAGAAAGTCATGTGACTGAGCCTGAATTCGGGGGTGAGGAAGTACACTTTGTCTCTTTGGGGAGGAACTAAAAAGCTACATATAATAAGGGCAGAGATATAGGGAGAGGTGAATAATAGGGACCATAAAAGCTCTGAGCCTAAGAGAGGAGAGACAGATTCTGTCCTTAGAGAGCCAAACTTCCGTAGGGCATTAAAAGTACACAAAGTCAACAAAAACTTCTAAGTACAAGCCCTGCAATTTGGGCTGTGCCTTTTCTGTAGAGCACAATAACTCCGTAGATCAAGGTGGCTAAGGACCCAGGCTCTTAAGTCAAATAGCTCTACCCCTTTATCTGACTGACCCTGGTCGAGTTTCCTATCCTCTCTAAGCCTCAGTTTCTTCATCTGTAAAATGGAGATAATAGTGGTCCATGCATCCTGAGGTACTGTGAAAATACGTACCTGCCACATAGTGAGTACTGAATAAGTGTTAGCTTTCCATAGCATCATTGTTGTGTATTTTATTAGTATCTAATATAGTTAGCAGGAAGCAGGAGGCAAACAACACAAAATAAATTTTATTGCTTCAAGCTTAGGACAGACTATTAGACACTTCAGAAATCCATCCACATAACCAGCTGCTTCTAGAACAACAGAAGTAGAGAGAGGGAGGGACATGACATGGACAAACAGCTCCCACGGCCACCGTGGTGCCCCATGCCTTGTACACATCCTCGCACTCACCTTCATTAGAGATGACGTGAGAATAGCTTTTAGCTTTTCTTATGATCGGTCCCAACCAGCATGGAAGTTTGGGCCTAGAGACATGATTCCGTGATGACGTGATTCCAACATAGCTTCCCTAGGCCCATAATTTAGAGGTTTTAAAATTGAGATTGTGCTGTTGAAGTGCTAAGTGCACAGCCCCTTGTATGGGACAGAGCTCGTGGCAAGTGACATGGCTATTCATGCCGTTACCCCAGTCCTCATGCCGTTCCCCTCTGGCCCTCTCCTAGAAGCCCTCTAGAGTGGCTGGTGTTCCTGTCAAGTCCGTTCACTCTCTGCAGGCTCCCAGGCGCCAGTTATGTTAGCTATTATTTTCAGCACCGATCATTCCCAAGGTCTCTCATCATCAAGGACTAGCTTTGGCGTGAAGAGAATCAGAGTCACTTTTAAGTCACCCTGGGGACATCCTCTTCCCCCCTTCATTGATGGAACCTCATCAACAGGCCCTCCCCCAGTCTCCCTGATCTCTGGGAAATGCTCTCTGGACCAAACTTTTGCTCCCTTGCTTCTGGTGCTGGATCAGTCCGATGGGGAGACTTGAAGGTCTCAGTTATCTGGCACGTGGGAGCGGGGCTGAAGCAGCCAGTCAGATTTGCTCAGGACCTTCCTGTGACCAGCGCCCATCTCTCTGCCCTGCAGCCATCCTGAGTGAGCTCTTACAGAGGGAGAACCGTGTCCTGCACTTCTGGACCTTGAAGAAGCGGCGGTTAGACCAGTGCCAGCAATACGTGGTGTTTGAGCGAAGCGCCAAGCAGGTATGTTCAGAGCTTTCCCTGGCATTGCCTCAGTTCTGGGGACCATACAGAGGCCTAGGTGACCAAGACTTGGGACAGTCCTCAAGAGGGTCATAGGAGCAGGCAGAGTAGAGACGGGAGGTGGGGATGGAAAGAAGAAAGCATCCTTGTGCTGACCAGCCATTCAGCCTTCACCTGGCACTCTGTTCAGAGTCTGGTACCAGGAGTTGGGAGGAGATGCTGGGGGCAGATTGCTCTAACTCATAGATGACACTGGGCCTGGCCTAGAAGGGTCCCCAGTCCAATGGACAAGACACTCTCTTTGCTGGTGGGTTGTTCCAGGTCTAACAGGGGAGGGCTCTTTCATAAAATCAACTTCCACGCTACATACTGATTGAATCGTGCCGGCATTTCCTAGGCCCATCATGCTGTCCCAAACTACAAACCTTCACATCAGAGCATGGAATGTTTTCTTACTAACAGCTGGCTTTTGGGGCACTGAATGGGTTGTTTCCTCCTACAGGCGCTGGACTGGATCCAAGAAACAGGTGAATATTACCTCTCAACACATACCTCCCCGGGGGAGACCGCAGAGGAGACTCAGGAGCTGCTGAAGGAATATGGAGAGTTCAGGGTGCCTGCCAAGGTAGGAAGCATCCCGGAGCCCTCCCCTTCCACCCAGCACTCCTCAATCTGGCCAATTTCACATTGTGGGAGGGAGGACAGCCTCTGTACACAGAAATGCTTGACTACAGAGGCAAGGCGGGGGACACACAGGTAGGATCATTTCCTTTGAGACCAGAACATCCAAAGAGATGCAGCTGTTGGTAGAGCCTCTGTATGCAGGAACTCAACTCCTACACGCTGTGCTTCCAAACGGTACTCATCTTCGTGCTCCAGATTCTGGAATCTGCTGTATTCTTTCAGACCAAATAAGGCAAAGGAATGTATTCATGTGAAATGCACATTGTGTGGGAATATCAGCCACATATTCTTAAAATTTGAATGGCTTGGGAAGTCCACCTTTTGGGAAGGGCCAGTGGCTGTGTGTGGGTTCACAAAGCAGGTTCCGGAGCTGACTAATTCCCTCGGGCCTCACCCTGCAAATGAGCCAGGCTGAAGTCTCTGGGGAGCAAAACATGCACTGGTGCACGTACCACACACGCTCACACCCCCATTCACACCGAGGTGGAGAATGAAAATAATATAATAGAAGGAAATCTCATTTTCATCTGTTTTCCCAGCCAGGATTTGATCGGAGGACCCTTGGCTTTGAGTGAAATCTGTTGTCTCAGTTCCCTCTTTGTAGCATCCTTGTCCCTCACACGGGGCTCCCTGCCATGGAGGACCATCCTTGGCATCACTTCCACATAGGGCAGATGCTATTCCCAGGATGAGAGGAGCCTTCGTGAGTCGGGGTGCGGGGCAACGTATTAATGCCTACCTTATCCAGAGATCCCTCTGACACTACAGCAAATTTCTCTCTAATCTGCTGCAACAAAATTAGCCCCTTAGCCTCGTTCCTGAGCTGGTATTTCAGAAGTGGTTATCCACTTTGTGAATCCTACACTCTGAACTCTTGATAGTGGGGAGCCTTCCCCTGCACACTTGTGAGCTTTGGGACCTTTTCACCCAATGAGAAGGACTGTCATTTCAGATAAGAGATTCCTTTCAATACCAGCTAGTGCAGACAGTGCCCAGGAGGTGGCAGACGCACAGAACCCTTTTCAAATCCAAATGAAAATGGTTTTGAATTACCCACTTTGCACCTATCTGCCCCTCTCCAAATAGTGTCAACAACGAACCACTAAGAGGCTGAATAGTATCAGATCCACTGGTGATCCTACTGACGTAGGATGGATCACGGCAGAAACCCAGAACTTCCTAGGATCAGAGTCTGTCCATCACTGAAGTGGAAATGTGGAGAGCCATTCAGTCAATTTAATTCATCCTTCCTTTACAGTCTTCCTGTCTTTCTCTTTTCTATTCACATTGTTGTCACCCTAATTGGGTTCCATGCATTTGGCCTTTCCTTCCTTCCAACCCATCCTGCCCTTCACTGGCGTTCATCTTTAAAACACCACTTTGGTCAGATTACCACCCAGCTCAAGAGCTTTAATGATTATGCAGTGCCTTTAGGCAACACTCAACAACGTCTACGACTGTGCCACCTTACCACTGCCACTGTATCTTCAGTTAATGTGTTTATGCAGATTTTATGCTCCAGCTGAATGGATATTATTTTTTTACCCTCCGAGAGATACACCATTTATTTTCTTGCCTCTGTATCTTTTCTATACTATTTCTCTGCCTAGAATATCCTTCCCTTCTCTCTAGTTTGTACTTTTTAAGAAGACCCCGCCTTCCCACTTCAGTGCCTCTTCCTCTGTGTCCCTGCCTACAAGCCAGATACAATCGGCGTATCCCTGCACTGCAGACATTGTCTGTGCAGCCCTTAAGGCACCTGACCTGGACCATCCTGTCCTCCCGGCAGCGTTATCTCCTGTATGAGCCTGCAAGATCCCAAAGGACAAGAACCATGCTTTATTCACGTACCTAACTATATCTTATGCATTGAAGGGAGGCTACAGATATTTGAGAACATAAGAGAAAAAGAAGTTTGGGTAGATTTCAACAATGCTTCCTCCCCAAACCTCTATTTAATATGATTCTTTTACTTTGACTCTCTCTCTGTTCTCTCTCCCTCTTAACTGTTTCTCTTAATGAGATTTCATCCTCCCATCTATCATTTCCAAGTTTCAGGGCTATTTGTCATGAGAATATCTACAAGATAACAAATCCAGCTGGGGACCTTCTGATGAAAGGCAGTAGCCTCCGGCCCCACTGCAGTCCCACTTACCAGAAGCAAACCTCTTTTAGCCAGCCATCTTTGGTTTTAATCTTTATAACCAATAAAGTGAATTTGAAATGGAAACCAAATTGAGCTTAAACCGCACGACAGTAAGTATGGTGGCCCTCATGATTGAACAGAGCAACAGAGTATACTGAGTATATTGAATTATTATACTGTGTTCCAAAGAAACAGATCAAGTAGAAGAAACACTGAATATAAAAAGGTACCTTCTATGTAGCCATATACGAATGTGAGAAGAAAAATAAGATAAAGAGAATTTGGATGAGGATAAGAGGAAAACAAGATTTTCTTGTTGTGGTATGCTGTGGACAACCCAGTTAGAAGAATGCCAATGATATTTTCCTACTGTGGGTTTCAAAATTTATAAGGGGTCAAGGTACATGGTGATAGGAAAGCTTAATCATCTTGACATCTGGAAGAACTCTATTTCTTCTAACAGCAAGACTCTTTAGATTCTTCTGATTTTACAATTCAGTGGTTTTTCGTACGTTCACGGGGTTGTGCAGCCATCGCCACTGTCTAGTTCCGGAATATATCATCCCTCCCCAAAGTAAACCCCGTATGCATCAGCAGCCACTCCCCTTTTCCCCTCCTCTCAGCCCCTGGCAACCACTAATCTACTTTCTATCTCTATGAGTTTGCCCGTTCTGGACACTTCATGTAAATGGAATCATGGAATCATAATACGTGGTCTTTCATGTCTGGCTTCTTTCACTTAGAGTGTTTTCAGGATTCATCCATGTTGTAGCAGTACTTCATCGGTACTTCGTTCCTTTTTGTGACTGAATAATACTCCACTGTATGGATAAACCACATTTTGTTACACATTCATCAGTTGATGGACATTTGGATTGTTTCCAGTTTGGGGCTACTGTGAATAATGTTGCTGTGAACATCTGTGTACAAGTTTTGGTGTGAACATATGTTTTCAGTTCTCTTAGGTATATACCTGAGAGTGGAATGGCTGGGTCAGGTGGCGACTCTATATTTAACTTTTTGAGGAAATTCCGAACAGTTTCCCAAAGTGCATACACCATTTTCCATTTCCACCAGCGGTGTATATGAGTTCTCACTTCTCTACATCCTCTCCAACACTGGTTATCGTCTGTCTTTTTTGTATAACCATGCTAGCGGGTGTGAAGTGGTATCTCATTGTGGTTTTCATTTACATTTCTCGATGAGTAATGATGTTGAGAAAACGCTTTTCTAAACTGATAATTTTACCTCTGAAAGTGAAAGAAGCTATAAGAAAAACTGGACTAGCTTCTTCTTAACAAAAGAGAATTAAGTGATAATGAAAGTGACTGGAGCTTTAGCTGAACTAAATCATGTCTTTGAATTCAGATAGCCAGGAAAAGGAACACTGGGCTTGTCAGAGAGGCACTTTCTACGAGAAAAGTAGAATCTAAACAGTTCAGATAAAACATGGTCATGTTTCCGTTTCTGAGACTCTTAAGAGGAATGAACATAGCTCACATGTGATAGACATTTTTGAAAGGTTTAGTTTTTCATATTTAACAAGCAAATCTTTCTCCTGTGGAATGAATATGAAGATACATCTCAAGGAACGGTTTTCCCACTCAGGGAGCACAATAAGTCCATTCCCCCAAAGAATATATCAATAAGTACAAGGCAGGTCAGCAATGAAAGGCCAATTGGATGCTTATAATTAGATTATGAGAATATGTCAAGAAGGCTAAATTTTAAAGACTTGTCAGATTTTCAAGAGATACCAAAAGGGCTTTTTACAAACTATATTCGTTGTAAGGTGCTCTGATTAGGGGAAGATGATATAATATTAACTGATCAAAAGAAGGCAGGAAGAGAAAAAATAAGAAAAATAGAACTACTGAACCCTTATTTTTAACCTCTGTCTTTTCCAGCAGAAAACACAGAATTGAAAATGAAAGGGCAAAATATACACTAGGGGACACAAGAATCCCAAGATAAGTGAGTTGTGTTCTAAATTTCCAGGCCCAAGTGAATTATATCCCCCAAAAGCTCCCTTTGTCCACAAGATCATGTCCACACTCCTGAACCTAACATGCAAGCACCTCTACAATCTGACCCCCACTCTATCAGTCTGTATAAGTTACTCTTCTTGGTGGCAAGATTTGAGTTTCAAGCTGGCTTAAGTTTAGAAGGGGAAAAGACTTTGTATGGCTGTATGTGGAAATAAAGAAGACAGAAGCTGTGCGGCTGGACCTCGAAGGAGCCCAGGAAAAGCTGAATGACTCAGCCCAATGGGAAGAACAAGACACGTGGCATAGTCTCACCTCTGGAGATGAAAACTGGGATGTCACCCAAGACCAGGGCAGTTCCAGCAGCCACGTTTCCGGGTCAGCTCATCTCAGGAGATCGGGCATACATGACGACCACCACTGTGATTCAGCTTCCCTTCTCTCCTCTACTATTTGCTTTCACTTCTACTCTCCACCCAGCCACCCAGTTCCCTGTCTCTACAGTTCACATCCCCAGAAAAACCAGCTTAATTGACCCAGCATGTTGCCCCTGTCCCTGTTTAGTCAGAGCTTCTAGGCCAGGACACCTTGGAAGTCACTGGCTGCATATTGATGGGCTGCCCTCGTGGGACAAGTTTTACCTCTGATCTCATCAGCGGTAGCCAGGCATGGGGCGGGTCGCACTGTGCCACCGTAGTCACCCACGTATAAGAAATCACTTCAGACTGCTCTCAGTAGGGGCCGTGGGCATGGTTGGGGTCAAATCTTTTCATCTAATTCTTCCCACTGTAAACCTTCAATTCTTGCTGGTCTAATTTTACTCACCTCCCAGCACAATAATTACGCACTCATCCATTTACTCAACATTATTATTATTATGGTAGACATAGTAGACATTGGAGCTACAAATGAATAAGATCACACTCATCTCTTAGAAGCACATGGTCTAATGAAGGAGATATAAATAACTCAGCGTGATACACGCCGAAGTAGCAGCGTGTGTGTGGTGCTGTGGGAACACTGGGAAGGGCACCTCCCACTCGGCTTGTGGGGAGGAGGAGAGGTGAGGGAGGGCCACTGGGGTGAAAGCAGGGCTGAGGAGGAGCCACTCATCACATTGTGGGGGGCAGGTGAGGTTTATTTAACATGGCTGGAATTTCGGGGCCACGGAGAGCAGTGGAGATGGTCACGTGGGCACGTGAGGCCACGTGGGGAAGAGCTTGTCTACGCTGCCAGTTTCACTGTCTGTTTGCTCCCCCTGGGTCCCACACGTACCTGGAATGCTCTTGATCACAAGCCACTATCCCTGTTGACTCTGAATCAGTTTTGATGTTTTAGGATATAATTTCCTCTGATAGGAAATTGTAGGGCTGCTCTGGTAGGACTGCTGCTACCAATTGGCTATAAACCCCCATCTCGTGCTCAAGTCTCCTTACCAAGAGCAGAGAATAAATGTGTGTGTCCAAGATTTTATATGAAGATGGATTTCTTGATTATAGCTACAAAAATTAATCACTGTCTTAAGTAAGTGACAAACCTAAGAAAAATTGTTTCCCGGGTTAGAGGGGAAGCCCTAAATGCAAGAAATGGAAGTCCTTGGAATACCAGGTATCTTGTATTAACCGAGTCCCAGCGCCATTATTTTTGCCTTTTCATTGCTAAGGAGGTGTTTCTCCTGTCCTCTACCTACCTTCTTTCCTTCACACCGAAGCTCTTCTGGTTCCTTATCTCCCAGCCCTGGGGACCAGACCACTGTGCTGAGGTAGGAGAGGCTCGAAGGTGTTGAGTGAGTTGCTGCAGAGCGGGAGCCCTGGCCGTGGGGGACCAAGTTCTCTCTGCTTGCCTCTCTGGCCAGAAGCTTCCCTTTGGCAGTTCTTGAGAGGGTCAGTCTCTCGTGGGAGGGGCTGTGGGTGAGCCTGGAGAGGCACGTGTGAGGGTGGTGGCATAAAGAAAGAAAGGCCCTTCTGTCTGTTCTGTTCTTTTTTTTTTTTTTTTTTTTTTTTACGGTACACGGGCCTCTCACTGTTGTGGCCTCTCCCGTTGCAGAGCACAGGCTCCGGACGCACAGGCCCAGCGGCCATGGCTCACGGACCCAGCCGCTCCGCGGCATGTGGGATCCTCCCGGACCGGGGCACAAACCCGTGTCCCCTGCCTCGGCAGGCGGACTCTCAACCACTGCGCCACCAGGGAAGCCCTGTCTGTTCTGTTCTTGATCCAGTGATTTTCTGTCTCAGTTTCCCTCAATTACCCAGATCGTAGCATGATCCAAACCTTGTACCTACTTTCCCCCAGTCGGAAAGATAAAAGATTACTTCTCAGAATATTATGTAAATATTCTTCTGAGCAAGCGTTTGCTTGTTTGAATAGCCCTTCCGTTTCCATATCTTACCCAGCACAGGTCCCGCCTCCCCCATGACACCTTTTCTGCCCCTGCCAGCCCACCTTCATTTTTTTCCTGTTTTAAAATTCCTGCCGTGTTAACTATACATATTTCTTATTCTGACATTCAATTACATAATGCCCTGAGTTACTGAACTACTCTGTGTGAAAATCTTGTCCCTCTAGGGATATAGACAGTCTGGTGGAAATCTCGTTTTCTTCTTTTGTTTACCCCCCAGGGCTTTCCCCATAGCCCTCTGCACAGTGATGTGGACAGAGTAGATGTTGAACACACTCTTGTTAGAAATGGAATTGACCCACGTCAGGGCTCCACCTCACTTAGCCCTGTGATGATGGACACTAGCTTTGTTCACTCTTCTCTCTCTCTCCCTCTCTCCCTCTCTCCCTCTCTCCCTCTCTCCCTCTCTCCCTCTCTCCCTCTCTC
>NW_020837945.1:69726065-69726202 GCF_003676395.1 Aethalodelphis obliquidens
CTCTCTCCCTCTCTCCCTCTCTCCCTCTCTCCCTCTCTCCCTCTCTCTCTCTCTCTCTCTCTCTCTCTCTCTCTCTCTCTCTCTCTCTCCCTCTCTCTCTCTCTCTCTCTCTCTCTCTCTCTCTCTCTCTCTCTCTC
>NW_020837945.1:69726212-70091940 GCF_003676395.1 Aethalodelphis obliquidens
CTCTCTCTCTCTCTCTCTCTCTCTCTCTCTCTCTCTCTCTCTCTCTCTCTCTCTCTCTCTCTCTCTCTCGGAAGCTAAAAACAAGATCCTGGTGGTGAACGGGACAGAGTTTACTCTTAAATCTGCTAGTTAGATTTCTGTACAACCTGGCTGTGCCAACTCACCTGATGTTTAGAAAGCCTCCTTCAGGCCAGTAGAGTAAAGGGAGAGAACTAGAAACTATGGACCAGAGGCAAACGGCTCTATCACTTACAGGTTGTATGAACTTGGACAAGCCCTAAGCCTCTCTAAGCCTCAGCCTTTTCAATCTGTGTTTCAAAGAGACCCGTACCACCTCCCTCCACCTGCCTCCTAGGGATGCTTTAAGACCCAAACGAGTCTCAGATGTAACATGAACATACTCTGTAAACTGATGAAGTGCTATAGTAATGAAAGAGATTCTTACATCAGTAACCATACTGGCTAACATTTATTGCTTACTGAGTTTTTACTGTGAACACTGTATTCCAGACACATCCTACATTGTCAACTCATATAATGCTCACGACAACCCTACAATATAGATACTATTATGATCCCTATTTTGCAGATGAAGGAACTGAGGCACAGAGGGTTTCAGTAGTTTGCTCAAGCCCTCCCAGCCAGTAAGTGACAGCACTGGGATATAAACGGAGGCAGTCTGGCTCTGGGGTATCTATGGCTTCTGTGAAGAAGGAAAGAGGGCTGGAGTGAAGGGCCATGATAGTAAAGGTAAGCTAGTAACTTACGACCATCTTTTGGGGCAGCAAACAAAGGAGAAGGTGAAACTCCTGATTCAGCTGGCCGATAGCTTTGTGGAAAAAGGCCACATTCATGCCACAGAGATCAGGAAATGGGTGACCACGGTGGACAAGCATTACAGAGATTTCTCCTTGAGGATGGGAAAGTACCGGTACTCTCTGGAGAAAGCCCTTGGAGTCAACACAGAGGTAGGTGTGGGATTGCCCAGCTGGGACATCCTCCTTTCTTACCTCCCTCAGTACTGCTGTTCATTGCCGTGGAGGGAAGCTGGGTTTGCAGAGGAATCTTCCTGAGCTGTTGACCCCTAGAGCATTGCCTTGTGTTGTCCTTCTCCTGGAGGGACTGGATCTTGCTGAGCCATTGGCTTCCAGCTCTCCATGACTGGTGCTATACACAGTGCAAAACTGGCTGGCCAGGGGTAGGGCCTGTGGCTACAGAACAGAGCTTTTCTGTGTGTAGAGTTAACTGTTGACTTTGAGGATTAAGCCCTTTATCTTGGCTTCATCAGTACTGTCTTCCACCCAATTATGTTAATCAGCAAATGATTAGAGTCCTCAGTGTGTATAATAGTGCTCTTTCAAGAATAAGGTATGCAATTTGTATAAAGTCTGTTTGACATTTCAACTGAAAAGAAGTACTATTTTCCAGGAAGCAAAGGAAGACTGACTTTTAATCTCTTCTTTATAATAGGGGTCATTAACCTATGAATTAAGAGCGAAATACAGACTGGCAATTTAATCCTAGGATTTCTAATTCTTAAATCTTTAAATAGGCTCATACTCTGAAGCGGAGCAGACTAGAGAATAAAGTGGTCAAACCACAAAGATTGGGGGATTTAACGTCTCCCCCAGGCTTTAACCTGTGAGACTTTTTTCCTAGAGGTTTCTATTCTATATAAATACCAAACAGTGGTTGAAATAAGCATGGATGGGCAATTAGAAAATTCAGTAATTGTTCTATCATTTAGCTTTCTATTTCCAAGGGAAGTTGCTTGTTTAAATGAAAATATTTACTTTTATTATTTTCCCTTGACAAATGAAAGTTTTATATCTTTTTACATTTCTGTTTCACAACTGTTTTAATGGTTAATCATCAGTCTTAGACCTGTGTGTGTGTGTGTGTGTGTGTGTGTGTGTGTGTGTGTGTAGATCTAATCAGGCCCAACGTCCTTGAGGAACTATGACACTAATTATAAAATGTGTGCATTCTTTTTCTTTGTTGTGGATATTATCCCTGAGCATTTGACCTGAACATTTTATACTTCTCTTATTTGAGAAAAAAATTATCCCATGAAGAAGAGTGCTTGGGGGTAGCAGTTGGTGGGATTCCCCATCTTCTCATCCTTCTCCGTAATATCTTTCTCTGTTCTTTCCTTCCCCCACCTCCACCAACTCTGGTGAGTTGCTTTCCCAAAGCATCTCCAAGGTGACCTCTACGATCTCTCTGTGTGTAGGATAACAAGGACTTGGAGCTGGATATCATCCCAGCAAGCCTTTCAGATCGTGAGGTCAAGCTCCGGGATGCCAACCATGAGATCAATGAAGAGAAGCGGAAATCAGCCCGGAAGAAAGAGTATGTAGGGGGTTGGGCGTGAGGCGGTTCCACCGACTGGCAGGCTCCTCATGGCTATGCTTGGTTTTCATTGCCACCCGTCCCTTTAGACAGCTTGCTGTGTCCCCATGACCACCTACAGAGGTTGGAATGGACAGACATGATGCTTCCACCCACATTTCACACTAACCAAGAACTTTAGGGCATTGGACAGAAGAAACAATGAACCATGTCAACCTTACAAACCGTGTCTTGATCACTCTGCTTTCTTTATATCAGTGTTACAAAGTTACACATAGCCAGAGATATGCAAGGGCTTTATGAAGAGTATTTTGACATTCCTTTTGGGTAATGCTGGAAAAAAAATGGTGTGTTCTAAGATTAAGAAGGCCTCTGTAGTTGATTTTATCAAAATGAAGTAGGACCACAGGTCCCTTGGAACTGAAGAAACTCAAGCTGGTCTGTGAAGTCAGAGCTTATGTTTCATCTGGGCTGCTGTAAGAAAGTATGACGAATCAGGTGCTTTAAGCAACAGAAATGTATTGTCTCACATTTCTGGAGGCTGGAAGTCTGAAATCAAGCTGTTGGCTGGGTTGATTCCTTCTGAGGGCTGGGAGGGAAGACTCTGCTCCAGGCCTTTCTCCCTGCCTTACAGATGGCCATCATCATGTTCACATGGCGTCCTCCCTGAATACAGGCCTGTGTCGACTTCCCCCCATTTTAAGGATACCAGTCATTTTGGAATGGGGGCCCACCCTACTCCAGTATGACCTCATCTTAAATTGCATCTGCAATGACTCTGTCTCTAAATGAGGTCACACTGTGAGGTACTGGCGGCTGGGACCCAACATATGCATTCTGGGGGAGACACAATTCAACCCATAATAGAGAGGGAAATGAGACAACACGTGGCCAGATCTTTCTGCTGGGCTGTCTCTGAGACACCAAATAGCCAGAGGACGGTAAAGGGTGGGTGGAAAGTAAAACAAAATGGGGTAGAGGGTAGTGGAGCTAAATTATGAAGAAAAACAGGAGAAACTGCAGGAAGCAGCTGGAGAAAAAGGGAGAAGGTAGAGGCATGCCAGAACCCAAGGCAGTAAAATCAAAGACAACTTTTCAAAGCAAGTGGGATTACGTCCCTTCTGATATTCCTTCTTTCTTTGTTTACCAAGCACTTACAGTGTACTAGGAACTTTGCTTATAGGATCTTGTTTAATCCTTGCAGCAGCCCTATGTGATCAGCTGTTTTATAAGTAAGGAGTCTGGGGCTTGGAGAAGCAAGTCCTGCCTCTAGGAAATGACAGTCATAATTCAATTCCTGGTTGTCTGACTTCAAAGCTCATGGACTTTCCACTCTACCAATAGAGCAAGACAAACGAGAGAGTGGCTCATTAACTCCTGCAAAAGGGAATTTTTAAAATCAATAATTTAATAGAAAGGCCACTGCTAGAACAAAGTTTTGCTTTAAGGAAAATCCCACCAAGATAAAGGTTCAGGAAAAGATGCTGCTCATTTTAATATTTCTTCTGAAATCTCCAACCAGGGGGCACTCGGGATAATCCTTCTCAAAATTTTTATGTGATGGAGCACCTTGTAAATAGGGATTCTCATTATGAAGTTCCATGAAAAAATGACATGGAAAATCTAAGATAAATATATAAAAATATATTTTGTGCTGAATTAGATATTATTGCATATCACATGCCAGCTAGGAAGCACCATTTCTAAAACAAATTTGTCAAAGAAAGAAAGTGACGTAGGTACACTACAGTGAAGCCACGCATCGTGAGCTGGACGCCCGCACGGGTACATTGTGTTGTTTAGGGGTCCAAGGTGGAAGGAGCCATCCCCTTGCATATGTGTAGCACAGCTTCTCTTTTTGGGAGACTGAAGAGTAGTCAGTTAATATCATTAGCTTGTGCTGTGCTTGGGCTCACATGCTCAGCCTCATGCACATCAGTTTGTGATGTAAAATAGCCCCATTAGAAGCGAGAGGTCAGCACACTATGGCCTACAGGCCACATCTGGTCCACCACCTGTTTTAGATAGTCTGTAAGCTAAAAATTATTTTTTATATTTTTAAATGGTTGAAAACCATCAAAACAAGAAGAATATTTTGTGACGTGAAAATTAGATGAACTTCTTTTCTGTTCATAAATAGTTTTATTGGAACACAGCCAGACTTACTTTTTTAACGTATTGTCTGTGGCTTCTTTCACACACAACAGCAAAGCTGAGTGGTTGTGACAGAGACTGAATGGCCCACAAGTAGTTACTCTCTGGCTCTTTACAGAAAAAGTTTGCTAACCCCCAGTCTCGGCGGTGGTGTCTTGGGCATCTTGTTTCTGGCTTTTAAACCTGGTTTAACCTGTGGGACTGTGAACTGTTTTGGTGTAAGTCAGCAATTCTACTTAGCAGGAATCATCATTCTGGGAGCTACAGTAAGAGGAACATGGGAAGCTGAGTTGGTGTCTCGTTGGTGAGAATGAGTGTGAGTGGCATTACAAGCTTATGTGCACACACACACACAGATGTGCAACTGAGAGCACACACATCACAGAATCACAACATGGTAGAACTGGGGGGGTAAAAGGGGAAGAGAGTATGGAACTAGCTGAGCACAAACATGCTGAAGAGACACAGAGTAAATGATCAGAGTGAGAGGGACTCAGAGGAAGAGATGTATATTGGTAAAGTAGAAAAATAGGACATTCAAGAATGTCATAAATGCTGAGGTGGGGGTGGTGGAGTTTGAAGGAAGGGAGGTATTACGTCTCTAACCAACTAAAAGCCCATTTGCTTCCTTCTAGATTCATTATGGCAGAACTGCTTCAGACAGAGAAGGCTTATGTGAGGGACTTACACGAGTGCTTAGAGGTAAGTCTTGCGGTCATCAATTCTCAGCTGTATTAGAAACTGACATCCTTGCCACATCAAGTCCTGGAGAGGAACTCAGTACTCTGTCTTCTCCCGGAGCTTGAAGAATAAAAAACCAACCAGAGGACATCTTTCTCCCAGAGTCAATAATAATTGCATGGGAGTTTAAAGTGCTTTGGAAAGAAACTTCTCAGACTGGAACTAGGCCCAAAAAAAAAAAAAAAAAAAAAAAGCATATAACACACTTGAATTCAAAATAAAATCTATGACACAGTCGCTGAACTTAAGTTGAGTCTAAAAATCTGCATCCGACACACAGTCAGACTCAAACACATTTAATAAATAAGAAGACTGTGGAGTTTGTATTCTTGCTAAAGTCTGGGATGTGAATTTCCCTAGCAACAGTTCACAGTAATGGAACATCCAGGTTTTCGTTCTTTCCATTCTGCTTACTTACCATCTCACTTTTTAGGCTCTACATGCATTCCCAGTCTGAGCCTTACCCCACAGCTTTGAAGCCCTGTTTGTTTTGTGTGTATTTCACATGGCAGTGCTTGCCAGTGACGGAACTGTTGCTGTCTTACAGACCTACCTATGGGAAATGACCAGTGGTGTGGAGGAGATCCCCCCTGGGATCCTTAATAAGGAGCATATCATCTTTGGCAACATCCAGGAGATCTACGATTTTCATAACAAGTAGGTTGCTGGAGGATTTCAGTGGAGCACACTCAGGGCCATAAATACCCAACAGCAGGGCTTTCCCAACAAGTGGACCAAAGCTGATTGGGAAATCTTGCCTGGTAAAGTATTGCCCGTTAAATTTTCTAAGTCAGTGGCTGTCAGACTTCTTTCTCACTCACACTTCTTTCTCTGCAATGGTCTAGAATTCCTAGTGGAGGGTGAAGTCAAGTATTCATCAGTGTCTCTCCCCCGTGTCCTGAGGGACCTACCTGCCAACATCTTCAGACCCAATCAGAATGATAGCCAGGCCTTGAGGAAGTAGAAGTAGCTTCTGCTCATTAAAACTGTTGGGAATCCTGACATTAGAATTCATCTGAGGCTCACCGTCCTACTCTGTGGGCCTTAGGTTTCAAATTCCACTGAAGTTTTCTTTCAACCTAAATACTTCCTCCACCCTTAACTACCTCATCTTCCCCACCCTCAACCAAAACAACAACAGATGATAGATAGATAGATAATCAAACTATCTAATGGAACATATTTCTTGACAGCTTATAGGGGAGAACATCAATCAACCCTCTATGTTTTGTTGAAATCAGTAGAATCATAGAGCCCTAAAACCTCACAATTCATTTTTTCTAGCTCCCAACTTGATTTAACTATCTTTCCCACAGCATACTAAACATGTTCCATCATTAACAGAGGGTCAGCAAGAACATTGGTTGATTAGTTACATAATAACCAGCTTATGGAAATAATTCCGTTTCCAAAGTACAAATAGAGGAAACCTCAAGACCTGAGAAATAATGTTGACATAAAGTCCTATAGCTCTCTGAGAACCCTGTTGCAGAGAAGGGTTGAGGTAGAGATTCAGGGTTGTAGGATACAGTCCCGAGCTGGACTAGGGTCAGGCTAGTCAAGGCTTTGACTGAATTAAGCCGTCATGATGAAGATGAAACTGCCAGCTCGGAGAGGTCCTGGGGAGGCAGTGGGCGCCGGTGTAGCAGCCCCCCTGAGGCAAGATTCTAAAACAGCACCACGCCATCGAGCTCTGTGCAGTGATGGAAATGTCCCGTGTCTGTGCTGTCCAATACAGTAGCCGCTGGTCATGTGTGCCTCGCGAACACTTGAAATGTGCCTGTTGTTACTGAAAACTGCGTTTTCAACTTTTTTTAATAAGTATAGGTGGCGGGCTTCCCTGGTGGTGCAGTGGTTGGGAGTCCGCCTGCCGATGCAGGGGACATGGGTGGGCCCGTGGGCCATGGCCACTGAGCCTGCGCGTCCGGAGCCTGTGCCCCGCGGCGGGAGAGGCCACAACAGTGAGAGGCCTGCATACCGCAAAAAAAAAAAAAAAAAAAAGTAGCTGTATGTATGTGATCTTTCTCTAGGACCTTTGTCTCTGTAGGTATTGAATGGAGAAATTCCCAAGTACCAAAATTTCTATAAAGAACAATTCACTATATAGAATTTAATACCTACGAGTAGTAATTTTAACACAAATTGGAGGCTTAAGTGGAATGATACTTAGGTTTTACCCTCCACTCTCCCTATTTTCGTACTATATCTCTTTATTATAGAACTAAATGTAAAGATCCTGAAGCTTATCTACTCAAAAACTAGATCCATTTCTATTGCATTTTGCTAAGCATTCTGGGAGCGCTCGGAAAGGTAGTATGTGCCATAAATAGATCCCCCAAACGGTAATGATTTCGCTAATGCTGTCTCCCCACTTTGGCCTACAGCTCATGATGTGGGGAAACCATTTATTTTCAGTTTGCCTTGTATTAGATTTTCAGCTTTGATAAGGGCAGCTATTTGTTTAAAATGCTCATCACCTTTGGTTAAATCTGAACTTTACTTTTTCCTTTTCAGTTTTTGGAGATATGGCCATATGTGAGTCTGGGCAATAACATTTTTGTAAAATCTCTGCTGTCAGGGATCAGAAGGTCTTCCTGACCATTAAGTACAACCATTTCCATTTACAGATAAGGACACTGAGACCCAGAGAGGGGCCAGTGACTTGCCCAGTATGTGACATCTCTCCCTTGAAAGATTAGGTGTAGATTCCAGGGGCTGGGTTTCCCACCTCAGTGCTCTCTCCCCATCCCCTACTCCATAGACCACCAGCTGGCACTGACAAATCTGGTTTGTTTGATTCATATCCAACCAGCTTCCACGTGCATCCTCAAATTTGAGGAAAACCCATTTCTTCCATAGGTGTGTCATCCAGGTCACACACCCTTACAATAATGACCTGAAATAAGTCAGTTTTCAGCAAGGGTTGGAAAGACAAGTAGGGGACCAACAACCAGGGCTGGATAACCCTTCTGCAAACTCCCTCCTCCAGGTCCGGCCAGAAGCTATTAGATTTGGACTTGGCCACCAGCCACTGCCCTACCAGCCTAGCGTTCCCTGGCCCGAGGCTGAGGGCCAGGGCCAGGGCTAAGTGGGACTGAGCTGAGACACTGGCCAGGCCCAGGGCAGCCTTCCAGGGCACCAGGTAGCCGGGGTCAGTGGGGAGCAGAGGGTGGTGTGCAGCAGGGCAGGAGAAGACAAGGTGGGGGGGAATGATGGGAGAGGCTGGTGAACCACTGAACCAGGCCCACACTTCCATGATCTCCCAGGAGTTCCACCCTGGGGTCAGCCCTGCACTGGTTTGGAGATGGAGTTGGTACCCAGTGAGGAATCTGACCAAGGCTCTGCCCTCTGAGTTCTGGGAATCAGTGAGGTACTGGTGATAAGGGTGGAGGTGAGCACAAGTGCAGATCAAAGGAGCAAAGAAAATAGTCTCTGTTGGAGTAACAGGAAGGCTTCCCAGAGGAGGGGCATTTGAGATGGAATATAAATAACCAGTGGGATTTGTACAGCCAGGCACAGCTCCCTTGATGATGGAGGAGAGTTTGAACACAGGCCCTTTCAGGGAGGAGAGTGGTGAAGTCTAGGAGGGAGGCCGAGAGGCAATGGGAGGAGTTTGGGAGTGAGTCTGAACCCTGGGTCAAGGATGGGGGAGGTCTGGCTGTCACACTCCTACTTAGACTGTGTCTTGTCACGTCTGTATCTGTGAGATGGAGGCTCAGGAGGGGAGAGGTGGTGGGTGGAGATGGTATGAGTCAGAAGTGGTGGTGTAGGAGAGCACGAAGGAAGGCAGGAGAGACAGAGTGAGTGGGAAAGTGGGGCAAAATACCTGGATAGAGGAGAAGTGAGAACAGTGGATAACAAGGGGAAAGAAGAGATGGGGAGAAGGAGAGAGGAAGGAAGAGGGGAAAGGGGGGCACTACTAGAGGGAGATGGTAGGTCAGTAGAGAGGGAGAAAGGGGGAAGGTCGAGGGGGAGAGGGAGGGAGAGAGATGGATAAAGACCTAGACCTCCCTGCGTCCTATTGCAGGCAGGAGCGTCAGCAAAGTGCTTTTCAAATATTTTTGATCATGAACCAAAGAAAAATTATATATCATGTCCTGATATGCATATGCGTATACATTATATATAAGAGGAAAATTAAGTCCTCCAAAATAACACCCTCACTATGTGTGATGCACTCTGATATTTTGGATTAGGTTCCATTCTCCTTCCTTTTTAATGCTGGTTTCCACCCACTAAATTGATTTTACAACCCCTTGAAACACAGAGGGTAGATCTGTAACTACAAGGTGAGGAGCTGGCTCCACCAAGTGGTGAGAAAAGGGATGTGCAGGTCACAGCCCCTTCTGGAGGCCACACTGCCAGGCTGCGGCTGCCTTCTCCTCCGTTGCCTCTCCTACTCCTTCCCACACACACACCCCTTGCTTCAAAATATGCGTATTCTGTGCTTTCTATGCTTTTTTCACACTCCAAGAAAATCTCGTTCTATCCTACTCCCTTGTTTTATAGAAACTGGAGCTTACAAAAGTTCGTGACCTGCACAAACCAATTAGTAACACAGCCAAAGAATCCAAGTCTTCATAACTCCCTATTAAGTCACACTGTCATTTTCTTAATGTTCAAATGCCAAGCGAACAGGAAGGGGAAGACTTGTGATTTTTCTTGGGCCCTAAACCCATACTCTAAGGGATAACTGAGGCCTTACCCATCAGAAAGGCCCTAAAAGAAAGTTAGCTGTGATTTTGTTGCTATTGTTTTTCAGTAAGCCATCGACATTGGTGCTGGTTATAGATATTGGGGAGGACCCAAAGTCTAAACATTCATTTGGGGGTGTTCAAGTCATGTTCATTTCACTCGTACACACTAACTGCTTAGCGTCCTTGCCTAGTTGCTAAACAGGCTGTCAATGGCTATGAATAACATTAAATGTGAGATTGTTTATATTTTACTTTAACATTAAACTTATATTTATGCAATAGTTTTTTTTTTTGTTTTTTGTTTTTTTTTTTGCGGTACGCGGGCCTCTCACTGTTGTGGCCTCTCCCGTTGCGGAGCACAGGCTCCGGACGCGCAGGCTCAGCGGCCATGGCTCACGGGCCCAGCTGCTCCGCGGCATGGGGGATCCTCCCGGACCGGGGCACGAACCCGTGTCCCCTGCATCGGCAGGCGGACTCTCCACCACTGTGCCACCGGGGAAGCCCTATGCAATACTTTTTGATTCATCTGATCACACAAGTTAAACAAACTTAGGAAATATTAGCAAAACAAATTGAACAGGTAGCAGTGCAGCGAGATAAACTGCTGCTTGAGGTTGGAGGTGAGGGTGGGGCATATGCTGAGTGAGAGTCCAGCCTTGCACACTTTGCCCCTTCACCGCTAACGTAAGCTGAAGTTTCTGCTGTGAAATAAAGGGACAGAGCCCACTGATTGTCATGGCTCAGCCCAGGTGATCAAACTGTGCTGATTAAACACTTCTGTGAACAATCTGGTACCTTCCCTGGAGTGTGCGCAACTCTCCACTAGTTTGACAGCTGCTCAGTATGCTAACCAGCTGTCCTGGCCTGCAGTCCAGAGCCTCTTCCAAGATGGGCTCTGAATCTGTCTGGTCACTAATGGATCCCTTAGAAACGATCTCTAGCTCCACTTGTATGAAAGCATTGATAAGGGGCAGTGTCCTGGACTGCCTGCAAAGATGAGCCTGATGCCTTTCTCCCTGGCTGCCTCCAGCTTTGTTTGTCTCCTCCTCATTGTTCTTCTCCCCCCTGCCCTGTTACCACAGCACCGCCCCCCCCCTTCATTCCCCTTGTCCCAACAAGTGTGCACGCACATGCTTGAGAGCACGCATACACAAGGTCATCACACATGCTCCCCTTTAAATGCAAGCTGCACCCTTGACGTAGAGGTCCTCTGTGAAGGATATACTTCTCCAGAAGCAGTAAGAATATAGGCCAGATTTACCTTTGGCGAGAATAACAAAATCAGAATGACTCAGGGTGCCTTTGGAATGGTGCTGTTTCCATAGTACTTAATGACAAAGCTCACAACACTTTTCTATCAATAAATGCTAGAGGTTTCATTTCCCAGGATCCTGTCCAAAGTCAGAGCGAAGCATTTTCCTCATAGAGTAACTGCATAATATATTGTATCGTAATACTTTAACAGAGTAGTGACACTGCTTAGATCTTGACATTTTTTTATTGAAGTGTAGTTGCTGTACACTATTATATACATTACAGGTGTACAGTATAGTGATTCACAATTTTAAAGGTTATAGTTATTATAAAATATTGGCTATATCCCCCATGTTGTACAATACATTCTTGTAGCTTATTTTATCCCTAATAGTTTGTATCTCTTAATCCCCTACCCCATATTGCCCCTCCCCCCTCCCCACTGGTAACCACTAGTTCATTCTCTGTATCTGTGAGTCTGCTTCTTTTTTGTTATATTCACTAGTTCATTGTATTTTTTAAATTCCACATATAAGTGATATCCTACAGTATTTGAATCTTGACATTTCTTTAGAAGTTTTATTCATTTCTGAAAGAACCCCAGACATTCACGCAAACTCTTAAACTCCTTGCTTTGCTCGTTCTCCCATGATTTATTACATATAATTATTGAAATGGTGAGGACCAAGATGTTTCTATAGAACAGCTGAGGAGGAATATCCCATCATTTGTGAAGTGTTGTGACCTCTTGTGCTTTAATTTAAACTCATCACATCTATTTGAAGTAGGTAGAATGATACTGATCAGACGTACATAACCTGTCATCTTCATAAGCTTCAAATTAAAAAGCAAAATAGAGTTTAATACTGCCACTTACCATCAACAATTACATTGAGATGGTAGTGCATATCTTACTCAAAGTTATGAATTGATATGCCCAGCACGAAATAAATAGCTTTTAAAATTCTTAGCTTTTATATTTAAAAATTAAATCATATGGAGTTGATGTAGGATCTAACAACTGGAAGCACACTGGAATAGGGCAGTTGCCTTCAAAAGCTGACCTGTGGACTAGATGCATTAGAATTACCCAAGGAGCTTTGCTAAACAGTACAGATGCTCAGATCCTAACCCAGAGGGCAGTGCACAGCCAGGTATGATGTCCACTAACTAAGGTTTTCCAAGAGTGTTCCTTAAGACAAAGTCCCCCCAGAAATGTTCCACTCGCAAAGAAGTTTGGGAAGCACTGCACACTCTATCAGATACTTCAGAGGTTTATAATGTGCCTCATCATATTATAGGATTTTGGAAGTCCTGCCATAAACTAAGTAGTTTAGCCCAGCATTTCCCAAACTTACATGATCTGTGACCTTGAAATCCAATCTTTGCATAATACGCAATCAAGATTTTCCCAGGATATGGTTTAGGAGAAGGTAATCTACTATAGATTTTCCAACAGGGACATGGTGGGGAGAGCTCTCTCGGGATAAGTCTACAGGAGTGGAGCTTATTAAGATTGGGCAGCACTGATCCTGAAGAACTAATGTTTATTTAGTGCCTGCTATATGCCAGGCAGTGGTTTGGGTTCTTTACCTACATGGATTTATTAAATCCTCACAACATCCCCATGAGGTTATTTAAAGTTGAGGAAAATGAGACTTCGGAAGACCCCCTCACGACTGTGAGTAGGTGTGAACTCCGGCTCTTTGACTTGAGCTTGGCTGTGGGAGGGAAGGAAAGTGAGGCCTCGGGTCAGTAGAAAGGTGAGCTAGCAGTGGCAGCTGCCGTTAAAACCTGCATTTTCCGAAAAGGCATTAATTGTAGCAATGATAGTCTATGTACTTAACTCATTGTAAAGTGCTTTCACTTCTTGAGAATTTTCAAGCACAGCATCCTCCCATAGGTTTTTGATACCTACTGTCACCAAAAGTCAGGGTATTGCTCTATTTAAATAAAATTCTAGCACCATCTTCAGCATCTAGATCAATTATCAACTCTGTGGGTATAATTACCACTGTGCGCTTAAAATTAACCTTAAGTGACCAGGCCACTGACCTTGGGTCATAAGTCAAGGAAGGAGGGACACTCTCCCTGAGTCGTCACAGAGTCCTTGCAACTTCTAAATTAAGAATACAATTGTATATCTTATGTGGAATGTCATGATCCGGGCTGTTGTATCATTTATTTGATTGCCGTTAAAGGAGAAGGGCCTATATATCGTGGGGGTGAGAGGGAGGGGATTGGAGGGAGATCCTGAGAGTGGGGAAGTGGAGGTTTCCTACAGCCAATAGCATTTATTGTAGGTGCCCAGGGCTCCAAATTCGCCTCTTTCTCTCTTCTTCCAAGTACTCTTTCCTCCTAGTCCTGCTTTCTTTAAAGCAGTTCATTTCCTTTCACCAGTCCTTGTCCTAGAATAGCTCATCAGAGTTTCTTCCCCCCACCCGTCAAAATGTTCCAGTGCGCCCCCGCCCCCCACCCCGGCCCTGTTCAGCCCATATGAGAAATGACTGTGTAAAGAACATCTCAACATCTGAAAACACTACCTCTGAAGACTTTGTACATTTTATTATTTAGTGTTCTCATGGAAAAGAGTCACATAATAAGTGTCTTTTAGAATTTCGTTCCAGAAATAAAAATTATATGAAAAATAGATTCCTATTTTAACATATTATGTTACATATAGTAATGAGCCAGATTCCTTCTCTTTGCTACAAAAAAAGATGTTTTCTTTCTGGCCTTGAAAAAAATGTGATCCTCACTTATAGCATTATATAATTTTTTCCTCTTTCTAATTTAGAAGTCATATTAAATCTATGTGTGTCACCTGCAGTTCTTCCAAAAATAGCAATAAGTATGATACTTACTGATTTGTGAGCACTGCATATTTGCATTTTGTGAGCCCAAATTGCATTATAATCACTGCGGTTCCATGATTAGATCAGGATACTCCAAAGATCAGGAGAAAGATGATTAGCTTCAAATGGGTATTGCTAGGAGTCTTCAAAACATTTTAAGTGACTTTTTCTCATTACTGAAGTAATACCCATTTGTTGTAGAAAATTTAAGTGGCAGGTGGACAAAAAATATCATCTGTGATCCTATCAATCATTAGCATTTTGGCCTTCCAAATATGACTTGCCAAACATTTTTTAATTGCACATATATATTTCTTTAAACCAAAACCAACATCTGTCTATGTCATTGAAGGGAGAACACAAATTACAGATATATAGACTCCATAACCAATTGTAATTATCATTGTAAGATGCTGCCAGAATTCTTGGACAAGAGGACTCAAGTAGTGTAAGTCAAATCAATAAAATTTACTTGTTCCAATGGTAGAGGTAGGCAACGGAATCATTCAGACCTACTTTATATCTCTTAATTTAATTTCTGAATTAATTTTTAAAATCAAAATTAAATAGAAAAGTATAGATCGAGAAGACCCACCCACCACTATCTTCATTCACCCTGTTCCTTCACCTGGTTTCCTATGGTAATGACTTTTTAAAAATATATTTGTGTTGTTTCCAACCGACTTTTATTTCAGACAGTACTGTGGTGAATGCTCTTCTTTATATGTCATTTCACATGTGTGAAAGTCTGTTTGCTCTTCTTTTTTTTTTTATTGAGGTATGGTTGATGCATAATATTATATAACTTTCAGGTGTACAACATAGTGATTCACAATCTTTAAAGGTTATACTCCATTTATAGTTATTATAAAATATTGGCTGTATTCCCCATGTTGTACAGTATATCCTTGTAGCTTTTTTTTTTTTTTGCGGTACGCGGACCTCTCACTGTTGTGGCCTCTCCCGTTGCGGAGCACAGGCTCCGGACGCGCAGGCTCAGTGGCCATGGCTCACAGGCCTAGCCACTCCGCGGCATGGGGGATCTTCCTGGACCGGGGCACGAACCCGCGTCCCCTGCATCGGCAGGCAGACTTTCAACCACTGTGCCACCAGGGAAGCCCTATTTTTTTTTTATATATAGTAGTTTGTACCTCTTAATCCCCTTTCCCTATCTTGCTGCTCCCCACTTTCCTCTGCCCACTGGTAACCACTAGCTTGTTCTCTATATCTGTGAGTCTGTTTCTTTTTTGTTATATTCACTAGTTCGTGGTGTTTTTTAGACTCCACGTATAAGTGATATCATATAGTATTTGTATTTCTCTGTCTGACTTACTTCACTTAGCATAATGCCCTCCTACTCAATCCATGTTGTTGCAAATGGCAAAATTTCATTCTTTTTATGGCTGAGTAATATTCCATTGTATATATACCACATCTTCTTTATCCATTCATCTCTTGGACACTTAGGTTGCTTCCATATCTTGGCAATTGTACATAATGCTGCTATGAACATTGGGGTGCATGTGTCTTTTCAAAGTAGAGTTTTCAATTTTTTCAGATATATACTCAGGAGTAGAATTGCTGGGTCATATGGTAGCTCTATTTTTAGTTTTTGGAGAATGCTCCATGCTGTTTTCCACAGTGGCTGCAGCAATTTGCATTCCCACCAACAGTGTAGAAGGGTTCCCTTTTCTCCCCACCCTCTCCAGCGTTTGTTATTTGTGTTCTTTTTGGTGATAGCCATTCTGACTGGTGTGAGGTGATACTTCACTGTGGTTTTAATTTGCATTTCTCTGATGATTAGTGATGTTGGGCATCTTTTCGTGTGCCTGTTGGCCGTCTGTATGTCTTCTTGGGAAAAACATCCATTCAGGTCTTCTGCCCATTTTTAAATCATGTTGTTTGTTTTTTTGATGTTGAGTTGTATAAGCTATTTATATATGTTGGATATTAATCTGTATTGGTTATATCATTTGCAAATATTTTCTCCCATTCAGTAGGTTGTCTTTTCATTTTAGGTAATGACTTTCTTTTTAACCACTTTATTGAAGTACGGTTGATGTAAAAAGCTGTACGTATTTAATATCACAACCTGATGCGTTGGGGGATAACTCTACACCCATGAAACCATCACCACCATCAAGGCCATAGACATATTTATCACCTCCCAAAGTTTTCTCCCCTATTATTATTATATAAGAACACTTAACATAAGATCTACCCTCTTTGCAACTTTTAAGTATACAATACATTATTGTTAGCTATAAGTATTATGCTATATAATAGATCTCCAGAACTTATATGGCATGACTGAAATTGTACACTTTGACCATTAGTTTCTTGGGTTGGAAATAAGAGTATATATTATTTACTTAGACAAAAGGCAGAATATTAGATACATTCTTCCACACCTTGCTTTTTTTACTTAACAGCCTGCCCTGGAGATCTTCCATGTGAAAACCTAAAAAGCTTAGCCATTTTTTATAGCTACATAGTATATGGTTCTGTGGATGTACTGTAGTTTACTTTGTCATCTATAGACCATCTTTTGCTGTTATGAACAGTGCCACAGTGAATCTACATGTATATACTTCATGTTACACACATGTGACTACAACTATAGGACATTTTCCAAAATTAAAATTGCAGAGGCAAAGATAAGTACATTTTTTATTTTGATAGATGTTATCAAATTGACCTGTGCAAAGATTATACCGTCTTCCATCTCCACCAGTATGTTTCCCCACAGCCTCATATTATTTTTTATTTGAAAAACTTTGTGTGATTTTTAAAAAGCAAATTCCATTCCAGTGATTCTGGCTTATTTGAGCTTATATTCTCTGAGCTCAAACCAATTGTTTAATACATTAATTCGAAGTTGGTATAGTCAACTCTTTATTATTTATTAAGATAGAAGGGAGCCATGGCTCAGATATCCACAATGGCAGATAATTCAGTAGTAATTCAATTCAGCTTTGAAATGTATTACGGCTTTTTCCCCATTAAATTTTCTTTCCCCACAATGTCAGCATTAGGAAACGTTAACTCGGTCTTTTAGCACAAACTGGGTACTGATGGAAGAAGAAAGTGAAAAATTGGAAAGAAGTCAGTGTAGGATTCAGAATTTTTCCACCTATCTCTGGGATCATAGATGATATTTATTTTGTTCTTTTGACACCTTTATCTGTATATTTTTAAATGTTACAACGTGCTCGGATTACTTGTGTAAAAAAATAGTCATAGTTACTGTTAAAATGAAATGCCCAACACAAGTATAATATTTCATTATTTTCAGCCTGAGAAGTGTAAACCCTTAAGGGAAACAATGTTAAGTAGCACTAATTAATCAATTAATAGAAATTTTAATGAAATTAGTTCCAACATATTTAAAATCGCTTGTTACCACGTGTTGCTTAGAGAGTAGAGAAGCCACGTGTAAATAATGGAGAGTTTACGAGGTTGGGATGACCTCAGTATAAGCCTCTGGCGGAGAGGGGGTCAGCAGTACAGAGATGTCTGATTTGGCCTTTCTCTCCCCTTGCAGCATCTTCCTCAAAGAGCTGGAGAAGTATGAGCAGCTGCCTGAGGATGTGGGACACTGCTTTGTTACCTGGGTAACCGACCTGAGCTTCTTCTCCTCCCACTGTCACATGGTTTCCAGGAATGCAGATGCTACCAGATGACATCACTGTTCAGTGCCTGAGCTGATTGGTGTCACTGAAATTCTAACACAGGACCAAGGGCTATAGAGTGGGGCCATGAGTAGATCTGAAAGAAGCAGTCTGTCCCTGAGGAGCAGAGCCCTCCTTGGGGAAGGTCCTTAGATGGTGTGTCCAAGCTCCACCTTAAGTTCTCAGAAACTTTCTAAAATTGAGATGTCAGGAGATTGGAACAAGACCCCCACCCTTGGCAGAAGAACTACTCCAGCTCCATCCACGAGTTGTTGTGTTTTCAGCAGGATGAGGATTAAGGAATTAGAACTTTAGAAATCCACCAAACCATTGTTTACATTTTCTTCCTTATTAGAGAACAGACTCCTTGGGTATCCATCCCAATTCTGACCTACAGGATGCAAATCTAGTCATTCTCTTTCTTGGGCCAAGTAAATGGGCTGAATTTACTAGGTTCTACTTATACAAACAGAAACATTATTGTCTGTTAGCATCTCTGTGCCACATTATCCTGAGTTCAGGTTCATGGTATGAGTGCCAGCATCTTGAGGGAAGTCCACCTAGTACAATAAGTGCAACTAAACATGGAAATCCTTCCCCAGGGCCAGGAGCTCTAATATTCAACAGTTAACTAATTATAACTTCCACTCAAAATGGGCTAATTACTTTTCCAAATGTCTTCACTCTTCAGAGAGTTTGTGCTCTTAACAGCCCTCTGGAATAGGCAGGGCTATGGTTATGTTTTATATCCTATATACGGAAACATTTCAGAGGAGCTAGGACGTTGGCTAGCCCATTGACATGTAATTAATCTCACAGCTCATCCCACAACTCAAGACCTGAGTTACTTCCGTTTTCTGAAACTATAACATTTGCTTCCTGGCACACTCTCATTTCTTAAGGAAGTCTCAGACTGCCATCTTATTTTGTGCTAATACATTTTTCGCCTCTAAATACGTGAGCCCATGCACAGTTCACATTAGTGCTGATAAATAATTTATGATCCCTTGCATGGCCAGTGTAGAGAAAAAATGAGATTGACCATTAAGTGAAGGTTTTGGGGGTTTTTTGGTATCTTGTTTCATACATACTGTGGATTTGCCTTACCATCAACCATAAGTATGGTTTATCAACATCTCCTAGGGATGATGAATGCCTCCCAGGTAGTATATAAACCCTAAAACTAGTTTCAGAAAACCTTTCATGATGGTGTAAAATAGGCACATTTTGCCAAGAATTATCCCAAAGTGACTTTCTTAAGTCTTATCATCTTAATTTATGAGTGTAGTGCAGGAGTAAAGGGTAGAAAGAGTTGTTTGCAATGTATTGAACAGCAACAGTTATTACCAAGAAGCCTGAAGGCAGCTGGCCTGGGCTCCACCCCTTTGTAACTATGGGAATTTAAAGTTACTTCACCAACCTTATGCCACCATTTTCACAATTGTAAAATGGGGATGATAATAATAGAACTCACCACATAGGGTTCTCATAAGGAACAAACGAGTTAATATATATAAAGAACTTGGGAAAGTGGTGGCATAAATGAAAGCCTGCTATAATTAAAACATAGCTAGGCTGCTTTCTTAGAAGAGGACGTCCCCAATGTGATATAGGCACGAGGATGGGAGCATTTCACAAATGGGAAAAGTGCTTGGTGGCCAAAGTACACACACCCTTTCCAGTGGAAAGGCTGTGAAACACTGACCCAGAGGATCCCAAAGACATGAGAAATGAATTTTCACCAAGCCATAAAATTCTTGACTTGAAGTAGCAATCTGGTTAGGACTCATTGTTCAGACCCTGCCCCAGAGGGTCCCCCTGCTTTCCTTTCCCCCATCATTGCTTCTGGGAAGTGGGGGATGGTAGCATAGGCGTTTAACATGCCCTACAAACTGCCCCCAGTGGAGACATTGTAGTTCTAGCAGATCTCCCTCTGAGATCACACTTCGTTTTCATTCTTTGACTTTCGTTTTCAGAGCAAATGCTGTCATTTTTCAAGATGGGAAGCGCAATTGTAGGTAATCCAAAAAGGGGGATAATCTCTCAGTAAATTCTGTCCAGCGTCAGGATACATGAGGATATGTGAATTGTTTTTTTTTTTTAATTCTATCTAGCACTGACTAGTATTAAAACGAGCTCACTTTCAGTGAGCTTTCTCCCCCTGATGATAGGAACAAAGCATCCCAAAGTTTGTTAGGGGACCACAGGCCCGATGAGCCCAGGACATTTGCCACGGATCATCCTGTATCACGCAATATCTGAGGGTTTAACTGCGCAGCCCTTGCTGGCAGTCAACAGAAGGGAGCAACTAATGGGTGCTGACCTATTATTGTTTTTGTTTTTTTTAGGCAGACAAATTTCAGATGTACGTCACCTACTGTAAAAACAAGCCTGACTCCAACCAGCTGATCCTGGAGCACGCAGGCACCTTCTTTGATGTAAGCTGTGAATTTCCATCCTTGAACCACTGATGAGCAGGTGGAAATTGCTCCTCTACTTTGAGGTCATGGGTTTTTAGCTATCCTTTGTTCCTCATTTTTCTTTACCAGCCCCTCCTAACCTCTCTCTCGTGGATAAAACGTGGAGAAAAACAAAAGCAGTGTTTATCTTTTGTTTTACTCCATCCCATCTCAAGTCCTGTGGTTTCGGATAAGGCGCATTTGCCTCCGTGCCTCCACACCGAATCCAGCTAGCCATAAATCTCACAAGCAGAGGAGGCGTGCTAGGATATTCCACTTCTGCATATATAGCTCCTCAAACGTAGGGGTTCCTCAGAATGTGCCCTCAGCCCAGCCACATCGGCATCACCTGAGAACTTGTTAGAAATATGGATTTTGGACCCCACTCTAGATCTATTGAATCAGAATCCCCAGGGCTGGAGCCCAACAATCTGAGTTTTAAGGAGCCCTCCAGGTGACTCCGATACCTGCTCAAGTTTGGGAGTCACTGACTACTCTAATGCGATTGTTTCAACCTTGACTGCCCATTGGAATTACCTGGGGAGCTTTGAAAAATAGTGATTAAGCTCCCAGCCCTGGTTTTGATATGATCAGCCTGGGTTTGGCCTGGGCATTGAGAGTTTTAAACATTTCCAGGTGAGAGTAACGTGCAGCCAGGGTTGAGCACTTATGCTGTGATGGAAGCCAAGAGAAGACTCAGAGCCGATGTACCTTGTCTGGTCCTCTGGTTTTGGGTGAGGATGCAATCCTGTTGGTGAATGATGGTCTATATACTGCTGGTCCCCAGAGAGTGACAGAATCAGACGGGTCACTGCAGGATGCACGGGAAGAACAGAGGGAGAAAAAAAAATGAGAATAAAAAGTGAAGTTCAGTGAGAGATAGGTGGCAGCAGTGATGGCCATTCTGGTAGTCATATCATTTTAGTATCTATCAATCTAACCTTCTGCCTACCTCATTCCATCTATAAATCTTTGAATGTCTACTGTATTCAAGATAGTGTGCCAGGCCCCGTGGGGAGTCAGACATTCAAACATGGTTCCCATACTCAAGCTTACAGAATAAACTTTCTCTGAGCATCTTTCTAGCCTGACCCTGCTATAACAGAAATGATTCTACAAGTGTCTTGTTGCTCAGTGAAGAAATGACACTTGAACGGGTAAAAGCCAGACAAGAAAAAACATACGTGATTTTTAAAAACGGAGTATTCCTATGGAAATTGTCCCAAAGTGGAATTTCTGAGGTTATATTTGTTTAAACAGAAAACCCAAGAAAAGTCTTTCTCTAACTTGGTATCAGAATTTATTGACTATCATCTGGGATGCCCTATAGCGCTATTATCTCTGCTTAATAATGTATTTCTCTTAAGACGTTTCTGGTTATTCATCAACAGTAACCAGAAGGGTCTTTTTGAAGTTTTAAATGCACTGTGTCCTGTTTTCCACTTCACATTTTTTCTGCCCACACAGGTGCGGGCGGGCACACAGGCCACACAGACACTCTTAGAAGTACTTCCTAGCCTTTAAAGGTCACGTGTTGCTTCCTGCGTGAATCCTTGCCTCTCTCTATGCGTGCAGTATCCTCTGTGTCTCTCTACGGCGTTTGTAACAATCTGCGTTCTGGCAGGTTAACGGTGGACCTTCCTATGACACACACCTCCCCCCACCTGGGAGTCCCTTGAGGTTGACTGATGGGTTGCCTGGCTCGTTTTGTACACGTTACAATGTCTGGTGCTAAACTGTGTTCTCCCCTAGCCCTACATTCCTCATATCCCTGTTTCTAGACTTCGACTTGCAGTCAGATATACTCCAAATTTCACACCCCACCCCCCATTTTCCAACGTCATGCCTGATGAGCCTCTACGTTAGTTGGGGAGGCCAGTGGAAGCCAGAAAACCAGACCAGTAGCAGTTCCTGGAGCTTGGCCCAGAGGTGGGGAGGGAGAGCAGTAAACCCTCCTGACTGTCCCCAAAGCATTCCAGAAAGCATCATCTTTGTAGCTTTCCCCCTTCCGTCAGAAGGGTTTCCCTAAATTCTACACCTAGAAACCATCTAGTTCAGGCCCTCCTTCTATAAGAGATAAACCCCCAATAAAGACAGTCTTATTATCCATTATTGTAAAGAGAGCACAGAAAATTCAAGTCCAAGAAAGACCCGTACATTGACATGATCTGGAATTTTCTACTCCAAACGTGGGAAGCGTGAGGCTGTGGTGTCTGGTGCATGTTGATTACTAAGCTTGGTTGGGCTGACCTCAAGCCTCCGGAGGCCGCCCCTTCCTCCCTGTCCACATGAAGCCTTCCCCGAACTGGCACCTTGTCAGAGCGGGAAGCCTGTCAAAGGTGCATTATTGCTTGTCCTCACCTGCCAAAGCCCCCAAGTAAACTCACAATGTTCATTTGCCCAAATAGGGTCAAGCTGTCCGCTGTTTGCCCATTTTCCTTGAATAAGTCCTGCTATAACTACACACCTCTAGGGAAGAGGCAAATGAGTGAGAAAATTGCTACTTTCTGGGATAGTTGGCGGAAAATGGAATTTTTTTTTTAATATTATTCCCTCTTTTTCACCCTCCTTCATAGCCTCGTAGCAAGTCCTATCTTGTCCGAGTTTTAAGATGTTTCTTGTAATCCTCCCAACGCTTTGTTCTCACTAATCTTTGTTTATGGCAAGCCCCCACATTACACACCTGGAGATACAGATGTATATTCTACATATATGTAAAGGGTACAATTTAATTGTTTAGTATACTCACAGACATGTGCAACTATTTCATCTTCTCATAAAGCAACCCCACGCCCTTTAGCTATCACCCCTCCACCTTATCCTCCTTCCTACTCCCCCAGCTCAAAGCAACCAATGGTCTATTTCCTATCTCTATAGATTTTCCTCTTCTGGACATTTCATTAAAAATGGAATGATATAATATGTGTTCTTTTGTGACTGACTTCTTTCACTTAGCAGGAAGTTAAGATTCAGCTATGTTG
This sequence comes from Aethalodelphis obliquidens, assembly GCF_003676395.1. Lineage (NCBI taxonomy): Eukaryota > Metazoa > Chordata > Mammalia > Artiodactyla > Delphinidae > Aethalodelphis > Aethalodelphis obliquidens. The sequence goes on from NW_020837945.1 coordinate 69,749,377, forward strand.
TAGCGTCTCAGTACTTCATTCCTTTTCATGGCCAAATAATATTCCATTGTATGACTATACTACATTTTGTTTTTTCATTCATCAGTTGATGGAGATTTGGGTTGTGTCCACCTTTTCACTGCTCTTAATAATACTGCTATGAACATTTTATACAAGTCTTTGTGTGGACATATGTTTTGATTTCTCTCAGGTATTTACCTAGAAGTGGAATTGCTGGATCATATGGTAACTGCGTGTTTACACACTCGGACCTTGGCAGTAATCTCTGAACTGGTCTCTCTGTCTCTATTTCCCAGCTTCCACCCTCTGTGTTGCTATTAGGCTTATATTAATCTTTCTGAAACATTGCTTTCACCATATGTTGCTTCTATTTAAAATCTACAATACTTTACCCCTGAGAAGCTCCCCATCACATCCTAATTCATGCTTCTAGCTCCACCCCATCAATGACCTACATCCATCTTCTCATCTAAGTGTATTTTCACTTTTCTAGAATCTAGGTGTGACCCTCTGTTCTGCTCAGGTATGGTCCTCATTACCATCTAAAGATACAATGATTATTTCCTGTGTGTTTTGGTTTATACATTTTCCCTTGATAGAATGCCATTCCTCCTCCTTTTCCCATCCAAGAGCAGTTTCTCATAGTTGTGTGGCCTTTTCCCTTTTCTCCTCTCTCCTTAACCCAGCCCACCTCCTCCCAGAAGACATACGTGCACATGGCCCTCTGTGTCTAACGGTGCCCATTTTTAATCCCTGTAGGAGATACAGCAGCGGCACGGTCTGGCCAACTCCATCTCTTCCTACCTAATTAAGCCCGTCCAGAGGATCACTAAGTACCAGCTGCTCCTGAAGGTATCTGCCCTCCCCTCTCTGCCACCCTGACCACACTGTTGACCAGGCCCAGGGAGTCCCAGCTTTGCCCAAGGATGGGAAAGCTTCCACCTGAAGACCTTTCCTCTACCTGGAGCAGAACTTCAGAGATGAGCCCACGCTGGCACTGCTGGTTCTAGACTGCATGTTCTATCCCATGAAATTCCAGATGCTTATTGGGGTGGGGGAGAGGAGAAATGGGAGCAGGAATGGACTGTGACTATTTTCACGTGCATCCACCACCGCACAGCTTTTAGTGACTGCAACCCCAGGCACTGGCTGGTACATAGAGTCTCTCCTGTCCTTTCCTTTTGGGCAGATTCCTCCTGGTGGACCCTGCTTCCGATGGGATCCGGGGTCAAGGTGTTAGGGGCAGTGCCAGTCTACGTGGGCAGTGGAGGCCCAGGGCAGCACCTACCATTGCCTTAATCTCCATGTTTGTCAAGACTAGGAGGTTTCAGAGAGGAAATGGTTAAAAAGTACATATTAAAACACAGTGGCGCTCTGCAGGATCCCATATGTTAGGGGTTCTTCTGGAGCCAGCCAAGAGATTTGGGTTTTTTCCAAAATCTTTTTCTTTGAAAGTCAAATAATCAAATTATGTAAAATACTGAGTGATTTGGGCTGATTCTTCTCAGAGAAGGACACACTGACAGTCTGAAAATATGACATTTCCCCACAGAAAGCCTGGGACATCAATATCATAGGCAGTTATATAACCTGTATCTATATTAATTCTTAATGTGCAAGCGTGGAGTTTTCCCTAAGTTTGAATATTTTGCTCGTCGCTCCTCAAATGCAAAGGATAAAAGCATAGGGAGAGGCATGTCATAAGTAGTATAGTTCCAGAGAAAATCTGTTGAAGTTCAGCTCTGTGAGATGCTTGCTGAACTTCACATATTCTATCTGCTTCACTAAATCTGAAAACCAGTCTAGTTTCAAATTTAGATTCTAGTCACGTTGGGGTGTGCCCAGCTTTCCAGTCTGTGGGGTCTTCCTGCCTTAGCACTTGTAGCTCCGTGATAAGAGGAGTGGGGGCAGCAGTGAGTCGTGCCCCGACCTCTCTTCTCACCTCTGGATCAGGGGAGGGCCCTGCACCATCCTTCTTCCCCTTCAGCCTCCTCCTTCAAGCCATCTCCTTCTTCGACTCCAGGAAGAGACAATGGGCTTCACTTCCAGGCCCTCCAGTCTCCCAACCCTGAAGAAATGACTTAGAGAATCACCACAGGGCATCACGCCCTTGGCCTTTATTGAGACTGGTATCAGAAATAACTATGCAGAACATCACGGCTGTTCGGGCAGAACTGCTGCCGGCATTTTGAGGATGCCATCCTGTCTGTTTTTGAATTTTCTTATATAAAGGCTCACAGAAATTCTCCTAAGATCTCGGAGTGGTGGCGAGAGGCTTCTCTTCTGAAAAATTGGTGTGCTTCCTACCTTTAAATCAGAAGAGCTTGAGGTCCTTCTTTGCCTTTGACTGTCAGAGAGTTAGCATCCACTTTTGTGGTTACTTGCAGGAATTTCTCCTTAACCAGATTTCTGTGTATAATTATCCTCTCCTTCTCTAGCCCACTTGATGCACGACGCTTCTAAATGATTTTTCTTGTGCCAGAAGATTTTTTTTTTTAATTTATTTTTGTGGTTTTCAAATTTAAGTATCCCAAAGCCTTTTCGGGAATTGCTGGGGTTGTGCATTGAAAAAACAAAACAAAACTGGCATGCCCACCCACACTGCCAGGGTCTTAAATCAATGAAGATGCAGTTCGAAAAGAAATATAGTTTGTCACCTCTCCCTGTTAATCCCATAAGGCTGAAGTTCCTGGGATGAATTTTGTGACATGGACAAGGGAGGGAAGTAGAGGATGGATGGGTTTCCCTGTGTTTTGCTTTAGGCAGATGGAGGGGTGGGCTCTGGGCCTTCATTCTGTAACTGGATGTTTTAGGAAGAGAGGACCGTGCAGGTAACTGAGAAGGGAGACAGTGAAGTAGGGGGAATTTGTTGTAGAGACATTGAAAATTATTTGGGACAAAAAAGAGTTAAGATAAATTTGACCTCTTTTAAATGTGCTGGTAGCAGAGTGCTTGCTGAGTAAAAGAACAATAGTTTGCTTTTACTATAAATAAATAATATGGGATTTATGTTCTTATTCAAGTTAGTTTTATTCCGAATAAATTAATACTTAATTATCAGTATCCTCTGGGGTTCCTCCCTTTAAGTGTTGCATGAAAGTGAAAGTCAGAGTGTTCGGTTGTCTGCATGTAAATCTGCTACAGCTGTCCTTGTGGAGTCTAAATTAAATATGCTGTCGTAAACCATAGCAGGGATCTGAGGAGAACTCATTGGTTTTGCTAGTTGATCGGTGGACTTGTCAGATTACTTTGGGAGGTTAAACTAATAGGTGTTTTCTGTTGCAAACTGAAGCATATTTCTTTCTTTTTCTTTTTGGCTGAGTTCGGTCTTTGTTGCTGCGCGCGGGCTTTCTTTAGTTGTGGCGAGAGGGGGCTACTCTTCGTTGCGGTGCACAGGCTTGTCGTTGCGGTGGCTTCTCTTGTTGCGGAGCACAGGCTCTAGGCACGCGGGCTTCAGTAGTTGTGGCATGCGGGCTCATCAGTTGTGGCTCGCAGGCTCTAGAGTGCAGGCTCAGTAGTTGTGGCGCGTGGGCTTAGTTGCTCCACGGCATGTGGGATCTTCCTGGACCAGGGCTCGAACCCTTGTCCCCTGCATTGGCAGGTGGATTCTTAACCACTGTGCCACCAGGGAAATCCCTGAAGCATATTTCTTATTTTTGTCTTATGTTTCTGCCTAGAAGTTCCTTTGATGATGTATGAGAACAGGTTGGGAGGATCAAAATTAGGAAAGGATGGGGAGAATCAGAGAACTTCAGGTTGGCAGAAGTAAATACAGCTTTCTGAATGATGATACTATTATACTGACTGGAACCAAGGACAGAGCTGAGAACTGATCATGTCTACCTCCCAAACATGTACTCTGGGCAGTTCACCTCTTCTTTGGACACTCAAAGCTCTCTTCTTCATATGGAAATGTATCCAAGATGACACAAAGGCTTGGATTCTCATATCAGATGCTCATTAATCAGATAATCTTACCAAGTATAAAGCTTTACTAATAATTTCAAAGATACAAATAATCCCAAAACAGAGGTAAAGCACAGAGAGAAGATCACCAATAGCTCCAAGTCCTTTCTTACAGCATCAGGATGTACTGTGGCCCTGATTAACAGGCAAGGTTTCTAAATGATGTATGTCGCATCCTATCACTTACCCTGAAGAGAGCCATTTTGGTCATGAAATGTAATCACTTTTTACTTAGACAGTTGTGTAACTTATGTGATATTGCCCATGGATTCTGTGTTTGTTTACCATGAGAAGTCCTAGACAGACCAGATATATCCTACTAACAGCACTCCATAAATAAGTACTCTCCTGCTAGCAAGTACTACTAGTTTGTCAAGAGGTCTGTCATTAATGTGTTTATAAGGTTTGATCTTGTCAACTTCTTTCTTTCCTGGAAATGCATCCCCACCCATCCACCCATTCCCTGCCTTCCCTTACACCATTCCCTCTCTCCTCCACAGAAGGAGAGAGTATGGATTGTAGATCTCTTAACCTTTTCCTTCCCATTGTCCAAGTGAGCAAGATACGATAACCCTGATAGGAACAATGAAAGCCAGCATTCTTCTGGTTTGGGTGAAATCATTCCGAGTGGCCTTTATGGTTACTAAAACAGTTGGAAATTATCTTTTCTCCATCCACCAGATACTATATATCTTTTATGGATATAGTAATGACCTAGTCTCCAATGAGGATGTAAAAGAGGGGACACGCTCCAGGAGGACAGGTGGAAGACAGGTTGGCATGGTGGATGGAGTACCTGGATTTGGGTTCAGGAGACCTGGATTCAGGCTCCTGCATGGCCTCTAGTGAATTCTATAACCTGGGGGAAATCTCTGTCCCTATTAATCACAGTGTCCTCATCTGACAACGCAAGGACTAATCCAGAATCCCGTCTATTGGCCCCAGGTTAGGAACTCCTGATCCATATGATCTAAAAATCTTTGATAACTGAACAACTATGCCTGTAATGTCCATAACCCCAAGTTGCTCCCAGTATGGTGGAAGTCATTCAGGCAGTAGAGGTGTGTAAATAAAAGTGGTGCTGGCAGTAGGCATGCAGCGATGTATGAGCACCGTGTGTCCTTCGCACACCATCTGTCTCCTCTTTATGATCACACAGCACTGCACCTCTGTTCATGTGTTTTGCCAGGGGTATTCCCTGACCTCCAGGAGGTCAGTCGAGTGACAGAGAATGCCCTAGTTGCTGACTTCTAGTGCCAGCCATTTGGGAGTTGGGTTGAATTGAGTTAGTTTGGATTAGACTGAGCTGAGGAAGCTCGGCCTGGGAAAAGCATGGTGGTTGAATTCTTTGGAGATAACCATTCCACCCCACCCCACTTTCCTTATGCCTCAGAGGGGACCATTACAGAGAATGAAGCTGGTGTATAAATCCTTGAGGAAATGGTATATAATTGCCTTGAGGGGTTAGGTAGCGGGATGGTGGGGAAGCTGGGGGAAACGGTTCTCAATGTATCTGGACTTTTTTCGCAGGAACTTTTAACTTGCTGTGAAGAAGGGAAAGGGGAGCTCAAGGATGGCCTGGAGGTGATGCTCAGCGTCCCAAAGAAAGCCAATGATGCCATGCACGTCAGCATGCTGGAAGGTAGCTGTCCTCTCAGCCTCCTCAGGGGAGCCGCCTCCTTTCCTAAGACCATGAAGCTTGTGTCATGGGAGGGAAGTGGCATGAAGTCAGGCAAGGGGCCAAGCTAGAAGAGAGGAGAAATGGCAACTTGTTACATAGGTCCTGGGGAAGCGTGCGAGGAGATCCACAGGGGCTAGCTCAGCTAACACCTGCCTCCAGGCCTGTGCCGAATCAAATATGTGGACAACTTGCTGCCTGAGAGGTAGAGTAGGACAGGCTGTCATCCTTACTATAAATGTGCTAGAGCCCCTGACCCACAGCAGCCCTCTTCCTCTGCATAACATTTGCACTGCGTTTGTCATCAGAATAAGTAGAAATCCTGCACATACACACACCCACCGTCTTTAGCCTTGCGCCCTGCTCTTTTTTTATATACTAAAATATACATAACATAAAGTTTACTGTCCTAACCATTTTGAAGTGTACAGTTCAGTTGCATTAAGTACATTCACGTTGGTATGCAGCTACCCTCATGCCCTTCCTAGCTGGTAAGGAAAGTCCAGCCAGCTAAACCTGATAGGACTTTGCTGAAGCACGTTCATCGGCTGGAACCATGCTCTTGGGACCCAGAAACCTGGTAGAGTGAGACTCCAATAAGTGCTCCTAACACCGCAGAACAGAGCAGATATGGGCAGAGCAGCCTCTTTGGGGTGGAAACTGTTCGATGTGTTAATACTCAGTATCCCAGTCTGGGCTGACAAACAGGTGAGATAAGGAAGGTGAGTCTACTCCGTTGTACACGGTAAACCTGTGGGGTATTTCCTCTCTTCTGGTCTCCATCACCCCCCACCACTTGCCCCGCCCCAACGCCATCTAAAAGACTTGGTCTGGTTTCAGTACTTCCTGGGCCACCCTTAGCACAGGAAGCCCCACTTCTTCATGCAAAGGAGCCCTGATTACCTGCTCTAGACTGAGCCCTGACCATCTGAACATTCCTAGTGTCACACTTTCTCCACCTCTTCTTTTCTGTTTGCACCTACTCCCCACGCCCACCCCCCACCCCTGCATGTCCGGCTCTGTAAGTACCCTCTCCTCCGGCCTGTCCCTGACCTGTATTCCGGATCCAGCTACTCAAGGGCTGCTCTGTGCACCAGCAGCAGCAGCACCTGGGAGCTCGTCAGAGCGCAAATTCATGGGCTCCACCCCATCCCTACTGAATCCCGGTCTCTTGGGAGTGGAGGAATGGGCAGGAATCTGTGTTCTCATAAGCAATCTAGGTGATTCTTACCCACACTAAAGTTTGAGAACCTCTGTTAAAGTGGCATGAATATAAATTGTTGAAGCCTTGTGCACCACGCAGTATAGGAGCGATCCTAGGAAGAGTCCTAGGAATGGAACGTAAGAAATGAAGCAACAACAAATGGAGTAGAGTCAAGGGCACTCGGGCAGGCAGCGTTTGTCCTCAGCCCCACTCCGAGCTCCAAGACAGGGACAGTGGGAGCTGTGGAGGGAGAAGGAGAGATGGGGTTTACTTTGCAGGAGGTCCCCGGCTGACAGTGGGGCTGGGGGAGGCTGCACAGGAGCTTTGCAGGAGGTTCCACTGATACTGGTTCTGGAGAGGAGGCCTGGGTGTTTTTTAGGGTTCGACGAGAATCTGGACGTGCAGGGGGAGCTGATTCTGCAGGATGCCTTTCAAGTGTGGGACCCCAAGTCGCTGATCCGGAAGGGGCGCGAGCGACACCTGTTCCTCTTTGAGATCTCCTTAGTTTTCAGCAAGGAGATCAAAGACTCTTCAGGACACACAAAATATGTTTACAAGAACAAGCTACTGGTAGGTGGGGCAGGTGGGGTCAGATGAGACTCTCCATTTGCATAGTGCCCTTGGGCAGGAAGGGGTCTTGAACACTCCGCTCATCTCTCCCCTGGCGCCACACCAAAACCATCCTGGACAAATGAAAATGCGTCCTAGTTGGAAAGCGCCCCCTCAACTCCCACCTTTGCATCTTAGCGTTCACCGTTCTTCTTCCAGTTGGCTTTGGGCGCCTCCCTCTTCACCTTCCCTCCCTGCTACCTGCTCATCAGGCACGTGCCTGTAGGTCCTTGCATCCTGGGTAGAACAGAACATCCGATCTGTTTAAGTTTGATTGACAGAGCCCCTCCCTCGGTCCTCTCCTCTCTGTTGCCTTTCCCTTCCCAACCCCAGCCCTAAGTCTCCCCACTGCCCTCCCCTTCCCCGCCTCTCACAGGCATTTCCTGTCTACAGACCTCAGAGCTGGGTGTGACGGAGCACGTAGAGGGCGATCCCTGCAAATTCGCCTTGTGGTCTGGGCGCACCCCATCCTCAGACAATAAAACAGTGCTGAAAGTAAGTACTGCTCTCTGCTGGGCACAAGACCAAGGTTGGGGATAGCTGAAGGGAACGCGGAGGGATGTGGGCAGGATCCACCTGAAAGCTGGGGCCTGGAGACTCCACCGGGCCACTGGGCTTCTCTCTCTCTCGGGAAGGGTAGCTTCACATGGGTGTTGAGATGCAAATTCTATCATGAAAGTAGCCTGAAATCTCAAGATGAGTCATCTCCTAAGTGCAGGCACCTGCTGGAGCATGGCGGGAAGAAGGCAGGGAATGGCCTCAACAGGGCCCACGTAAATACGTCCTGTCCCTATGGCTCCTTCAAGTGGCAAGGACAACAAATGACCCTTTGGTAAACGGCACCTTGATTTGCTCCACATTCACTCCACATTTTTTTTCCTGAACACCTTCCACATATAAGGTATTCTGCTCAGTGCTGTGGAGGATAACTCTGTATGGGATATGAACCCAGTCCTCTGGGAACTTATGTTCTAGGAGCTCTAGTGAATCATACTAACATGGGAACTATGCTGATTGAGAGGAGTGTTGAGAAGGGGCCTTAAGGAGTCACCTCAGCTCCCCAGGGTGCACGTAGCCTGGGAACTGAGTCAGTGCCCGTGGTCCTGTTAGTGTAACCGAGGAGAGATCCTGCACATGGCGCACCCACCAGTCACGTGCTTACCAGGGAAGTGCCCATCCCCAAGGAGGAGATGGGCCAGCCCGGACCAAGCTTCACACCTGTTTACTCTGAATGCCAGCATAGCTGCTACCTGACGTGAGGCAGAAGTACCTGAAAAAACTTCCATGAAGACAAATGGGGTGTTCATGGATTGGTAGCAATGCCTTCAATGAACAGGTTTACTGGGCTAAAAACCCAGGACTGACTTTCAATCAGTACAAGCCAATGTAGCCATATAGGTGTTGAGCCTCCTGACGTATATCCAGTTATACCAGTTGGTAAATGGCCGCTGCCTCCAAATGCCCCCTTGCTGCCCCTCCTGTGCTCCCCAGACCTCCTCAGAATCTAGTAACTGAAGTGTTAACCCTTGGCCCAGCAGGGGCAGTTATCAGTGCTGGTCAGTGCCTCCCAGGTTATTAAATACTTTGAAAATCATCCCGTAGAAATCTACATTGAGTCTTGGGGTCATAGCCCTGTTCTAGGAGTTGGAGAAGCATGTCCCTGGGATTGAAGAGTCACAAGTATAAAACGAGAGAAATAAACCCCTCCAACGTTTGGTATCCTTGAAGATGATGGATTAAGCCTGCAAGAGGAGGGTTGAGAACTGTCTCAGTGGATTGAAGGGAAATGGGATTCTCACTCTCTCTCCCTGTGGCACTCCAGGCCTCCAACATAGAAACCAAGCAGGAATGGATCAAGAACATACGCGAGGTGATTCAGGAGAGGATCATCCACCTGAAAGGAGCTTTGAAGGAGCCAATCCAGCTCCCCAAAACACCAGCCAAACAGAGGAACAATAGTAAGAGGTAACCAGCGTCTCTGCCCCCAGCACAGCCTCACAGGCTTCCGGGAGTGGGGGTGGGGTGAACCTTTGCTTCCACGGGGGCGGTGCACTCTGCAGGCGGCACCCCTCTCTGTGACACCCCACTGAGTTCTACCTAAGAGGAGTCACCTTCTCTTTAAGCATCTCATTACTGTTACTGACAGTTACATTCAGCAGGGCTTCCCTGGGCACCTGTCCTCTGATAAACACGGTGCTGGGTGCCTGGGGAAGATAAAAGGAAGTGTAAGATGAGTCCATTCCCTCAAGAACCACCTGACAGTCACATCTCACACGTGGAATAGTTAGACAAGAAGAAGCAGGACCACCCGTAGGGACAGGAAATGCTGCAGGCATCAAGGAGAGGGGACTTTGGATGAGCACTGGAGTGAAGTGTCTGGGGAAAGCTTTGGGAAGGAGGTGGCTTTGAGTCGGGGCTCTCTGGGCTGGCTAGACAGCCAAAGGACTGTAATGTGGGCGTGGTAGGTGGGACTGTCACTGCAGCTCTTACTGCAAGCCCCAAGAGTCCTCGTCTTCATTCATCTGAGATAAGCAATATGATGGGGCAGAGGAGGACTTATTTTTTATATCTGCATCTCCCTGGGCCCTTCTGAGTCTGAGTTTTCCTAAGACCAGTGGATGACTGCTTGAGTATCTCCTTCTCGAGTCTCCGTGCTACAGTCACCTACAATGACTCTCTTGGAGGGCACTTCAAGAGAAAGCATATAAAAGCTTCATACCAGTTTTGGAAAAGAAAAAACAAAAACAGAGTTATGGAGGTGATGGATGTTGGTGATAACAGGCTGTCCTCTCCTCTCCTATTCATGAATGGATTAAATTCAGGAGATTTTAGTTGACCCTTTGGTGCCAACCAGGCTACACAGGCTTGGGAGCCACCAAGGGAGGTGGTAGCCAAAAGAAGGGTGTGGCTGAGGTAGAGAGAGATTCCTCCAGGAGGCAGGAGCCCCAAGACCAGCATGACCAGGATAAGGTCCCCTCTCGGTGCTGAAGGAACAATTATAACCCCTCCCTAGAGGGGTTATTTTGATTTCAGTTGCCTTTGTCCAGAGTCCAGGTAAGGGGCAGACTTAGTTGAGCTCTAGAGACAGACCCTGCTGTAGGAAGCCTCTACTTCAATAAAGAAGAGAGAATGGAAACAGTTATAAGGAATTGAAGGTCCAGGACCATGGTGGGAAGGATATTCAGGTGAGCTTATCTAGGGTTACTCTGCAAGAAAGGCCCCTTTTTCCTATAGTAGGAGAGTTTGAGCATCTCTAGAACATGGGATGGACATATCTTGGAAATGCCTCACACCTTTTCTTGGTCATTGTCCTGTGATGAGAGGGGGAGAAACCTTGGCAGTCTCCGCAGAGAACAGCCAGCCATTGTGTTATTTCATTAGCTTGGCTCCCTGCATATGGGGACAGAGTTTACAGAGGAGTGGACTGGCTTGGGTAATGCAACCGACACACCTGGTTGGGCTCCCCACATCCCCCAGAACTGGCCTCATCTGGTGTGGACCAGAAGGGCCTGCAATGGGCCAGAATAGTGGGAAGCAGAACGTACAGCCAGCTCTCAACTGTCTACAAATGGTGGGGAGCACTGGTCCAGATATCTGAAACAACAGATGATCTGAAACTCCTTTATTTTTGGTTTTGAAATACATCACATGATTTCTTTCTACAGTAGATCTTCCTTCCTATGAATCTGTGGCTTATATTATTAAAATAAATTGGCATTTCCCAAGCCCACAAATGGTGGTGAGAGAACAATTGACTTAGAAGTGTTCTGGGTGGGAGAAAACACTTTTTATGACTAGCAGACCCAGTGTATGTATACTGGCATCCCATGTATGCCCACATGCACACGCGTGTCCACACACACTCACACTCCAGATTGTAGTTATTTAGACTCTGAGATTCGGTATATGGGATATGTTGCCCATGTGGTAACACTGTCAGGCACTGAGTTCCCATTTCCCCTAAGGCTATACTTCTCCATAAGCAGTATCACGGGTGTGACTTTCACAAAGACCTCCATAGGAAGAGCTGTCACTTCCTGGGCTGGTTTATCCAACCCCCGGCCCACATCTCCAGTTTTTCCAGACACAGACTCTTCAGCCTTCACCAGTTCCCAGGCATCTAATCCCCGTTGGCCAGAGCTTTGGGTTCAGTGTAGGATTGGGACCCAGTTCTAAAGCTGGAGAGTTGAGGGAGCATGTGAATGGGACAGCAGTGTGGTCCAGGGGCCCAGGCAGGGGTCCAAACGTCAGGAGTGCACTTAGGAGACTATCTTATCAGACACTCAGGAGCACAGCTGGCTCAAAAGCTGCTGCAGAATCTGTGACCGTCCTCTTATCTTTGAGAAGATGCCTTGGTCTTCTGTGTTAATAAGAAATCATCATAAATAAGTATGAGATCACCAAGACCCACCAAAATGAAGGCAATAAACTCCTCCAGAGCCAGAAGTTGAGGGTCCGACCTTCCCAAGGATAATCTCCCCTGGGGAAGATGTCCCACCCCATTTTCTTGAGCAAAAGAAACACAGGTCAAAAAGATATCTTCTCAGTTCTCTTTATAAGCCAGCTATAAGCCACCCCCACCCTGTTACAGCATATACAGAAAATCTGTTTGAATACCCTGAACTCTGGGACTGTTGCAGATGACCCAGGCAGCTGCAGAGAAGCCTAGGTTCTAAGCAGGACATACTTCTTCCTACTGCCTTTTATAGACACATTCCTAGTGAAAATAAGTAAGTAGCTGCCCACTCTGCACCGTGGGCCAGAGGAGTTACGGAGAGGAGTCATCTGTGTTCAGTTATCAACATAGTGGTTATGTATTTGCTAAGTGCAAGAAGTGACATCATTGAAAATTACATGGGACCTGCTTCCTTTCATGGGATAAGTTTAGACACATCCCTGCTGGAAAGCGCTAAGGCTCTGCTCCGCCAGCCCAGCTGGAAACCCTTGTGTGCTCTAAGCCCACAGTCGCTCCCCCCACCCCCACCCCTGTTGCTTTTCTCTTCTTCCTGCAGGGATGGAGTAGAGGATGTTGACAGCCAGGGGGATGGGAGCAGCCAGCCAGACACCATCTCCATTGCCTCTAGGACCTCTCAGAACACAGTGGACAGTGACAAGGTAGGACAGTGCCCCAACCTTCCTTCCCCCAAGACTTCTTGTTGGCTTAACCACCCCTGGAGAGTTAACCCCTAGAGGAATTTCTCCCATGGTGGAGCCTGACCTCAGGAGCCAGTGGTCTCTTTGTGCCGGCCAAAGGGGAAGGAGCAGGGCTGGAGGAGGTATGTCACAGCATGGAGATCTTGTCTGAGGGGCAGAAGATTGAGGTGGCCAGCCAGACCTCTCACGTCATGAGAGTTTAGCAGAACTGGCGAGGGGGGAGAGTGAGTCTGGGTTTCCTCTCCTTCTGAGATGCCTCACCGGCGCTGCCTGGGCTGCCCTGCCTTCTGGGAGGCTGGAACTCAGGGAGCTGAGGCTGGGATAGTTTCCAGAGACCTAAATTTAGACCAAGATCAGTGATTTGGGAAATGGCCACAGAGATGCCGGTTGGAAGGGGCCTCCTATCCGAAGGGGCTCTGGTGGAAATGATGCCCTCCTCTGGCCAGAGTACTGGGGCTCAGTTCCTGAGGGGCAGAGGACCAGGAAGTGGTATTTGAAGCGGCGTGGAGGGATGTAGTTGTCTCAGGAGAAAACCTGGTCACTTGCTTGCGTACATTTGGGAGCAAGTAAGCAAAAGTTAGGAGCTCTGATGGGGAGCCAAAGAAAGGAGAATGTAGCAAAGACTCAGTGCATTTGCTCAAGCTAGCGGAGGAATTCAGCGGTCTGAATGTGCAGGAGGGACGGGGAAGGTTCTGTCTCTGACCCTACTCTCATTTGCTTACCTCAGGGTCGGAAGAGTTTGAGGTGATCGTTTTCTGGATACTAGGGATTTTATTAATAAAGGTTTGGGTTTACAAGGACCATTTGGCCCTAGTTTCTAGACCTAGTATTTTGGCCTTAGTCCTTCAGCCTCAGACAACAGGCTGTGTCCTCGCTTCATTTTAGTTTTCTAAGTTAGGGGCATTTTTAAAAGATAATCTGCATTCATTAGGATTTTTCCTAATTTTTTTCTTACTGGGAAAAAAAAAGAAGACTATGCCCCCCAAACCTCCTAAGATCATGTTGCTAAATCGTGCTCTAGACTAGTGAGCAAGGACTTGCAAGGTAATTCATTCTGTTTGACGTCCTGCCTTCAAGTTTCTAAGCCACTTTTGACTATCAGAGTGGATGGAAAATTGTTTTTTTTCTACTTGTAAAACATACAAAGAAAACTATTTCTGTACTTTCCTTTCTCCTCTGATCCGTTGTTTAGAACTATAACCCAGAGTATCCTATGAATGAAAGTGTTTATTTTTAAACAGTCAGTGGGTGGTAAGTGAAGTGCATGTTTCCCATGTTCAGACATAGCAGCCTATTAATCCATGGTCTGGGGGATGCCTCCCTTCCGGCTGCTGCTTTGTCTTCCCCGCGACCCTTAAACAGACACCTCTGCCAGAGACAGCTGTCTTAGGAAGCCCTGGCTCCGGCCTTTCCTTGTCCTCTGGCAAGGTGAGTGTGGTTAGAACAGAACGCCTCCAACAGCAGGCATTTCTTTGTTAATGAGGAACCCTGGTACTTACACATTACCCACAAGTAAGGAAACTGATGCCCAGAAAGACTGAGTGACTCGTCTAAGAAAATCCTAGTGGGGAGTGGAAAAGCAAGAACCAGAACCCAGGTCTCCCTGATTCACTGTCACGTTTTTTCCCTCGCTCTTATTAAAGTCAAAGCTTTGAGCTCCCAATGCTAAGATGAACTCAGCTGGCCAGACCTTCTGCACATTCCACAAAAACATCAGTCACATGTTCATGAAAAAGCACCCACCACATGCCGAGCTCTGTGCTGGATACTGTAGAGACATGTGGATGCTTTGTCGAGTGTGAATCCTTATATGTGTAATTTTCGTTTCATGTATGTCTCTATAGCCAGGCTCTTAAGCCCTGATGAGGGCCGGGGTTGTGTCTGTCTGTTTCATGGCTGTATCCTCAGCACATAACACACATGGACGCTCAGGAAGTACTTGGGGAATGAATGAACAGAGTGGGTAGAGAACTGCGGCATGAAGAGGAAGCTAAAACAGGTGGTCTGAAAGCAGCCATACATACAAATGTTGTATTTTTAAATATGCTAAAGAAGCCTAGAAGTTTCCTTACTTGCAAGCAGAAAGCTGCAGGTAATGTTCCCGGCCTGTTGGGAACATTAACCCTTAATTACCTTCTCAGCATGGGCAGCGGGTTGGGAGATGAAGAAAGATTCTGTGTTCTGACACAAAACCTGGAAAATTGCTTAGAAATAGTCAGATAAAGGGAGGGCCTGTCTGTGACCTTGCACTGCAGTTAGAATGTTCTTACTCTTCTGACACTGAGCAGTGAGATCAGGACAGCCAGGTGTTCCCTTGACCTGCCCTGTCCTTCATCAGAGAAACCATTTATTGGTATCTTTGAATTCATAGATGTTATCAACAAAGTTAAATTTCCCCCTATCTATACCCGAAGACCAGGAAACTGGTCTCCATTGGTTTCCAAGTGGTCAGGTGAACAGACTCTGAAGAAGAGGAAGAGCAAGTGGGTTGATTCAGGTAGGCTGAGCCTACCTGGGCAAACAGGGTGGCTGTGGGGAGAGGATGGGGCAGAGGCACCTCACAGGGATCAGGGTCATTTTATTGGTGAGTTTCTAGGAAAGGCCCCAGTCTTCCTCTTCTAATCCAGAGGAGTGAGAGTCATAGCACTGTGGGCTGGGTGGATGGTAAATGTAACCATTAAAGGGCCATGACAGACGACCTTGAGGAGCTGTGGGGCCCCAAGGCCCCTCTGCAATCCCCTTGTGTGTCCTCTGTGCGCTGGGGTGGGGTGGAAGGAGTTTGGACACACCTGGATTCAAATTCCAGCTCTGGCACTCACCCTCTGTGTCATATTGCCTGAGTTACTGCACCTTAATTCCCCAACCTGTAAAACAAATACCCGTCTCACTGAGTCCTTGGGAAGGTTAGGTAAAATATATTTAGTTGGCATCTCTTAGACATTCAGTAAAGGTTAACTTTCCATCCTTATTAGAGGGGAAGCAGAAATTTAGATACTGTGAATAGGAGTGCACAATTATTAAACAGAAGTTCTTGAGTAGAGTTCTGCCCTCTGAGTCCTTGGTCCATTAACTGTCAGTAGGTTTTTTTCTATATTAGACCTAAAGGGGTGGAACATCAGTTTACTTGTCTCTAATAGGGCAACTTTACTCCTCTTCCCATTTGCTAACCCTTAGAATCTAAGACGTAGCTATTTGTAGTTAGCATTGGCTCGTGGCTTATTTTATTATCCAATGGGTTATGGTCCATTACTGCCAGGTATTTCACTTTAATCCTCAGATTGTATCACCTTTGGCCAGTGGTAATCCCTAAGTCTTTAGATATTTGAAGACAATTGTCTTTTCTCTTAATCTTCTTTGTTTAGAAGTCCTCAGTTTCTCCAACTATTCCTTGTATTAATGTGTTTTCCGACCCTTCCATATCCTGGTTGCCTTCCTCTGGTTTACTCTAGTATGTAATGATCTGTGTAAAATGGGGCCTCCAGCATGGTATATTAAGTACATTAGGTGTGATCTAACTGATGCAAATTCATCTCCTTGTTCTAGAGCTACTATGCTTGCCCTCCTCCCTAAGAAGGTTCACCGTGTCTAGTAGGGTGTACAGTGCTGGCTCATAAAATCTCCTTGCCTGTTTTTGTGGACTGCCCTTAATTCAGCATGTGACTTAGTAACCTGAGTGTCAGACTACTTAATATCTATTAGATTTTCTCTTGCTTAGTTCCATCCATAATCCAGTATGTTTTGAATATAAATTATTCTGTCCAGTATGTCAGCTGCATTTCCCAGCATTATTGGCTAAACATACGTTTTGTGGCTTCATCCAAATTCTGGCTAAAAAGACAAGGTTGAGAACAGAAGACCAATGCCTGGCCCCTCCTCATTTCCCACCCAGGTTTTGACACTTGGAACCCTCCTTGTCTGACTCTTCTTTCTAGGAAAGGGAACTCCCCCACTTTTCTCTATAACAGAGAAGCTGGGATTGCTTGTGGTAAATCCTCCCTTGATGAGGAACCAATCTAATATTATTAATTCTGCATTAAACGCTGACAAAGCCAACACAGGTGCCTCAGTAAATGGCACGAATAAGCTTTCCCCAAAGTTGCTTTTGCTCATCTCTCAAATGGGTCTGCCTAATTAGGTTCTACCTTGCCCCTGTCCCATGTAAAAGTGTCATCTCTCTGAAGGCAAATGGATGTGAGCTTACTTTGTTCTGTAGAGATCTGGGTCTGAGCCCCTTCCTATTCTGTCCAGAACATGCTCACACTACTCTGGGCCTTCCACCGTAAAGTCTCTTTTGCTTATACACGTATTAAGTGATGGAGCTTTGCAACCACACTTCAAAGACATCCAGAATTATAGAATTGTAGTCAAGCAAGGCTGGGTTATGAGGTGGCAGTGAAGAAGTGTCTTGTAGTTGAACACGATGGACGTCTGCTGAATAATTACCAGCTAATGGTGCAGAAGCGGCCATCTGGGCAGTGACGTCCCTGTGCATGTATAACATTTGCCATTTAGACTAGGCATGCTGGAGACATTCAATAAATGCTTATCGAATTGAACATTACAAACACCTCCTAGTAGGGATGCTCTTCATCCAAAATACACTATGACTTTCTAGACATGTCCAGACTGGCTGGAGACAGGGAAATTGAGTTGTGAGTGCTATAGTCCCTGCAAAAATTACAAGGGAAAGAACACTGCTGGAACATCCCGGGACTGAGTGTGATTTTAAGGAGGGATTTCAAAAGCAAGCAAATGTGATCTAAGGTACAAGGTGGGCTGATAATGACAGTGTGCTGAAGGGGGACGGGAGATGCCTGGAGAAGCCTGGAGATTCCAGGATTTAACTCAGAAGTTTTTAAACTCTCGACTGTCAAATCGATATAATGGGTCATGACCAAAATTTTGTTTTACCATGTGGGAAGAAACGCTCTAAAGTCAAAGGATTCCTACAAGGTCACTCACTGCAGTACCGTGATGCCTCTAACAAGGGGCGGGGCAGCCTGGCTGCAGAAGCTTTCTGGGAATAGACTTCTCAAGAGCCTCACCTGGTTTGTCAGAACCTGGTAATCCTGACACATGCGCTCTGGGAGCACAAAGCAGGCCACTAGGTGCAAGGGCTGTAGTCCAAGAGGGTCCAGCCCATGCTTTGGGGAGGTCTCAACCCCTGAGTTGGCCTATGCCATCTCTCTTCGTACATGCTCTGTGTTGAGGGCCCACTTACTCCACAGCAGGTGTTGCTCTCCATGCTGAGAGTACAGCAACGGATGAAACAAGGCCCTGCCATCCTTTGGCGTGTTGTCTTATAGGGAGGAAAGGTAAATAACCAGAAAGAGAAAGGATGGCATCCCTAGTCTTCTGCTAATAGCATCAGAGATAAAAAGCTTCTAGGTTTTTCTTGTAAGAAAAAGTGGGCTAATGCTGCAATTGGAAGAACTCAAATTAAATGTAAGAAATTAGTTTCCTTGTAAAGATTAGTGTTGATCGGGGGACAGATGACGGAGGGGAAAAAATAGAATCTCTTCATTTAAATGGGCTCATAAATAGAGGAACCCTCCAGAGAATAAGGATGGATATAGAGCTTCTTGGGAGGAAGGAGGGCAAATTGGGTCCCATTCCCTAGAAGCAGAGTCTGAGACCATGATTCCTATTAAGGGTGTGCTTTCAGGAAAAGGGGCAAGAAACAGGGGCCAGTGCAGAAGGAGCTAAAGCAAATGTGCATGTGGTTTCAGCTGGAGTCTAGCTCAGTCTGATCCCTCCTGGACCTGGAGTGTGAATTGCACCCAGAGTTTGCCCCACCTTCGGGCAAGGGGCCTGGCCTTTTGTGATAGCTGTGAGCTGTTAGCAGCCAACATGCACAAGAGCTGGGACATGGGAACCGCAGCAGGAAAGGGGATCTGAGTGGGCTGCAAAGGCGTCTACTGCACAGAGGAAGGGGATGGGTTTGGGGACCAGGCATGGATTCAGTCCCTGGTTATTCACCAGCTGCAGGACCTTGAGTGGGTCATTTAATCATTTCATGCCTCAGTCTCCAAGTCTGTACAGTGAAGGCAATGGTTTCAGCTTCCTGGGATTTTGAAGGACTAGCCAAGATCCTGTGTGAGAGAGGGTGTGAAGCAGAGGAGACATGCGGTGGGTAGGTCGCTGTCCGGGTGACTATAGACGACTGGCGTGAGAGAAAATAGACAGCGTGCTCCGTGGAGTTTTAAGGGCCTACAGATCACTGGCTTTCGCCACTAAGGAGAAAAACCAAACATCTAGAAATGTGGAGACTCAACAGTGTTAGGACTAATAAAAATCCTGTCAGTTCACACGATGTAATATTTTTCACTTAACTAATTAAAAACCATCAAGATGATACAACACACCAGCAGGATATAACTAGTTATAAAGAGAAAAGTGCATTTTGAGCCGTATCCCCAGATATTTTGTGTGTGTATAATGTACACAGTTTCATCATATATTTGGGTGAATGACCTCTATTTTGTTGCTACTATTTTAGTTATATTAGATTAAATAAAATTATAAAAGAAGACAGGCTTTTTTAACTCCCATATCTGTGTTAATATAGAAGAAGGTATAAATAACCCCAAACAATAGCTAATAGATATATTATAAAATATATTACAACATATGATTTGGTATTTGAGAGAACACAGAGAGACCACTGGTATGTTTTCTGGTTGGAGAAAACCCAGAGTTTTTGTTTTGTTTGTTTGGTTGGTTGGTTTTGTTTTGAATTTACCTTCAGATATATCCAAATAAGACAGTGTAATACAAATCTACTAAAAATGTATCCAAAAGAATTTAATGGACAACTCAGCACATACGTAAGGAAGTACTTGACCTTAAAACTATATGTATGAGATAATAAAAAAATAAAGTTATTGATCATCATTTAAAAAAAAAAATCAAGGTGGGCCCCCCAAGGTTGAATCTTCAGAATGAGATTGTGACAGCGTGTGACATTTAGCCGTGGGGCCTGAGCAGGTGACCCATCTGCTGGAGATCCAGCCTATTAAATGCACTGTGTTAAAAGCTAGAAAAAGAAAACGTGATGCGTCTGCAGGAGAGAGTCCTCAGCACTTCTGTTACTCTGCCCTTTATCTCAGGGCCCTAAAATGTTTCTTAGTGGGAGAGGTTTATGTTGCCTCCCATCTAGGAACAAAGCACTTTCTAATCCTCAAATAAATACCTTTGAAGAATATATAATTGTACTCCTTGTTCCCGGGGTTTGGAGTGGATATATCTGAAACCTAAACTTGGACTTCACAAACTGTAATCTTGAGTCTCGGTCGTACCCCACGCCTAACAGTACAGTGGGTTGGAGTTGCTGTATGAATCCCAGGTAGAGGCATTCTGATTTTCTCAAGAACTTGGTAGTCACTCCAAAGTAGGAAAAATGCCATCTCCGCTTTAAAGTTTTAAACCCAAATTATGATTTTTGTTTGTTTGTTTGTTTTAGTTTTCTGAATAATCCAAGTTCAGGACTAGGTTTGAAAATAACTTTTTTTCCTGGTGTGGTCCCTTTGTTACTTTGATCCGTGGTGGGCGGGAGAGGTGGCAGCAGGGAGCAACAAAAAGCAGAGGATTCCCGGGTCCTCCTCTCTGTGGCTGCTCTGTCACCTCCCAGAAGCCCAAACCCATCCTCTCCTGAGCAACATTCAACGCAGGACAAATGTGCTGGCTTTTCAGAACGAGTCTTTAAAGTGCAAGGAGTTGGGGTCACCTGTTTTCCTCTAAATGAAAAGTTGCTCAAATAAATGACTGGCTTCCAGCATCACACACAGCCCAACAGCGTGAAAGACACAACTGAGGTTCGCGGGGCAAAATCTCTCATGACAGCATTATTTTACTTAATATTTGACTTACACTTAAGAGCTTGAAAACCTCCCTGGAGAGGCCCACCTTTAACGTTACCAATCAACTGAAAAAGCAAATAAGCTTCATAACACACAGCAGCCGATGGACAGTTTGCTGCACACAGGCGGATCACAGGAAACCTCAGAGCACCGCGCCGCACAAATCTCTTGGTTTCTAGTGGCGTCATTGTGCAAGTATATGTTCCAGAAATAAGGAAATTGCAAAAGGTGATTTGCCAGTAGATTAGATCTCTGTGTGATAGCTGCAGGGGTGGCCAGAGGCCAGATCTGACTTGGGCTAAGTTTGGAATTTGGAAGCATGGAAGCTCAGGGAAGAATGCAACCTGAGAGGTCCTCTAGCTCTCTGTCTCCATCCTGTTTAAAGGGAACAAAGTGACTTGCTCAGAGTCACAAAGCCAGTTCATGGCAGACCTCAGACTCAAACCCAAGTCACTCTCCTGCCTGTTCAATGGGATTAAGAACATAGTACTTTTGCGGTAACCCTGATAGTTCAGCTTCCAGAACTTTGTAGCAAAAAGCAAACACAATTGTTACTGGCTTCTTCTCCAGCTGCCTCTACACCAATCCGCCCCAGCCCCAGCAAATCCACGGCAAAGTAAATTACAAAGAGGTTCTGTAGGCCAGTCCAGCGTCTCTGGGGCTGGCATGTGGCAAACGGGAAAGATACCTTCCAAGTATTAATGCCTGTCACAGAGTCTTTGATAGCAAGTACTTGTGACTCATATAGTGGCCTTGGTGGGAGTGTGATTCTGCCCTAGAAGAGTCTTCAGACCTCTCAAGGCAAATTCCCGGTCAGGCTCTGAGAGCTGGCAAGAGGCACTGCGGCAAGGCAGCCCAGCACAAATCTGAATTCTGTTTCTAAAAATTTTGGTGGAAGGAGAAAGCAAATGTGAGATCAAGCCAAGATGTGAAAGTGGATTAGCTGGCGACAGTCCAAGGCAAACAAGACCCAAGTGAGTACACTGCCGGCCGGACACACTGGGGAGGAGGGGCCCGAAAAGGGGAGAAGGCACGTCCGGGGAGGGGGGCGGGGGCCAGCTTGGAGGCCACGGGCAGAGAGAGAAGTAGCAGCTCTCAGGGCAAGGGTTTTACTGGAGTATTCTGCACAGACTTCTTGGCATATCACTTATCCTACTTACGCTTGTTTCCTTCTGTGTGAGTTAAAAAGGTCTTTTAGCGCAGAACAAAATGACTGAATCTACCTTCTTAAAGCTACTGGTAAGAAGGAAACACGTTGTGGGAAATACCGTCCTTAAAAAATTGTGCTCCTGGATGACTAAGAGTGACACCAGGAGTTTTGAAATCTGGAGCAAGCTCTTCTTGTGGGTGCGAAAATTAACTCTTCTAGAAATTTCAAGCAGAAGTGTTGCTAGAAATGACCGTCTAGAGCCAAAGCACTGAGATGAGCGTGGATGGGGCGGGTGAAGGTGGCTTTGCAGTGGCGGCTCTGCTTTAGCTGAGCTGCCTTCCCCCATGCGTGCTGTGCTGTCAAACATGACATGTTTTCCGTGGCCATAACACAGGAGTCTTGAGAAAAGCCTGTTTGATAGACAAGTGGATAAATAGTATCCTGTTTCTTTATCTTGACCTTAGATTGAAAATGCTTGTTTGGGTTTTACCTGCCTGGAGGCTTAGCTTCACTTCCTCCCTGCGGATGGCTACTGGCAACCTGTCTGCCATGACTAGTGGGATGTGGTGGACACTGGATGGGGATGGGGAGATCTAAGCATTTGAGGCATTGGGGTGAGATGGTGTGATCCTAGTGCCAGAGAGCAGGGTCTTGTCAAGGAAACCATGTTTGCCTGTCCTCCGTGGTGGCCTTCCACTAGGAACCACAGTGAAGATGGGACTTTGGCTCAGGGTCTCTGCCCGGGTGCCAAGTAGCAAATGCCCACCAAGGGGAGCAGCCTGCCTCTGCCCGGATAGCTCTTCCTGTTGAGAGAAAACTGCTGGAAGATGCAGACCTGTGCAGACTGACCCATTCCAGGTGTCTACTCCCTAGTTTCAACCAGACCCTTCCCTCTGCTAATCAGTCTTTCCATTCTTCTGCCGCCATGTTCCACACGGGTCTGGCTCTGGTTATGTTGGAGTAGTCACTGCTTTGTTTCAGAGCTGATAGTCAAGTTTCCAGCTTCCCCATATGTAAGGGCTTAGAGTTGAGTCTTCCAAGTTCAGAATGTTTATCTACTGTCATTATTATTATTATTAATGCTCTAACTGGTTCTGTTTAAAATTGCTGATTGCAGAGACATGTATACATGGATTAGAAGTTCAGGAGAGCTGTTCCTCTAATCTGCATGGCCCCTGCTGATGCTGGCTGTGAGATGCTTACTGAATGCTCCCATAAGCATTGCTCTCTGCATCATACGCAAGGGCTTAGACTCCTCTCTGAACTTCATGATGTACTGAAGGGAAAAAAAAAAAAAAAAGAAAAACAGGTTCTGTATTTTTCCATCTGTCTCCTGTCTCCTGCTAGCTGGTGTCCTTTCAGCTGCAGGAATGGGCTTTAAAAAGTTTCACTTACTCTTTGCTGTTACTCACTTACACATGGATGACAGTCTGACTTAGTGAGCACTAGAGGATATTAAAAATTCATTACCTTTTCTTTGCCTCATGATTTTTTAAAAATTTTTTGTTATTTTTTGGCCACACTGCACAGCATGTGGGATCTTAGTTCCCCGACCAGGGATTGAACCTGCACCCCCTGTATCGTAAGTGCGGAGTCAACCACTGGATCGCCAGGGAAGTCCTCTTCTCCTCGTGATTTTAATGTATGCTATCTTTTTATCTCATTGATTAATTTATCAAGCATTTATTGAGCTCCTACTATCCAGCAGGTGCTATTCTAAACACAAAGGATAAGACAGTGAACAAAACAGACAAAGCACCTTGGTGGCCTGCTTAGACCTTTCTCTTTTGTGCTGATATGAACCTAAATATGCTCGATTTTGAGGTATTTGGAATGCCTTGCAACTTACTTCTATTTTTTTGTATGTCTCTGTGACTGACACCATTGCAGCTTTTATCTTAAAAGAATTTAGCAATTTGTTTAAAAAGATTACTTGGGAGTTCTTGAAAGTAGTCCCCCAATTTTTAATTTCCTGAATTAAAACCAGAAATCAAACCAGAATGTTAGATTTCCCACCACTATCATCTTTGAGCTGTAGTTGCAGTCAGCAGGTTCCTGATTAGGGAAGGTTACCTTCATGGCAGGTAGACATTCAGATGAGGAGAAAAGATCAGGAAGTATTCACATAGCTCCCAAATATTAAAATTACTTCTATCTCATATAACAGGAGTACCAAAGGAAAATTGTCCTTTTAATAAGTTATTTTTAAACTGTTATGATGATGATGATGAAGAAGAAGGATGTGAGAGGATGAGGAGTGGGGAATAGTTTGTTAAATGGAGTTATTTCAAATTTTAGAATCTGAAATTTGTAATACAGCGTCTAACTTATCTGATGTCCCTACCCCACTTCACCCCACAACCTCTCAGAACAAGAACAGTCACAATTTTTATGCCTCTCTACATACGGGCTATGAAGAACCTTTATTGTACTTGTGAAAATTTTATTGAAAACTCCCCAAAGAGAAAGGTTTTTAGGATATGTTCTCTACCATTAGATTTAAGACAGTACTTCTAACAGGGACATAGACCAAACCACTAGATCGGTTATGTTATTTAGAGAGCAAATAAGTAGGCACTACCATTAACACCTGGTCAAGAAGAAAAATCTGTTAACAGAGAAGAATGAAATTAGCTAGAGGCAAAAATGGAAAATTATTACAAATATTTTGGTACACTGAATTCATTCTTTTATTCAACAGAATTTTATTGAATGTCCACTGGTGACCAGATACCATGGAGATTCAGGATATAAAAGAACAACCTCTGTCCTTGTCCCGGAGTTTTCTGAGTTCATACCCCCCAGGGGTCTTAATATGTGATGCCAAATAGGGTGGCTATATAGGTGTTACTTGTATTTAAGGAAGGAGAGTTGTACTTAGCACTTCCTTTATGCCAGTTGCTGAGCGAGGCATCAGAGAAACTAGGAAGAGGAATGTTAGGTGAGATACATACTTGCCACACATATACTACATTTTGTAACAGAAGTATACCCACTTTGAACAACAAACAGCCTGGGAGCCAGGGAAGGCTTTTTATACCAGAAGTGAAATTTGAGCTTGACCTTGAAGTTCATCTTCCTTCTATTTCTCCTCCTTGGTATCAATTTTGATCCCAGAATAATTATTCTAATCATGGACAGTCTGTAAAAGAGCAATGCTACTGATACATCCGTATCAAAAGAAGTATTTTGTTTTGATGTGGAATTAGGCTTTTTTTTTAATGGCCTGTTAGCTCTGATGGGAACTATTCAAAAGTCCCCTTAGGATTTTTACCAAAACTTTCTTATTGTTCCTCATAATAATATAATTAAACCTGTTTTTCCTTAAGCATAGGCACTGAAGATCTTTTAAAAGAACTTTTGAAGCAATAATACATAAACATGATTTAAAATGTGGGTATTTTTCTAGAGATATAATTTTAAAATATAAAAGCTCATACTTATTCTTTTTAAAAAATGTTTAAATAAGTAATAGCATATGATAAGTCCTGTTTTATACTTTTTTCCTTGTAACAAATCTGGGCAATTTCATAGCAGGACATGTAGAGCTGCATCGTTCTTTTTGGTGGCTACACAGTATTCCACACTTAGAGTACCGTAATTTATCTAACTAGTCTTCTATTGATGGGTGTATGGGATGTTTCTAATCTTTTACCAGTACAGACAGGTCTGTAATTCTTGTACAGATACAGTTTCTCACACTTGTCGGTCATGAGTATATTAACAGGATAGCTTCCTAGAAGTAGAATATGCATTTTAAAATGTTGATAGACATTGTTAGATCACCCCCTACAGAAGCTGGACCAATCTATACTCTCTCCAGCTGAGTATGAGTGTCAGTTTTCCCAGTCTTGCAATCTAGTATATCTTCAATATTTTTTATCTTTTCCAATCTGGTATCAGATACGTTAAAATAATCCTTATTCATTATTTCTCTTGTATATATTTTATTTAGCTGATAATATTGCAACTATATTACTTTCTGAAATATATTTGAAATGTGCAGTATTTAACTTATACTGTTACCTAATGAGAGTTATGGGCTTGTCTGGTCAATTAGCTGCTATTTATACTCTTATTCCTATGGATGAAGTGCATTCCTAATCAGAAACATCTGGTTTACATTAACCCTTTTAAAAAATTTATTAATGTAAAATATATATGCTGAAAATGCATCAAAAAGTACTAAACATGTGAATGGATAATTATAAAGTGAACATATATGTAATAACCATGCAGTTCATGAAAGCAGGACATTGCCAGCTTTCCAGAAGCCCCTTGTGTGCCCCTCCCTGGTCACAACCCTGTCTTCTTCCCTAGAGGTGACCATTCTCCTGACATTCATAATACTGTCCTTACTTTTCTTTATTATTTTGCCTCCTATGTATGTGTCCCTAAACAATATAGTTTCAATGTAGCTGTTTTTAAATTTATATGGCTAGGTCGTACTGTGTGTGTCTCTTCTCTGACTCAACCCTCATTTTTATGGAATTCATCCATGCTGATGTGTGTAGTTTTTCATTCATTTTCACTGTTGTATGGTATACCATTGTATGAATACACCACAATTTATCCATTCTGCACATGGGATGTTTGGGGCTGCTGTGAACAGTACTGCTATGAATATTCTTATATGTATCCTTGTATACATGTACTTGAGTTTCTCTAGGGTGTAAAGGTAGGAGTGAAATTTCTAGGTGGAAAAAAAAAGGAAATTGCTAGGTAATAGAAGATATATATATATATGTCTTCAACTAAACTAGATGGTATAATCTATTTTTCAAAACGCGGATACCAGATTTCCACTCCTACCAGCATCTGTGAGATTTTTCTGTTGCACTACATCCTTGCGTATACTTGATATGCCGGACTTCAGAATTGTTGTGGATCTGATGGGTATGTAGTAATATCTGCTTATGGTTTTAATTTGCGTTGCCCTAATTACTAATGAGGTTGAAGCCTTTCCGTATCTTCTTGGGCCTTTGGATTTTCTCCTTTACATCCTTGTTCAAGCCTTTGCCTAGTTGTGAGTTGTCTGGGTTTTTCTTATGCATTTTTAGGATTTCTTTATATATTCCAGATATTAGTCCTTTGTTGATTATACACATTGTAAGTATCTGCTGTCACTCTGTGGCTAGTCTTTTCACTCTCTTTATTGTGTCTTGAAAAACATCTAATTTGACATTTTGAAGGCAGTACGTTTGTAAGTTAAAGACTTATATGATGGGACATAATGAGACATTTCTTACATTAGTCCTTTAAAATAACAGTTTATTATTTGTTTCTCCACATAATAGTGTACCACCATGGAAACTTTATATATAATGTAGGTTTCTGTCAATCCCTAAGTTTACCCCTGTTTTCTTTCTTTTGTTAAATATTTATTTATTTATTTATTTATTTGGTTACACCGGGTCTTAGTTGCAGCAGGTGGGCTCCTTATTTGCAGCTCGTGGGCTCCTCAGTTGTGGCATGCGAACTTCTTAGTTGTGGCATGCATGTGGGATCTAGTTCCCTGACCAGGGATCAAACCCAGGACCCCTCCATTGGAAGCAGGGAGTCTTAACCACTGCACCACCAGGGAAGTCCCTATCCCTGTTTTAATAAAAGAATAAGAACTAGTTGACTTTTTTAAAGGTATCTGTTGCATTTTACTCTATATATTATGTGACAGGTAATACAGTTAAAGCGATGCAATGTATTAGAAAAAAAGATAAGTCCATTGGGTTTGGAACTCAGTTGTCTGACAGACAGATCCAAGACCCAGGAAGGAAATCTTTACATAGCAAAACTAAGCATCTATGCTCACAGGAAAGCCTCTCGAATCCTAATTTTATATGTAATGCTTACCATCTCTGTCGTCTAGTTACTTAGCCCCTAAGAAAATTAGAAGAGGAGAAAGTTACTTTTATATAGACACACTAATAGCCACGAAGGCTGAGCTGTTGACAGCAAGAGAGGAAGCAGAAAAGCTATGAAAGCAAAAGCTGAAGGAGGAAATAAAACTCCAGCAGTTGGGTTCTATTTAGTGAAGGTACCAAGAGTGCTATTATGACCTGGCATGTCTTACAACATCCTTTGTATTTTGTACTACACCATAACTATTACTCATGTGGGTTTGTGTAATTGTCAACAGATGGGGAAATTATGTTCAGTGTACTTTGCTTTTTAAGAAGTCAGAGATGTAAAGATATTCATAAAAAGATTTAAAATGGGGAGAAAAAGGTGGTGTTGCTGTTTACCTTTAGTCATCCAGAACACTTGATTATCCTGACAGACACAGTTCCCACGGGTTTTGGAGAGCTGAGGTGACATTGACTATGATTTACGTTAGTGGAAAGATTTGTAAAGGTGAAACTCAGCTTTTCTCAGTCCTAGTGATTGACTCCAAAACACTGATTCTGCACTCCTTTGGCATTCTTTGAGGGTCTGTATAAATCCACTCTAGTCCAAGCCACTGTCCTATCACACATGACCTATGAAAGAAGCCTCCTAATTGGTCCTCAGACATTCACTCTTACTTTCCTCTAATCTTTTCTTCACTCTGAGACCAATGTGATCTTTTGAAAATGCAAGCTCTTCGCATCTATGGCTTCAAGCCCTTTGAGAAGGTCCTTTTGCCCTTAGGGTGAATACCAAAGTCCTCAACATGACCTACGAGGGCATTGTCTGGACCTCAGCCCTCTTCTCCTCGCTGCAGCCACTCTTCCTCTTGTTTCCTGCCTCCCAACGTTCCTGGCCTTCCTTGAATGTGTTAGGTTTCTTTGCCGTCTCAGGGCCTTTTTCCTCTGCCTGGAAAATCCTTTCTCCTTTTGCTCTCTGGTGTCTGCCATGATCTGACCCAACCACTCATTTCAGCCTTGTTTCCCACTCCTTTTGCTCTCTCTTCTTTCAGATCTCAGCCCTTCCTGACCCTCTGACTAACTCCCCTCCCCAAGTCATATCTCTCACTGCATTCTGTATTGTTATTTCTTGGAACTTGTCACCATTATTTACTATATAAGCATTTGTTTGGTTACACAGTTGCCTCCAACACCAGATGTTAAGTCCATGAGGGCGGAGACATATCTGTTTTATACCCCCACTGCATCACCAAATCTAACAAAATACTGATTCACAGGAGGGACTCAGTTAATATTTGTTAAGTCAATAAATGAAGACCCAATAAACACAAGGTAATGTGTTGGGCATTGTGGGTAAGAAAGAGAACTAGAAATGGGAAACAAATATTATTAAGAAACTCAAACTTACCTAGTTTGAGAAGATTAGAGAAGGTTCAGCATTAAACTTTACTAAGTGGGTAGAGTTTATCCAGGCAGCATTGCTATTGGGAGTGGGGAGGAAAGTCATCCTAAATGGATCAAACAGCAAGAGCAGGGACAGGGAGAAAGGAAAATAGAGGATAAGTTTGGGGCATGCAGAGTAAATATGCCTGATGAAGTGCGGAGTTTGTGAGGTGAGCTGTCGGAAACAAGGCTGAAATTGTTGGTTGGGTCAGATCATGGCAGACTCTGGATACCATTGAAAGGAATTTAGATTTTATTGAGTATTATCCAAGAAACACTGAGAGGTTCTTTTTTTGTTTGTTTTTTGAGCATGATAGTTACAGAATTACTCTTACCTTCTCCTTGATGTGTAACTGTCCTTTTATGCTCTCATTCTTTCTCTTAGACTCACAGAGAGTCTAAAGTTAAACTACCCACAGGCTCTGAATCTCATGCTTTGTACCCACCTCCATCCAGTACATCCATTCAACACCTCTTCTTTCCCTCTTATTGTCAAGCATCTCCTTTCTCTCTGCCATCTCACACCTCTTTGTTACTTCGTGCTCCCTGCGCTGGAACTTCTCCTGATTCTTCTTTCTACAGATCCTTCCCCACCTTCAACAGTAGTTTTTGTTGCTTCCATACTGATGTCCAGGACAAAAATTCCAACATGATATCTCTGAAGAGACGTTACTCCTGACGGCAGTTCCATATTCATTGTCTGTTCACGCAGCACATTTTTTGTGCACCTACTATGTGTCAGGCACTGTTGCAGGCTGGAGATGCAGCAGTGACACCAAACAGGCCAGTCCCCAACCTTACGAACACTCAGTTCTACTGGAGAACCAGGAAACCAACAAGCAAATATAAGACCAGATGGTGACATAATGAACACGGTCACTGTAGGTCTTTCCAGTTTGATGTCGGCTTCCCTCAGTCTCAGCGTCAGACAATTTTATTTTTCTTTCAAATCAGCAACTTGGTTTGACTTCCCTGTTTGAGGTAGAAGCAGGATTTTCCAGATACCCAGGTTTGTATCTGTGGATCCATTTTGGGGCATATCCCCTGATAGCCAGCCAGTCTGTTGCCCAGTCCTGAGGATGATTCCCTCAAAATGTCTGTCACATCACCCTGGTCAGGCCTCGGTCACCCTTTGCTTAAATTCTTTAAGTAGCCTCCTAAATGTCCCCCACTGCTTTCTGGGATTTTGCCCCTGCATTTTATCTTTTCTACTGACACCTAATTCATCTTCCTAAAACATCTCTTTCAATATCTCACTTACCTGTTAAAAGACGTCAGTAGCACATTTATTTAGAATAAAGTACAGGCCCACCTGCAAAGTCATTTGTATAGTTTTCCTTCCTATGCATGCTCCTTTAGAGACCCTTACCTTTTATAGACACTATAATGCACTTGTATTAGATGGAATCATATGAAACTGCCATTTTCATGGATCCAACATGGTTGATTGAATATTGGCAATTTATATGTTGCAACCTAATTGCACTTCCCAAACAACTGGTTGCCTGTATGTCTTTCTCCCATGTTACATTGTGAGTTTTTTGACGATCATGTCTTGATCTTAATGTTGCTTCTATCTTTACTGTCTGCTACGGCATCTGGTACAAAGTAAACAATGGCAATCGAGTGCCCCCACTCATGTTGTGATCTCCTGCTGCTTCCATTTCCTATAATGCCCACCGACTTCACCTAATCACATCCTACCCACCCCTCACTGCCAGCCTGGCTCATGCCTCCTTCATGGAAATGCCCACTACTCCACCTTCATCTCCTGCCACCACCTCTGAGCCAGCAGTACTGCTGCCTACTCCCTGCCAAAATCGAATATCGTTCTTTAACCTCCAAAGCATATATGTTTTCCTTTGTGTTTTCCGTATTACTTAGCATGAAGTTGCACTCTTAACAGTGAGTTGAAAGATGTCTGTTTCTAGCCCTCCCTTTCCACTCTGGGACCCGCTACCGTATTTCCAGCTGTCTGTGGTATAACTGCTCTTGGATGACTCACTGCAGTCCACTCAACAGAACTGAAACTAAAGTCATATGCCATCTCCTGGGTCTGCTCCTGGCCTACATCCGCATCCACAGCTTGGTCTCGAAGCCATCTCGGCTCTCCTTCATTCTCTATCCTCCTCCTGAAATAACATTCCACTGGATCATCACAGTGATTGCACTCCTTAGCCTGGCTTCAGATTTTTATATAATATATAAAGTCTATCTCTGGGAGCTTCAAGAGGAGAAACATGTCTCCCAAACCACAGCAACGTTCTCTAGGACCTAGAGCATCCTGATAAACAGGCCACTTCCTCCTGGTCTTGCGCCTTCCCTGGGGGCCTCTCCTCTAACATGTTTTCCGGTAGATATGTGTGATTATCTTCACCAAAATATAATGATCTTTCACATCATAGTTGCCTTTGTTAGTATATGTCTCAGATATACTGCATCACTGTGTCTCCAAAGTTATCTCTCTGTCCTGATAGATATGTTTCTGACCTCAGGAAGAATGTTGCTGGAACACATTTTCTTCATTATTAGAATGATCTCTGGAGTCCCTTTCATCAGCACGTTGTGAGAAACCATCTCCTTCCAGTCTGCTGTTGTTTCCCAGGGGTTAGTTTTTGTCTCAGCAGCTGAGTCCCGAGACCCACAAAGACAAAAGCTCACGTGTGATACCTTGTGTTATCGGCGATGCACTGAGATAGGGCTGGGCATTCACAGAGAGGGCTCAGAAGAGACTTGTTTGAATATGTTTTATGTGTATAGCTTCTGTTTGTGTGTATTTATGAACTTTTGTGCGTCTCTGGATGTGTTTCCCATATTGCTCTCTAAGAAGGATTCATCTGCGTGGTCTGGGAGGCAGGGATAGCTTGGATATGTTCCTCAGCCATCAGGCCCGTGACATTACAAACCAACAAGCCAGGTGCTCCAAAGGCTCATGGCCGCAGCTGGCACAGGTGAAGAGCCTACCTGAGCTGCAGCCTGGGGCTTTCTTTCCCACCTGCTTGGGGTCTTCCTTTTCCCTCTAAATATGAAAGACTAATTTTTCTGTTAAACATTAAAAGGAATGTGGATGTGTATACATGTGTGTGTATTTGTGCTCCTGTATGCATATATACATTATTCGTGTATACATATATGTATGCATGTATGTATAGATGAAGGAAATACACCAACAAGTAAACAGTGGCTTTCTAGATGGTGGCTTTTTCCAAATTCTCTATGATAAGTCAAATTATTTTTATTAGTAGCAACAACAACAACAAAAACCTAATAGATGATATTTTTAAGGATAGGACACAATTATTAGATGATTGCTGAGATCAACCCTCTATGTCAACCAAGGACAAAGAGACAAGCAGGGGCCTAGTAGGGAACAGAGGGATGGACTTCACCTTAGCATCTCCAGATGAGAGAAAGTGACCAGACGGTGAATTTGGGTTGACTTGCAGGGTGGGCCAAGGTTACTGAAGGTTGTGAGCTGAGGAACTGGCAACTTTGTTTGGTTGTGAAGGTCAGGAGCCTTGGACAGTGGAAGGAAAGAGAAGGAAAATTTGGGGGTTGGGGTGGGGGTGGATAGGGAGTTCATCAGGGTTTCCCCCCAAACTCAGCTGTTTTGAAAAGTATGGAAAAGGTGAGGAAAAGCTCGAAATATACTTTCAAGTTCATGAAGAGATTTTATGAAGAGATACATGCAGTGGGAGAGAGAAAAGGCAGACACGTTTCCAGTTTGGTTTAAATCCCCTGTGACTCCAGATGGAGGGGTTTCCTGAGTGATCAGCGTGGGGACACTGGGACCTGGGGGAGGAGGGATGGGTCACCCCTGCACGGGCGGCAGGGTTCCTAACAGCAGGTTCATCATTAGGTCAACACACAGCTCCCCCACCCCTCCCCTCCCTCATCTCCCACTGTCTAAGGACACAGGGAAATTTATGATTAGAATTCTTGGTAAAAAGACAGTTTCTAACCTTTCTGAACTTGGAACAAAAAAATTGCATGAAACAAACATTGTCAAGGATGTTTCTCCCACCCCGCCTAGTCTCGTGGTTCTCTCCAAGAGCGGAAGGAGAAATGGAAAGATAAAAACAGGGACGGTGACTCTTCCTTGCTGTGGCTCACTTCTTTCCTCTGGGGCGGTGTTCTGGAAGTGGGGACCCCCTGGCCTCAGAGCCAGGAGGGGACATAGCAGAGCCTGGCTCTGCACCACCTCCAAGGCCTCCCTGCTCTTCACCAAGCTGCTCAACCAACTGTTCCTTACCAGTCACCTCCTTACCGAATTCCCCGTGAGGAGCCCTGGGCTCCGGAGGAGCAGCACACATGCATGTCTAAAAGCCAAAAATAGAGTAGGAAACAGGAAAGAACAAAGAAAGCCACAAAAATCAGTTTTGAAAAAGAGCTAAACTGAAAACATACTCCATGACGTTTATGTCTTTTCTCTCTGCACAATTCAACATTTGTACTTGTCTGCATCTCAGTTTTTCATTCTGATGAAGGAACATTTTCCAGTCTGGGCCCTAGTTTGAAATCTGAGGTGGAGAAAGGCTCTTTTAAACCAGTTAATGTGGGATTTGCAGTTCCCTGTGTGTCACGGAGGAGTACAAACAAAGCAGTGACGTCCCCACCAAGGACCCCGCCCACCTACTGAAAAGCATACAGTCCGTTCCCTTAGAGCCCCTGCTGAAATCGGGCAGGTGGAGAAAAGCACGAAGTCTGCTGCTGTAAGGAAGCGTCCAGAGCATACACGACTGACAGTAGCAGTTGTCTCTCTTCCTGAACTCCTACTATGAGCCTGGCGTTTTATGTATAATCTCTCGCTCCATCCTCACAATTCTTCAAGGTAAGTATCGTTATCCTCATTTTGCAGATGAGGAAGAATGTAGAAGTTAAATAATTGCCCAAGGTCACACATCCAGAAAGTGGCAGAGCTGAGATTTGAACCCAGGTCTTTCTCACATCCACTGTGTACGCTGCCTTCTGCTGGCCAAGTTCATGCACGAAAACAGTTGGGTGATTCAGGCAGAAACACACAAAGCAACATTTTGGCCCAAATGCTGTAAGTCTTACTGTTTCTCCCTCCTGACCAACTGAATGAAATGCACCTGAATTAAAAAACCAAGAACAAGGGGAAGAAAAGAATAAAAAAACCAAGAACATACCATGTTCTGTGTATTACATGTGCTAACTGCTCAGTGGCTGCTGTGTCTAGTGGAGCATGGCACGAGTCAGGAATTTAGAGGAGGCTGTTTATTATGTCTTGGCCACGGGACTAGTGATTCAAGCACACACCTGCCTCAGTGGCTTCCAAATCCATCAGACAGAAGCATCTAGAATATGTAGTCAACTGAAGATGCATTTAGAAATATATTGCAAAATAGCCACCTCAGATTCTTTGTGGAACAAGAAAGGATGGAAATCTATAATATAACAAATATGTTCCCCGTTTATGGCAATCTTTAGACCATTGGATGTCCAGTGATGTCTCTTGTGCACCCAGGGACTGTAGAAAACATCTCATCATAACTCAGAAAACTCGTTTTATGAGTGTCTAATATTAGAATGAGACCTACAGTATATTAAATAAATAAGTAATCTGTTCCTATGAAAGGGTCTGCACCTAAATTGAGGGAGCTGGGAGAAATCTCAATGTAGGTGCCCCCCGCCCCCAAAAAAATAGAATTCTAGGGAGGTCTGGTTAATAAAAGCTGCTGTCCTATTAAAATGGGTCTCACTGATTCTTGCTCCTCATGGAAAATGCCCAAGTGCTTCTGGACAATGTATGCTGGCAGATGTGAAAATGCAGTTGAAATGCTGCAAAACTCAGGTTTTCCAACCATGGAGTTGCTGGTACATAGAAAAGGCCTCTGCCTTAAGGATCTTAAACCAGGTGACCCTTAGAATTACCGAGGAATCATTTCAAAAAACGCATCCCAGGCTCCTCACTGGCCTGTTGAATCAGAATGCCAAAGGTAGAGGGTGGTTGGATGTGGGATATCTGTGAATTCCAAGCAGAGAGTTATTTTCTAAATAATAGAGGCCATTAGCAATTCAAAGAAATTTAATGGCCTTGTTTTTCTTTTTTTCTTTTTAACCACACTTCCACTTAAACTCTTCCCACTAGTCTTTGCCCTAGGCCAGATGTTTAGAAAACCATCTCAGTGAGATCATGAATGGCCGTCATGTTTAAAGAGCTATGCATTGGTGTTAACTACTCTTTTAAGGTATCAACTGGGCCATATAAAACAATGGCTTCCTATGTAAATGCGTATGTATTTTCTCAGAGTTTTGGAGAACAAGTGTTCAGTTTGCTTACATGCCTTCATTTCTTATATGTCTCACATATCAAACCATCATCAGAGAGATTTGCAGGTACACAGGGACCATCACAACTTGAGGTTTAAAAGGGGATAAAAGTTTTTGTGCAGAATCTAATGAATACACATGATGAGGTGACCCAAACCACTTCTAGTTAGGTCCCCAAGGATAACATGGATCCTCCAAATGTGTGAAGGATGCTTTCTAAGACCTTTGGAATCCACAAAGATTACACACGTACAAATATCATTTAACAGACGGATTCTCCTTTACAAAAGGCAACCTAGCACAGTGGTTAGGACAGCTTTGGAGTCAAACCAACCTCAGTTCAGATCTCAGCCCCTCCACTGTCAGTTGTATGATCCTGGGCAGGACCTCAGTGCTTCAATCTGCAAAATGGGGGTAATGGTATTACCCACCCCATAAGGTTGTGGTGCAAGTTATGTGAAATGATGCGTGCCAAACACTCAGCACTTCTCCTGGCACATGGTAAACACGCAATAAATATTAACCATTAATAATAGTGATAATAAAAATGACACAAATAAATTAGCTATTAATAATGATGACACTAAAAATATTTTTTAAAACTGTTCTCCCTCTTCAGAATTTTAACCATTGCATAAAGAGCAAAATGTGAAATTCAGCGCTTGTAAGACTTAAATTCTGCCACTAAAATAAGTTCTACAGATGAAATAGCATATCTATAAACTGGTACTGACAGTGAATTATGATGTGGGGGACTAGCTAATCAGGACAGCTGATGCTGCCTCCCCCCCAGTCCATAAATGTAACATTATGCAAAGGAAAATATGATTTAAAATTTTTGAGTCCCTTTTACCCTGGAAAAGGTGAGCCCAGTACTTTGCCCTTTCACAAATGCATGCGTACTGCCCCTGGCTTTCTTCAGAATCTCATCGACCTCCTGAATCCTTAGCACCTGCTACCTTCCCCACAGCTCAGGGTGACTGCCATTTGAACTTGATGCTGAAGTGTTTTCTCTCCCTTAATGAACAGTTTTTGCCTGGCTGGAGGTCTTACTAAGAGAGTCTCATACTGTTTTTCTCGTTTTTATAAGGCAGCCTTTGATACCATGAACTGAGCCACAGTCAAATGGAAGGTCATACTCTTTAATTCATCTTGAATTTTTCTCTTGGCTAAGAGCCATAGCTTTTTAAAATATGTCACTTTTCCAATAAGCACTAGAAGTTGGTTCTCTTTGAGGGGCCATTGTTCTTAAAGAAACGATGATTCCATTGCCTCCAATGGCCCAGTAGAGATGGTGGAACCAACACTGGGATATGGGGTCTCTGGCATGGCTCCCTCACTCAGTAATCCATTCCCTCAGCTGGCCTTGCAGCCTGCACTAACGCGTGCCTTAGGAAAAGTCCAGACTACCACGTCATGGACCCTGGAAACACTTGAAATCAGGAATGTTAAGTCAGTTGCTACTAAAAATCTGCTGCATAAATGGGTAAACTTTTCTCAGTTTCTTTCCCCCAACTGAATGTCATGGTAAGACTTGGTAGGGCATAGAGACCCTAAAAGAGTTGAAACAAGAAAACAAAACAAAACAAAAAGGGTATGAAGTAAACACTAACGATCACTGCCACTGGACCTCATATGTTTCTTTAAATTGGGGTATAGTTGTTTTATAATGTTGTGTTAATTTCTACTGTACAGCAAAGTGGAGTTCCCTGTGCTAAACAGCAGGTTCTCCTTAGTTATCTATTTTATGCATATTAGTGTATATATGTCAGTCCCAATCTCCCAATTCATCCCAGCCCCCCTTCCCTCCTTGGTGCACTGGACCTCGTATTTAATGCATCCCTAGTTATATTATTCCTGGCTTTCCTCCTCCTCATCTGTCTGGGAAATTGGAAAGCCACAGCCAGAGTGCTCTACAGGGAACTAATGCGAGGAACAGTATACAGATTTGAACGTTGACAGTGTTTCATAGTTAAAAATGTCCAGTGAGTGATCCTCTTCTGGATCCTGGACCCGGTTGGCTTCTTCTGAACCTTCAGACCGAGCACTGTCCTACACTGCACTCTGCTTCCTCCATTTCCTCTAAAATTACGACTGTGTGTTTGCCAGGTTGCACTCTGTGCATTGGGTTGCTAGAAATACATTAGGTCGCACTGACGGTTTCACTCTGTTTTCTATAAAAGGCTACAGGAATCTCATGGAAATTTTTGCAAAGTTATATGCAAATCACAGAGCCCCGGCCCTTTTCTTAACAGGATGGCAACCTTGCTCCTCGGTGGTACCTGGGACCTGGAGATCCTTTCTCCACTTACGTTTAGCACGCAGCTCACCGGGTTAGCCGTGCCGCCGTTGGGACCTCCCACCTGGACTCCCATCACCCACCTCTCTTGAGACTGCTCTGGCAGGGCTGGGGTGGGGTGCAGCCTTTGCTCAGAGGGCCACATGTTCCAGGCAAAATCTGCCCCCCTGGGCCATGGGCTCACCCCTCGGGGCCCCTTGCTTCTTTCTCTACTGGGTGCAATTCGAGGTTGCCGAGCTTCTCTCCAAAGTCTAAAATGGTGGGACAGTAGGGACCTGTGAGAGGCCCCATGGCCCGACACACCGCCCACCCCAGCTCCCAATCTGAACACCAGGCACCCCCGGGCCTTCGCTGCCCTAGAGGTCTGCCATGTGAGTGGGCAGGTTCATCAGAGGGACGTATTTGTCCCTGGAGTTCTTCTCCAGTTGAATGTTTCTATTGTCAGTGGCCCCAATCTGGAAAAACCCGTCATTCTAATCCAGCCTGCCTCCCCCGTATCATGAGAAGGAGGGACGAGGAAGGAGGGACAGTTTACGGTTATGGTTTATGGAAGATGAGGGAACTCCAGCCTTTCCCAGACACTGGCAGGAACCACTTCTCCCAACAAGTATTCTGTCTGCTTCAGCCTACCCAGGTTCTGTCACGATTTTCTAGCTCTTCCCTCACCTCACTCACTCCTGAGGTGTCTGGTTCAAAGATCACCCTCCCAGCCTTCCTTGGCTACCAAATTGTCCTGTTAGGGGATGGGTGGGAAGTGGGAGAAGAAATAAGTGAACCAGACTGGCCACGTGTTGATAATTGTTGAGACTAGATGATGGGTACATGGGTATTTATTATATCATTCTCTCCCTTTTGTATATGTTTGCAGTTTTTCGTAATAAAAAGTTTAAAAATTTAAAAAAAGTCCTCCAACTTTCAAAACACTCAAGAGAGAGCCCCTACCCCCAACACAGTTTCATGGAAACCCCACACCAAGGCAACAGGCAAAGATGACTCCATTACGTATATATATGTATATATATATATTCATTTTCTAATTTTTTTAAGGCCCACTGCTTTATTTTCAATAGACTAAACCTTATTTCTAAGAGGTCCCAAAGTTGCACTTACTTCCCTCAACTGGGTTATGGGGGAGGGCTTGGGTAAAGGGTTCCTTAAAATCCTGAAAGTTTACACTTCCATGTATCTCACAATCTTATTGTGAGGATGGGACTTGTTCAGTGTTCTGAACTTTGCAAAGGAAACGTGCTCTCAATTCAAAGTGTCATTCTCTGGAATTGCACCTGGCTCAGGAAAGGACTGTCTTTGTACTTGAATTTAAATCTAATGGAGAACCTTAACACGGGCATTTGCATGACTAAGAATTGCTGCTGTCTTTTTTCCATATGTCACTTTCTTGAATGTGTTCTAATAAAATGATTCTAAAGCAGGCTGTTGATATACAGTGATTTATAAATACTTTCTGTTGAGTGCTGAGGCCCTTAATTTTATACCAAGACTTCACCCCATCCCACTTTCTGGAAAGATCTGTTTGTTGGGGACAGATG
Source organism: Aethalodelphis obliquidens (assembly GCF_003676395.1). Classification (NCBI taxonomy): domain Eukaryota; kingdom Metazoa; phylum Chordata; class Mammalia; order Artiodactyla; family Delphinidae; genus Aethalodelphis; species Aethalodelphis obliquidens. Next base: position 69,788,423 of record NW_020837945.1, read on the forward strand.
CAATGAGTGTACGTCTGGCCTAGTTGCGGCACCACTGCAATTGCAGTCACTAATGAGAATCACGTCAACCACAGCGATTTTGTCTTCTGGTTGCCTAGCAGCAGAATTTGTTTTCCAGAATAAAGATGGCCATACGAAGTAGATGAGTGTGATGGGGGAAAGTGGAGGGGGCAGGGCAGGAACAGGAGGATAATTCCCTCGGCCAGAGAAAGGGCAAGGCAGAAGGAGAGACAAAGGCAGCCAAAAAGAGAGGTCAAGTTCTAGTTCGTTCTGTTCAGTGATAAGAGTCAGCATGTTCAAGTGATTACCGGTTGTTAAACTTTATTTACAAAGTTGCACCTTTTGATATCAAGTTAGAGCAAGCAACAAATTTCAAAATCTCAGCAAACTAGAAGCAAATAAAAATATGTATTTCCAAAGGTAGATATTTTGAGAAGCACTTTTGATTCCAGTCTTTATCCCCCTTCAGCCAGACTGGCCAGGGCACTCTCATGAGCCAGTAACCAACTTGGGCCAGTTCTTTGGGACAGGAGGCTTTGTTAGAAACCTTGTAAGGGGCAGAGAAGGCAGGACCAGACAAGGAGCCTTCCGTATACTGAGCACCCTTCTCACACCAGATGCTGGGACGGCACTTGATAGACATCAACTCCTCTAGTTTTCAGAGCCATCCTGAGAGGCAGGCAGTACTGTCTTCATTTTCCAGAGGCTGAAGCTGAGAGAAGCAAATAACTTGTACAGAGTCATAAAGCTAGATAATAGCAGATCTGTGATTCAAATTCAGGTCTTGATCCCCAAACCCATGCTTTCGGACCACAGGGCTGATGGCCAGTGCCCAGCCTGGGCTCTCCCTTGTACCTTGTCATGGTCTTTGATGAATTTTGCAACCTCCGTGTGCCCTGGGGGTGGTGGCGTGTGGCAGAGCCAGCATCCTGCTCTTCCTGTGATTGGAGATCCCTTCCAGGTCAGAGTTTTGCAACCCACATCCTCACACCTGGGACTTATTTTTGTAGAGCACAGTCTGATGAGGCTGAGATCCCCATTCAGTTCTCACAGGGATTTGCTCACTCAGAAAATATTTGAGTGTCCCTAAGTGCTGGGTATTATGAACTAGGTGGGCAAATATAGACTCAGCCCCTCTTCTCACAGAGCTTACCAGTGGAGGAGACAGGCATTAATCAAGGAACACTTGCATGGTTATATAATTATAACTGGAAGGGACCTTGGAGATCCTTGAGATCCACAGATGAAACTGAGACCCAGAAATGCTAAGCAGTTTGCTTAAGACCATATAGCAAGTTAGGGGCAGCACGAGGCCTAGAACTCAGTAGATTTCTATTCTTAGACTGCCTTTTCCCTACTAGGTCGCCCTCCAGTCTCTTGCATACCCAGAAACTGCCCCCTAACCACAGCCGGCCCTATGAATGTATTGACCAACCAGCACACTATCCCCAGCCTAGGAAAAGCCAGACAGCACACTTTGTAATGATAATCAAACAGCATAGTGAACTGAACCCTTGAGGATGGCAGTTACCCGAGCCTTGTTTGCAGACTTATTTCAGAGCCCAAAGCAAGAACAGAGAGGCAAGGCTCCCGTGCTGTAAGAAGAGTGCTTGCAGGTGTTTCAGTGTTTTGGTCTGACGCAGTATTTTCTCATCTCCCAAGTTCAGTAGTCATTCATTCACTCACTAATTCAACAAATATTTATTGAGTGTCCACTAGGGACCGTGCACAGTTCTCAGAGCTGGGGACACAGCAGTGAAAAAGTAGAGTGCCCTCATGGAGTGAACATTCCGCCTGGGGGAAACACGATAAACGAATACATAGGTAAATATCAGCATATCAGAAGGTGATAAATGCTACAAAGAAAAGTGTATCAAGAAAGGGAAGTGGGGAGTGCTAGGGGAGGGGTGATGCATTTTTAGGTAAGGTGGTTGGGAAAAAGACATCCCTGAGAAAATTATGTTCTCGGTCATCATGTTACACACACACACACACACACACACACACACGACTGTGCAGTATGATTTGAAAAGTCCCCTAAGTCTTCCCCTACCTCCTTCAGAGAAATAAAGGTTTCTCAGTAGCATGTCCAAGAGCCCAATTCCTAGCTTTCCTTTTTTTTCCTTTGAGCTGAGTCAGTGGTTCTCAAACTTGAGTGTACACCAGAATCAGCTGGAGCTCTTGTTAAGACACAGATTGCTGGACTCCACTCTCAGAGTTTGTGATTCAGTAGGTCTGGGGTGGATCCAAGAATCTGCATCCCCAGATGCTGCTGCTGCTGCTGGTGGTCCAGGGACCTCCCTTTGAGAGTCACTAGGTTAAGTATTATAGCTGGAAGATCTCTGCTAAAATCCTGAGAAAGGATATATCTGTCTATTCATTAGGTTCCATGGACTTTATCAAAGTAGCTATTCCTGGAAGAGCAGGATCCTTAAGAAATGTGACTTTTTTTTTTTAAACTGGGGTAAGTTTCAGAAGCGACAGCCCAAGACCCCAAGCATTGAGGAGTTAGGGCAAAGGACAGGTCATGAAAAGACGGTGACAATATTTCATTGCTTGTCTATCAATGCCTTGCATTTTCCTAGCATTTAATACTTTTACAAGCCCTTTCCTCACTACTCTCTTTTGGCAGTTAACCTGTTAGGTAGATATTTACAGATGCCATTATTACATTTTGTAGGTAAAATAATTGAGACACAAAGAGGTTATGTGGCCTGCACAGGGCATCAAGGATGAGAACCCCAGTTGCTTTACTCCTAGTCCAGTATTCTTTTTCTACTCGCACTCTTCATTACATGAGCTGTAGCTTTCTCCTGGGGCATCTACACCAGGCCATTAAAATCCAGGACATGTAGTTGCTCTTTGCCTTTGCTCTGTTCAAAATCCCACTTGCTGCAAGTAGATTATACATGTGGGTGATTAACTGTGACAAATACTAAGCCCTGCATGAGTTTGCTCTACCATAAACACTTTCTCTTCTACCAGGTATTGTACAGAGAAAATGCTAACTCATTTTAATATTAGCCCAAGTTAGAACTAATCATTATGAAAGCAAACCTGCTGGGGGAAAAGCAGACCTAATACTTTCCAAAGGCAAATAGAGATGGTATTTGATTACGTGTACCTTTGCTTCCATGCCATTAGTCGAGATAATTGAAAGTTTCCTGTAACACTAAAGCACGTAGCGAAAGGAGAGTGGATTTTGTTAAATCTGATGACTGATGAATCACTTTCTCAGGTATTTAAATATAACAAAAAAAAAAAATCATGGACATGAAACATAAAATCCTGTTTTCCAGTACTTGCCTTTCTGTTATTTTCTCCAGTCCTGCACTGATTCCTCATAGTGAGAGAGTAAGGTCCCTCACTGAATCTCACAGACGAGGACCCAGGGGTTACAAGGAGCTGTTTCCCATCAGCTTCCATACATGTTTTTGACCATCGAAGAGCCCAAGGTTTTAGAAGTTTCATTTCTAAAACTGCCCTCATCTGTCTCTCAACCCATTGGTATTCTGACATTTTCCTCCTGTACTGCCGTTGGGACCACTCATTTATTCAATAAGTACTTAAGAAGTACTTAGTGTGTACCAGACACTGTAAGAGCCACTGAACAGGCTATGAAAATGAGTTAGAAATAATCCTATCCTCAAAGAACATGGCATATATTAGAATCACTTTGTAAATTATAGAATAGTCAACACTGAAGTGTATTCTAGATGTAGGTCATAAACCTGTGTGAGCATCTCCCCATTTTAATTCTCTGTGTGCTCAAAGAAAGCTAATTAATGAACTATTTTAGCGTCAACATAAAACAGGCATCATTAGGAAAGAAAACTTACCTGGAGAGGAGAGTGGGATACGGAAGAAGCTCTACTCTGTAGCTCTGAGCACACACCAAGATGTGCATTGGCAGCCCCCAAAGCATGGTAACAAGGGGGCAGTATAGGTTCTAGCATCTGCTGTAGATATTCCACATGTGGACTCTAACAAATTGAATTTATGAGGATCATAAAACTTGGATGATAAGAAATTCCATATTGTTGAAAGATCTGGTATGAATGTGTTTTTGCTGAGCTTTAGACTCCAAAGTATGCTATAAAAATGACTGTTTCTTAAAAATATATAGTTCATGCCCACTGCAACACAAGGATTGAGCATATAGGAAAACAGGTTGGGTTGGAGGAGATGTGGTGGCATGCAGAGGATTCGATTAGTTGCATCTGTATTAGAAAAGCCATGAGAAGAGATGCAGACCGTAATTCAACCGTGTGTGTGTGTGTGTGTGTGCGCGTGGGTGTGTACCTATGTGTACAGAAATATACATGCACAGGAAAGGTGTTGAAGCCCAGTAAAAATGATTTTATGAGGATGTGAGCCCTTTAAATAAATTCCAAATTCATAATCCAAAAAGGAAGACAAGTTTAGAAAACCACAAGTGCAGCCAGAAGACAAGGATAAGATTGTAGTTCTGGTGACCAAGTGGCTCAAGGAACACCGCTCACACACCTTCCTCCTACTTGTGTTGGGCCATCCGATGGTGCAGCAGCCCTCCCTCCCTCCACTCCTTAAAGGAGCTGCTCTGGCTCTGACTCCATTCTGCTTTTAGGTGTGCTTTGTTAATAGTCGAATCCCAAGACAGGGGTTCAGGGCAGATACACAGCTGGATCTCAGATCTGTCCCATGAACCCTATTTATGCTAGCTCTGCGAGCCCGTCCTGGCCCGGGAGGGAGTTTTCACAGCACAGGTGCTGTATCCAGCCTTACCAATGACCATCAGGGGTGCTAGTGGTGTGATCATATAGCCAGGCCTGCTGTGGGTGTGTCTGGTCACGGATAGCGGTAGCCACAGGGAAACATAGCAGTGATGGGGGAGGGGGTCTCTATGTATCTGCCTTTGAGTTTCCGGGATGGTGGAATAAGGTGTGTTACTCTATTTGTAAGGATGTCCAGAGATTCTGTTGCCTGGCAATGGTGACCTTTTAATGGGCCTTACACGCAAGCATCGTGTGAAGTTTTTAGATCTGGCTATGCTGAGTTCTGCTGGGCGGTTGCCATGGCACCAATCAGGGTAAAAGGATCCCAGGGTGGGAGTGGGGACTGAAACATAGTTGATGTAGAAGCAGGGTTTAGATTTCACCGGTATGGCACACTCACTCTGAGAGTGACCCAGAAGTATGGCCCTTCAAGGCGTTGCTCTGGTATCTCATAGATTCTTGAGGACTTGCATGGGCTCTTGGCCCTGAGAGGAGCAAGTGTTTAAATTGATTTACACAGTTAAGTTCCTACAAGGCTGCCGGAAGTTAGCAATGGAAATAGGAGGCTTTGTACTTCCCAGATTCTTCCTTCATTCTCATTTGGCATTGAAGATGCTGACATACTGCTTTATTTGTTAGGACAGGCAACCAACAAACTTGTTGGCGAGCCATTGATATAGGGGCCTCAAAACCAGACCACTACAAATGATCTAAGTACTGTCTGTCCACCCTGCAAGGCAAGCTGCAAAGCAAGCTCAGAGATGGAATAGGTCATTAAAGGGGGAGGCCCTTGCAGGGTCTCATTGGTGGGTTGGTGTTGCAGGATATAAGTGATCACATTCTAGCTTAATGGCACAGCACAGGGTGGCTAGTAGGGCCAGACAGGTGCATAGCCTTCTAGGAGAGGCCATCAACCCAGCATTTCTAGCTTCTGAGGAATAAATGATTTAGAAATTAAAGTGAGAAGGTAGTTATTACAGTGAGTCTGATGGTGTTACAAAGATGATTGCTTAGACCATTGCCACATGCCAGTTTCCCGTCAGACCTCAAATTTGGCTATAATAGTCAGAAATCTGGCTGTTTTCTCCTGGATTAAATGTCTTTTGAAAGAAGCATATGCAAGTAGGGGTGGTGGTTGGGATCCAGAAGGTTGAGGCGAGATAGCATCGATATCTACACTGGACACATTGGTCTCTTTGGCAAATGTTTGACATGGGGGAAGGCTGTCAAAGATTATGGCCAAAGTAATGCAACGATTTGGGTTCTGGAGGATCCCCTTAACTATCAGAGACTATGGGAAAAGCTAATACATCCTCAGAGATCAATGAGAGGGTCATTTATCCAAAAAACAAGAGAATGAATATTATTAATAATTAGTGACCCTCAATAAATACTAGATATCCATCACATCATTTATTCACTCAGCAAATATTTATTGAATACCGACTATGTGCCAAGTGCTATCCTAGACAACAACAAACCAGACAAGAATTCCTGCCCCCATGGAGCTTACATTCTGACGGGAATACAGACAAATAGATAAGTAAAATCTGTAAAGTACAGATGATGACACATGCTACAGAGGAAAAAATATAGCTTCAAAGGATGTAAGTAGTGCAGGGGATGAGGGAAGAAGTGAGGGGAGGATCTGAGTTCTGGTGACTGACCTAATCGGAGATGCAGAGATTAGTGAAATTAGGCCAGATGGTCTCAAGGCAGATCATGGTAATGTGGCTGTGAGTTTTAGAGGAGAGGGAGGGTTGAGGGTTCTGTGAGGAGCACACACAGGTCTTAGAAATTTCTCTTCATTACTCCCCAGAAAAGCATGAAGACTTGGGGAGGAGTGGTCTTATCTAGGGAACAGGTAGGGGCTCTCAGGTAAGATGGCCTCTCCCCCAGCCTTCATGCCTCCTGTGGAGCCAAGAGGGTGCCCTGGAATGTGCCCCAGAAGTCAAGTAGGCCCCAGACTACTCCCCCAGCCTCCACCAGGGATCCAAGTGAGCCTTTCTGATATGGTATTAGCCTAGGTTAGAGGAATCTGGATTCCATCCAGTCTGACGGGGACTTCACCTGTGGTGTGACCAGACATCCCTCAAAGTTCACATGATGAGATTCTTGAAAATAAATACAGGTATGGTCCAAGTATAAAATGAGTCCAGGAACCAAGAGTTCATGGAATAACTGTTCATAAATCTCTAGAAGCTCAAAGAGGCTTTGCGGATTCTGAGAAGTATGGCGCAGTATGTGTTTTGTCTTTCATAGGCTTAAAATATGAATTCCCTTTGGTTACCTCACCTGATTCCCAGCAGACTGCAGGGCCCCTCAAGTCCAGCTTGATAAAGGTTCAGCAACAGGAAGAATAGTTCCCAGTCATGCCTGTTTGGGACAAATCCCAGTCACCAGTACAAAGGCAGAAAGAATTCCAGTTCTCTTTATCAAAAAACAGCATGGGGCCCTGGGAGACCCTGTGAAGAGGCAAAGGGATTCAAACTAGAGGCTTAAGATATTAACTCATATAGAATCTGTTCCTTGGGCCCAAGTAACAGATATGTTCAACGTAGATCTGAGTCCCCGGCAGCAGGAAGATGGCTCAGTCACAGTTGTGAGGTAAATGTGGCTTCCTCTCCCCAAACCCCACTTTGGACTCATAGAACTTAGGCAGAAGACTGGGGAGTTAAGGAGAAGCTGGCTTTCTCCTCCCAGCTGCATCAGTTTGCCCTCAAGAGACAAGTTTTTGGTTGAAGCCAAATGAAAGGGGAGCTCAGGGTACTAGCATGCATACATATACACATGTACACACACACACACACACCCCCTCCTATTCATTGTGTAATACCTTCCCATCTAATGCAAAGCCTTATTTCTAGAGAGGTACATTGTAAAAGTAAGTCCAGAGAGTTGTCTTCCTTAGCTATATAGAAAAATTAGTGTCAAATGGCATTGGTTAGCCCTTCTAGAAAAGGGCGGCATGGAATAAGTTCATTGCAGCTCAGGTTTTAGTCCAGGAGCCAGGCGATGCATGACAAACAAAATGACATTCTCCATGTGGCTGTGAGAAATCAGATGTGACATCTGGTTATTTTCTATTTTCTTGGATCAACACGTGTGCTCAGGAGGGGGCTTCTGACTCATACCTGGTATGAGTAAACCATCTTTTGGCCTATCCTGATAAAAGTTTAATTTTGAACTAAAACTAAAACTACAGGATGCAAAAACATTAAAACTTACATGTAGATGTAGATCATTAGCTAGATAAAGAACCAGTATAGTTTTATAGGATCCATGTCAAATCATACCAGTAATTGGACTTATCATTGCTACAGAATAAGTTCCATAAGGGCAGGGATTCTTGTCTGCTTTTTTCACTGCTGTATCCCCACTGCCTATACCAGTGCCAAACACATAGTAGGTACCATGAGTACAATTGCATAGTATAGAACAAGTGCAATTTTTTAGTGTGCAGAAATACAGTCCATTTTTAATGCAACCAGACTGGTAGGCAAATACTCCATTGTACCACTGGGGGGTAGGAAGAAGTTCTGCAGAATAATGTCATACTTGCAAAAACAAGAAACATGCTGCTTGAGTTAAGGATAATGCAAGAGTAGAAGACAGGTTTGTGTGTCATATAATAAGCAAAGCTAAAATCTGAGATCGAGGGCCAGGACTGATAAACAAGGAAAGCAATTGAAAAGTTAGCAAAGAATCTCCAAGACCATAATCAAAGGAGCAAGTAGAAGCCCAGGTGCACAGCCAGGTGTGGGAAACTACCATGTGGTTTGAACACTGACAATTCAAAGGATTCTGATAAATGCCGACCCTTCTCTCAACAGAGTTTATACCCACCCATGGGTTTTTAAATGTATCACTTGACTTTTGGGGCTCTGTAGATAATTTCTAATTAAGAATGGCAAATGGGAAGATTGAAAAAGGAAAAGCGCCAAGGGCTAGGAGCAATAAAGAGAATAAACCCAACAGCTCACATGTCTAAAAAAAATGAAAAATTGTTATGAAAAATCAAATTTGAAAAATGTCTCTCATTTGGTTTGCTTCACTGAGTCGGTCGCCAATGAGGAGGACTACAGTTCCAAAGACATTGTTGATTGCAAATGCACTTCTCCTCACTGCCCTGCCCCACCACCATGCTCATGATTCTCAATAAACATTCCTAAAGCTCTGGGAAATGAAAATGTGAGAACTGATACATCTGTTGTGAGTCAGCCCAAGAGATGGTCAACAATGAAATCTGATGCCAATTCCCTGATGGCAAATGAAGCTGGGCTTCAGCTTGATTTTACTGAGCTTTAGAACTGTTCCCAAAATACACAAAAGGAAAATAAAATATGGTCCTTAACTACAAGAATTGTATAGTCCAAATGGGAGATAAAAAATATACTCAAAAAACAAAATTCACACTATGTATGATGCATAACTATTGCTTTAGCCTAAGAGATTCCAAAAGCTACAATTATCTCTCCTCCCTCTCTTTCTCTATCCAACACTAAGGATGAGTCATAGCATGTAATGGCTGTAGTCTTCTGGTTGTTTAAAAAACTAATAATAAAAATAATAATAATCATGGTAGTAGTAGTAACAACGACAGTAATGAAATCTAGTATGTCTTCCCAAATTGCATTTAATTTGTATATGTCTCTATTTGTCTTAGAATGGCCCCTTTACATCTGTGTCCCTTTCTTAACTTTATCTTTCCTACCACTCTCTCAATGTTCCTGTACTCCTACCACTATCTATTCCTAAGACAATATCTTCTCTATTCAGAGAAGAGAATGAAAGCAGATGTCTTTGTCAGGACAAGCTAGGTTATGCTGTGGTAACAAACAACTCTGAAAATACTGTGGCTTAGAACGACAAAGATTTATTTCTTGCTAACACTACATATTCATAATGGGTTGGCTCTATTCATCATAGGGAATCAGGGAGCCTAGCTGATGGATCAGCTTCTAAAGTTGCCAATTACTGTCCCAGACAGAAATAGAATTCTAAAGGACCTTAACCCAAAATTAAATGATCCAACCTGGAAATGACTCAACTTCAATGGCCAGGAGTAGTCATATGGCTCTACAAAACCAACAGGGGCCAGCAAACCGATCAAGTTATTTGTCCAGAAGGCAAAGAACTAAAAATATTTGGTGAACATCAGAACGACTACGTTAGCAGTAACATCAAGTCATAGTTGCAAATAATGTACGTTTTGCCTCTAACCCATTTCAAATATTGGTCTACTCAACAGGTGTGTGTGTGTGTGTGTGTGCATGTGTGTGGATTTCAAACATATATATTGAAATAATGTTATTCATGTTTAAGTCATTGTTTGCTTTCCGTTACTCCAACTGCCTAATTTTCACTAGGCTCCATCCCTGACTATTAGGCCCTATGTATATGGGGTCAGTGCATCAATGACCAATCAGAGTATAAAGATTAGAAGGCTTCTTGTTCCTTGTGAAACTTCTTCTAGACTTCAGGAATCAGTTTTTGAGGATACAATGTCCTGATGAGTCTAGAGGGACATGAGCTTTTTCATATCTTAGGGCTTAATTTATTACATTATTTATATGCTAACCTGTAGAGTTCTCTATTGGTATCTGGCATCAGACTCTACACAGAAAGTGTTACACAGTAGGGATGTGAACTTATTGAATCCCTTGTGGCAGAGTCACTGACTAATGTTTGAAAGGATGTTTTATGTAAGTGTAAGAACATGACACATGTGCCACATTGCTCTTATTTATAAGTAGTGCTATAAGATTACATGACCTTGTTCTAGAAATCACATGGTTACTCCATCGTTAAGCAGCTAATGGTTTCACTGGGAAGCCAGGGCAAGCTGTACTATAAACCACATTCAAATTGTCTGTAAACACAGGGTATTGGATACAAGCAGACCAGGGCAAGAAAATATAGCACGGCAATGGGAAGGAAGGAACCCCGGGTTGGAGTCAGGAAAGTTGGTTTTGCTCCTCATTCTGCTACTGACTAGCTGTATGAGCTTTGAAAAACGTTTTAGCCAAATCATCTATCTTCTCAAAACCTCAGCTACCTCATCTGTTAAATTGGAAAGTAATAGGAACTTATCTCTAAATTTCATTCATACTTAAACATTCTGTTTTTCTATAACTGGCTTAATTGTAACCTGGAAATCTATGACTTTTACTGAGAAAAATCAACAAGCATCCATCCTAAATAGTGTAGAATTGGGAAAATGATATTTATATATAAGGGATAACCTAATTTTATATGTAATTATTATCTGTATTGATAAAAGAGATGTAGTACTAAAACAGTAGTTTTTAATGTTTAGCTTTGAAATATAGGCAGAGTTTATCAGAAATGAACATATATACTCTACTTTCTTATTTATTTATCTATTTATTTTAAAAAATATATTGAACCTCTACCATATAATCAGCTGAGTTAAATGAGCAGAGAGGGGCAAGGGAATTGAGAACATTAGCAAGAGCATTACTGAAATAATGGATCATGGAATACAAGCTGCATAGGAAGGAAAGTGATGAAAGGAGAGTATCAACAGATTGGGAGACAGTAGAGGGCACCATGACCTAGAGGTCCCAATGGGGTTAAAGAAAGGTCGTAGTAAGTGTAATTAAATAAAGTAGAATAAGTTGTGGTCAGGAAGCAAGATGTGAGACTTCTCCTTCTGACCAAGATAGAGAAGCAAGGACCAGATATACCTGCCTGAAACTACCAAAAACCACACAAAATATAAGAAACAATTTTCAAGACACTGGACATCAAACAACAAAGGACAGTGTGATCCCCGAGAGACAAGAAACAAAGTGAACCCTATGAATACCCAAGCTTACTGCCCTGAAATTCTCAGGACATCAGGTTGAGAACTCAGAAGGATCTTACCTTAGTGGTGAGAAATAATAAGCCCTAGAAGAACTAGGCTCTGGTTCTGCCTAATACGTCTTAAAAGGATCAGACTTTCAAAGTAACTTAACTGCATGCCAGGACAAAGCTCAAGAGTAGTTATAGGAATACATAAAATTTGAGCAGCCAATAAGGTGTAATTCACAATGTCTGCTATCCAATCAAAAATTACTAGGCATGCAAAGAAGCAGGAAAATATGACCCATAAAGAGGGAGAAAATCTATTGAAACTTACCAAGAATTGACACACATGTTAGAATTAGCAGCCATGGACATAAAAACAGTTATTATTAAGTGTTCCATACATTCAAAAAATTAAGGAGAGACATGGAAGACATAAAGAAAAAAAAAAACATGTTGAACTTCTAGAGGTGAAAACTACAATGTATGAGGTGAAAAATACCTGGATAGGATTAACAGTAGATTAGACACTGCAGGAGAAAACATAAGTGTACTTGAAAGCATAGTAATAGAAACTATGCAAAATGAAACACACAGAGGAAAAAAAAATTTTTTTTAAACGAACAAAGTATCAGTGAGCTGTGGAACAATTTCAGGCATCCTAATATTCGTGTAATTGGAGTTCCTAAATGGGAAAGGGGGACATAAAAATATTTAAAACAATAATGGCTGAAAATTTTTCCAACTTGATAAAACCTATAAACATATAGATCCAAGAATCCAAGAAAACTACACCAAGGTATATCATAATTGCATTGCTCAAAACCAGTGATAAAATAGAAAATCCTAAAAGCAGTCAGAGAAAAACATACATGCTATATACAGAGGAACAAAGAAAAGAATGACAGCATATTTCTCATTGAAAACAAGGCAAGCAAAAAGACAGTGGTGCCTCAGAGTGGAGTAATGAAAATAAAAAGAAAACTGTCAGCCTAGAATTCTATACCCAGTGAAAATCTCCCTCAAAAATGAAGGCAAAATAAAGATTTTTTTTTCTGACATAAAAAAGTTGAAAAATAATTCTTCACCAGCAGATCCACACTGCAAGAAATGTTAAATGGAATCCCTTAGGTAGAAGGAAATGATATCACAGGGAAATATGGATCTGCACAAAGAAATGAAAAGCACCATGGGGCTTCCCTGGTGGCGCAGTGGTTGGGGGTCCGCCTGCCGATGCAGGGGACACGGGTTCGTGCCCCGGTCCGGGAGGATCCCACATGCCGCGGAGCGGCTGGGCCTGTGAGCCATGGCCGCTGAGCCTGCGCGTCCAGAGCCTGTGCTCCGCAACGGGAGAGGCCACAACAGTGAGAGGCCCGTGTACCACAAACAAACAAACAAACAAACAAAAAGAAATGAAAAGCACCAGAAATGGCAAATGCATGGGTAATATACAGGATTTACAGATAAAGAGCAGTATGAGAGAGCCTTTAAACAAGGATGTTTAAAATCCTCCAAGAGGTAAAGGAGGAATACTATATATAAAACAGAAACAGTGACTGTAAAACAAGAATGCACACTGATGAAGAGAGTATTACTGATTTAGAAAACAGAAGTGAAGAATCTCCTAGAGTACAACCAGAAGGATAAAAGAGATGGGATAAAGAATAATTTTAATAAGAATTCTGGGATAGAGTGGGAAGGATAGCAAAAAGACATTTTTCAAATAGATAACAGAATTTTCCAGAAACTAGGAAATGTAGAAACATTGTAGTGAAACTAGAGAACATCAAGAAAAAGAAAAAAAAATCTTAAAGTCAAGAGAGAGAAAGAAGTGGTTACCTAAAAAGGAATAACAAACAGCTTGATAAGAGGCTTCTCACCCACCATGACAGAGACTAAAAGAGAATGAGTAAGAGCATCAGTGTTCTAATGGAAAATCTTTGTAACCAAGAATTCTAGGCCCAGCAAAATTATAATTTAAGAGTAAGGGTGAAATAAGTGTATTTTCAACATACAAGAACTTCGACATTTTACTACTCATAAATCCTCGCTGTTTTGCAAAAAGAAAAATGAACCCAGGAGGGAGGAATTAGATGCAAAAAGATATTGTACGTAAAAGGAACACTAAAATACTGTGGTAAATATAATTTAATGTTGAGCACAAATAACATGAATAATAACCATTTGAAACAAAATGGAATATTCTGAGGGAGGGTAAAGCAAGCTCAGATCCTTGTCTGCCTTAAGAACAGGATAGAAGTAGGAATTAACTTAGACTTTGTTAGAAAAATATACTTTTTTTTTTCTGGCCACACCACGTGGCATGCAGGATCTTAGTTCCCCGACCAGGGATCAGGCCTGTGCCCCCTGCAGTGGAAGCATGGAGTCTTAACCACTGGACCGCCAGGGAAGTCCCAGAAAAATATACTTTTTTAAGGGTAATGTAAGGATAGCCACTGGGAGAAAAGAAATAGAATATATAATTTAAATACTGGTAGAGAAAAGTAAGGAGAATAAAGCAATTTTAATCAATTTGAGAGAGAAAAGGTAAAAAAAGAAACAGAAAATTCATGGCAAATTGAAAATATAAACAAAAAGAAAGAAGCCTAAGTATATCATTAATCACAATCAATGCAAATGAATTTAATACATTAATTAAAATACAAATACTTTCCATTTGGCCCCATTAATCAAAATTCAGGTATACACTGTGCAAGAGAGATGCAAGTCTAAAGCAATGATACAGAAAATAAAGGAATGGAAAAAGGTACACCAAATATTAACCAATAGAAAGCTGGTATAGAAATTTTATTGTCAGATAAGATGTAATCATTTAATTTCTCTTGTTCTTTAAATTCTTATTATGTGTGGTATGTTTATTACTCCACCAAAGCTAATACAGAAATTACTTCCTGGAATTGGGGTACTGCCAGACCCAAATTTTTTTTAAAGAAAGAAAAGAACAACAGAAAAGGAAAATATGTCATATTGGCTTTGGAAGGGGGCTGAAGTTGGAGGAGAGTGTTACTGGAAGCTGGAAAAATGGAGATCTACATTGTGCAGTGGTGGAACATTTGGAAAGCCGTCATTCACAATAATTTGGAAGGCAGCTCATATATTTAATGAATTAGTAGATGAAGATGAAGAGTCCAGGAATTTTTTTAAAGGAAATAATTGAATTGCTTAAACAAAAGCAATAACAATGGTGTGTGTGACTTGTAATGTGTGTAAATGTAAACTATATGTCCATAATAGCATAAAGGCCAGGAAGGGGAAAATGGAATGACTATTGTAAGGTTCTCATGTGATCAAGAAGTGGTATACTATCACTTGAAAGCAGACTGTGATAAGTTAAAAATGGTATACCAGGATCCTAACACAACCACCAAAGTAACAGAACAAAGAGTTATAGCCAATAAGCGTCTCAGTCTGCTTGGGCTACCATAAGAAATACTACAGTCTGGGTGGCATAAACAACACATTGATTTTCTCACAGTTCTGGAGGCTGGAATCCATGATCAAGGTGCTGGCAAATTCGGTTTCCAGTGAGGACTCTCTTCCTCGTTTGTAGATGCTGCCTTCTCCCTGTGTCCTCAAAGGGCCCTTCCCCTATGCTCATATGAAGAGAGGTCTGTTGTCCCTTCTAGTTCTGATAAGGACACTTGTTCTACTGGCTTAGAGACCCACCCTTATGACCTCATTTAACCCTGATTACCTCCATCAAGCTTTATCTTCAAATACAGTCACATTGGGGGTTGGGGCTTCAGCATGAATTTGGGAGGTACACAATTCAGTCTATGACATAAGCCAACAAAGGAGATTTAATGGAATCATAAAACATTCTCAGGTTATCCAAAAGAAGGCAGAAAAGGAGGGGAAAGGGAGCAAGGAACAGAAAAGAAAACTAGAAAACTAATAGAAAGAAAATAGACTCAAACCTAATCATATTCATAATCACAGTAAATTTTAATGGTTTAAACCATTTAAAGACAGAGATTGTCAGATTGGATTTAAAAAACAAGACCGAAATAAAAAAACAAGAAATGCACTGTAAATATACAAATAGGGTTTTTTAAAAAGATTTATCATCCTAACAATATTCCAAAAAAAAAAAAAAATATATATATATATATATATATAGAATGGCTACATTACTGCCAGCCAAAGTAGATTTCAGAGCAAAGAATATTACAAGGATAAAGATGGATTTTCATAATGATAATCAAGAAGACCTGACAGACAACCCTAAACTTTTATGTGTATAATAACAGAACTTCAAAATACATGAAGCAAAAACTGATAAAACTGCAAGGAAAAAATAGACAAATCAACAATTACAATTGGAAATTTTAATATTCCTCTTTCAGTAATTGATAGGATAAATAGAAAATCAGTAGGGATGTAGAAGACTTGGAAAACAATCAACCAGCTTGATTTAATTGACATTTATAGAACACTTCACCCAATAATAGAATACATATCCTTTTCAAGTGCTCACAGATTATTTACCAAGAGATCATATTGTGGGCCATAAAATAAGTTTCAATACATTTAAAGGAATTCAAGTCATATAAAGTATGTTCCTGGACCACAGTGGAATTAAACTAGAAATAAATAGAAAGACCTTTGGAAATTTTCCAGGTATTTGGGAACTAAACAACACACTGCTGAATAACACACAGGTCAAAGTGGAAAGCAAAAGGAAAATTAGTTGAATGAACATAAAAATACAACATATCAAAATTTGTAGAATGCCCTTAAAGAAAGGAAGATGTCTACCTTAGTGATATGGGAGTCAGAGCAGTCAACAGTGGTGACCATGGCCTGACCTTGGGAGGGGTGGCTGAAGTGGAGTGAAGGAGGGGCTCAATGGATAGAACCAAGGCCAGGGTGCTGGAGGGGCTGCCCGCAGGGAGAGAAGTCACTCAAGATGATGGCAGAACTTAGGGTAGAAAGGGGAATCATCAGCCTGGAACCAAAGTCACCAACGAAGGAAGGGCTTCTAGTCCCAACTTTGTTATCTTTGCAAATCGCTTCATCTCTCTGAGCCTCTGTTTGCTTATGTGTAAATAAGGGAGTTATGAATCCCCCCTCTATATATAGCTTTTGATAGTCTCTGTGTATTTTAAATGTTTTAATGTATATACATTTTACCTAAGCCTCTCCAGGTGCTTTTTGGGAAATAGCAAAACATTAAATGAAAAATGAACATGTCCACACATAACCACTAAGGCCCGTTCAAACCCTAGCATTCTGTAATTTATGCCCGAAAGCCATATCATCTCCTAAATGGCACTCACAGCCAAGCAGCAGTAGGGAAGGTATCCTCCAGTCACTGTGGACAGTCCAGAGAGGACGAACTTGTTCAGAGTAAATGAGGGAAAGGAAAGGATTTTTCATGCCTCCGGAATGGCCCAAGCTAAGGTTCAGATGCAGGAGCAGCAGAGCCCAAAGAAATAAATGGTGAAAAGGCTCCCATGGTTGGAAGTTGTAGGAGTGAACGCTGGGGCAGGTCAGATGAAATCAGGCTGGGAGGGGTGTTGACGCTTACAACCATGCAGGAGAGTCTCTGAGGACAGAGACATTCACAGGAGAGGCTATTTCCAGGGCGGCATTCACACGGGTAGGCCGGGGATCATAGGCTGCAGGGCTATACTTTATCACGGAACAACACAGAATAACCAGAACTTGCTGGCAAAAACGAAGGTATGCAAATACATGCAAGTGACATTGGGTACAAGAATTTACTGCTGGTTACGTGAACTTCAGAGGACAGGAATCTTCTAGAAGTTTTGGGTTTGGGGAAACATGAAAAGAAGTGGTTTCATTCAATATGAAGAAAGGCTATTAAAGCAGAAGACTGGTAGAAGTACTGGACTGCCTTTTTTGGGTTAAAACTGAGTTGATTGATATTCGTCCCTATTTAATAAGTTTAGAAATTCAAGATGAGTCCTATAGGGGCTAATTATCCCATCACTGGCACCTTCCCTGCAATTTTTGTAGCTCCTGGCAGGAGACTATTTGGGGTCTTTTAAGTTGAAAAGCATCAAAAAGAGTCTTCCCAGGAATTTTAATTAAAAAAAAAAAATCAGTACATGATTGTACAGTCAGTTAGGCAGGTAGAGGGATATTTCACATGAAGAAGATTTTTTAACACTATAGACTTGTAAATACTCTTGTAAATTTTAAACTTGTGAACACTAAAATATATAAAATGAAGCAAATTTGAAAAGAATGTGTTTTATATACAGATATTCTCACAAAACCTCAATCATCATCAGTCACTCTAGGTTGCCCTATATTTACTTCTTACACTGACTTACAGCTTGTTTTTCATGTTTTCTTTAAGGCAGAGATTTTTGGAGCTCTGCCTGTACCAGCAGTTCTTGAGTTTTCCAAGAATGCTGCAGCGTGGCCCGTGTGAAAACTTGCCCCTCCAGTCTGTTGCAGTCTGTTCTGGTCTCTCGGGTTTCAGAGCAGCCGTGTGGCAGGCATTGCTGTCAGCTGAGCTTCCCTAATTAGTCCTATGGCGTTCCCCTCTCTCTCTGTCTTCTTTTTTTTTTTTTTTTTTTTAACATCTTTATTGGGGTATAATTGCTTTACAATGGTGTGTTAGTTTCTGCTTTATAACAAAGTGAATCAGTTATACATATACATATGTTCCCATATCTCTTCCCTCTTGCGTCTCTCTGTCTTCTTTTGTCAAAGAGATAAGGGTTCTTTGATCCAAGCTACTTCTGAATTTACTTTTCTCTCCTGATCAGAATAGAAAAACATGGAGATTGAAAAAAATTTCCAAACTTCCCCTTCCTACCTTCATAAGATCCTATCATCTATATTGGTTAGGATTAGAAGGTTTAACTACATATAAAAGCTCCTAATGACTGGCTTAAATAAGGTAGAAGTTTATTTTTCTCTCACATAACAGACTTCTAAACGTAAGCAGTCTAGGACTGCCGGAGAAGCCACAAACTCATCAGGTACCCAGTCTCCTTCTAGCTTATTCCTCCACCATTTGTAGGGTTTGGTCTAATTCATACTCCAAGATGGCAAGTGTTCCAAGGAGGAGTTTGGGCAAAAGTGAAGAAGAGTCACCCCTCTCACATTAAAGAGACTAGATGCAGCTAACACTCAGGCTTACATCTCATGGGCCAAAGCTTGACAATAAGGCTACCTTAGCTGCCAGGGAACCCAGGGAATGTAGTCTTTTACTGGGCAGCAATGTACACCCTCCTCCTCCAAAAAATAAGTCTTAGTATATTACTAAGAAATAAGGGCAGAATGGACTTTGGGAGCACCTAGAAGTCTTTTTGCCATGCTATCTCTTATTATCAGAAAAATGACAAGTGGCAATCTAGTGTACATCTCTCTAATTCCCACCTCCACATTTTGTGCTTATTTTCTACAGAAGAATAGTACTGTATAGCAGAAGTATCCTTGAGACTCACAACTTCCATGTCTCATAAAGGAGAGTTGTATCTTCCCCCCCTTAATAGTTAAAACATATTTTGAAACAGATTAATTTTTAAAGAATTATGAGGAATTTCCTCAAAATTGTTGATGGCCCAATGCAAATTCCAAAATTATAAGCCAATAAAAGGCATTTAAAATAAAATATAGACCCGCCCTATTTCCAAAAAGACTTGAGAAAGTTTAATGAAAACACTAAAAAAAGATGTGAAATTTTAAAATTTAACATGGGAGAGTTCATATGACGGAAACAAAAATGTAGAAGTTTCAAAAATGTGACGAAGCAGAGCACAGCTCTTTCCATCCAGTTCAGCAGATTTAAATCAACAATAATCGGAAATCCTTTCTGTATAAGAAAAAATTTGAAACCACATAGGCGCCACTGTTAAGGCATTTCCAATCCAATGAAAGACACAGGAATGTAGATAGATATCCAAGGCAAAGATGTGCCTGCTATGATAGAGGTACAAATAGCATTCTGCTAGAGAGTGAGGGAAGAGGTTATTTGGAGCTGCTGATGGTGATGACCTGGGTGGGAGCTGCTTGTGGAGGGGTTCGGGGATGAGGCTGCCTTTGAGCTGGGAAGGTGGGAAAGCACTTCCAGAAGATGAGAGGGGGAGGGGAAGGTAGAACCAATTCCAAACTGAGAAAACCTCATAAGTGAAAGCGAGGGAAATGGGAAAATATTGGGTATGTTTGGGAATCAGCAAGTACAGCTGTGACTTGGAGCCCAGGGTCAGTCTTGGTAGCAGATGAGTTGGAAAGATTGAGGGGTTGGATCTGAGAGGCCTTCAATTGCATGCTCATGGATTTAGGCTGGTTCTCTAGGCAGGAGAGGAATAGGAAAAGAAGGAAGTTGAGCATATCCTTGTTTTAGGACCACTATTCTCTCAGAAAGTAGTGAGCGAGACTCTCTACTGTTGATGAGAAGTTTGTTTGCTTAAAAAGAATGTAAAGGGTTTAAAAGAGGATAATATGAGAAGGAATCAAAAAAGGAATGAACAAGGGGCTGTGAGCAATTTCAGAGTCCCCATGGAGGTGCTGGGAGTGAATCTGTCTTCAGATTTTGACAGCAAGAGCAAAAAGGCAAACGTGTTAGGTTAAGTAATATTTTGGTTATTGACAAGTATCAGTACAAATATACTGTGGCGGGTTTTTCTTAAACTGTATGGATTGACATTTCAAGATGTGCCTTCTCTCAACACTGCCTTCTTTCAACGCAGTGGCATGATTGTGAGGGCCCTTGATGTAGGAGCCAAGGAAAATGACATTGGATTGCTGGAGTGTGTGTGTGTGTGTGTGTGACAGAGAGCTAGACAGAGACAGGAGTGGTATTTGTTACTCTTGGTTAAGTCAGTAAGGGTAGTAGTTTGTGGTCAGAGGAATAAGGTATGTATGCATGTTGCAGAGCGGCTGGCTGACATTTGGAATATGTTCTTAAAGCAATGCTGGCTATTCTGGGGCATGGTGACACTCAAAGAAGAGCAGAGAATTTTCCATAAAAGAACTTGTAGCAAGAGCAATTTAAATGGGAATTAAGCGATGTTATCTCTGGAGTGGGAGGGAGACAGACTTTTCCCTCAGTTTTTTCAGAAGGGCTCTGTAAAGACAAAATGTCAAAGATAAATATGGAGATGTAAGCTGAGCAAATGTCAGGGCCCCAAAAGGCCAAGAGCTCAGAGTGGCTGGAGCAGCTCACCAGCCGCCCGTGCAATCCGAGTCCTCAGTACCTCCACCCCGAGATTCAGTGAAGGGCAAGCTGTGAATCAGAGCGCGAAGTTAGAGCTCAGGAATGCTTTTCTGTCTTTCATGGGCCCAGTGCTCTCATTTAGAGATGAGTAAACAGACCCAGGAAGATCCAGTGACTTGCCCAAGATCACCATCCACTTAGGGGCAGAACCAGATGGCTGCCCAGACTCTTGTCTCTTGGCCCGGTGCTCCCACACCATCTCCACTGTGCTGTCACACAGTGTCCTGAGGGCCAGCAGAGTCCACCCTGAGGGTGTGTGCAGGCCCTGGAGGCTGGGGGCGTGTCACTCCTAGAAAAAGAGGCAGCGTCAGAAGGGGATTTCAGGAAATATCCTCAGATGGTCTTAGAGGGTTTTAGGAAAGAATCTACTTACCACCACGTTTCAGGGATATTAAAATGCAGCACAAACTGCTCTCCTGTATTTAGGCTTTCTGTGCCTTTTGGGGACTGATAGATCTTCTTTCTAAAATGCATTGATCCTCTGAGGGAAATAGCCTTCAGTCAAAGTTCCAAATCCTCTCCCAATTGAGAGGCGAAAGACTGGAAGTTTTAAAACCTTGAACGTTGTTCCATTAAATGATGAGCATGACCATAGTTATATGAACCCCTTTCCCACCAGCTCCCCATCCATCTGATTGAGGCCCAGGACCAGCTGCAGCCCTGCACACCCCACCCCCCAGCAGCATGCTTTAGGGCTTAGTGCAAAGCAAAACTGGAGGGGAAGTAAATACTCTGCCCAGGGGGCTAGTGAGGTGCTGAATAAAGAAGGGGGTGTGACCACTGGTGTTTTATAAGAAAACTGAAAGAAAGAAGCTAGATAAGCCTTAAGTTTTCCAGGTTCTTTTTAAAGGAGGTAAGGGAGGAAAAAGGGCAGGAGGTCAAAGATGTGTAGATTTTTTTGGATTTGACCTTAAATTATTTTAAATGCAAGTGAGATAAGAAATGAACCATCCAAAGAAGTCTCTGTCTTTTGGGGAGTTTTTTTTCATTTATTTTTGGCTTCATTGGGTCTTCATTGCTGTGCGCAGGCTTTCTCTAGTTGCGGCGAGTGAGGGCTACTCTTCGTTGAGGTGCGCGGGCTTCTCATTGCGGTGGCTTCTCTTGTTGCAGAGCACAGGCTCTAGGCGCGCGGGCTTCAGTAGTTGTGGCTTGAGGGCTCTAGAGCGCAGGCTCAGTAGTTGTGGCACGTGGGCTTAGTTGCTCCACGGCATGTGGGATCTTCCTGGACCAGGGCTCGAACCCGTGTCCCCTGCATTGGCAGGTGGATTCTTAACCATTGCACCACCAGGGAAGTCCCCAAAGAAGTCTCTTTTATTTTCAGTCACGCATTCAAGTCCTTCTAGAAGAACAGTATAGGCCACCATGGGCCCAGGTCTATCCATACAGTTTATGGAACAATTCTGATTTTAAAGAGACATGGTCTGTGACCAGACCCTGTGTCCTGGATTTTTTGTTTGTTTGGAGTTTATAGATATGCTATGGTAATATGGTTACCACATGTGTACAGTGAGCAGCTAACTGTGCACAAGTGGGTGAGAATCTTTGAACTACACTAACACAGTTTTAGAGCTGCAATGGACCTTGATGATTTTTTATTTAGTCCACGCATTTTGTTGTGTAGATGGAGTAACTGTGGCTTAGTAGGGTGAAGTTGCTTGTCCAAGCCATATGGCTGCTAAGTGATGGAGCTAAGAGTCATACCCAGGATCTTTCACTTTTAGTCCAAAACTCTTTATACTGTGTCCGTGTGCTGTGAAGGCCAGTATTCTGGTAGTTCAAGGTCTGTTCAGTGGGCACCATTTAACAAAATGCAGCCTTTGATGAGGCACTGGTTCATGTCCATCCCAAGTGCCGTTTAGAGGTTCACAAGGCTCTTCCCTAATTGTTTGCCAGTCAAACCCTCACAGCAAAGCTTAGGACACACAGATGTCTTAGCTGGTCTTTGCATTGCTCTGGACTGATTACCAGCTCTTTTGCACAGTTGGGAGCAGTTTCTTTAAAACTGAAAAACAGTTGGTTAGTTCCTAGTCACAGCTTGTCCTTATGAGGGAGTAGAGTTCTTGTCCTATGTCTTGGGTGCCATGAAATACAAGTGGTGTCACGAGTGTTTTTGTTGTTTAATTGTCAGAATCCATGGAGCTCTTTGTGTATGTGTGTTTTGATTTAGAAAACCCTTATGATTCTTGGAATTTTACAATCACACTGTTTTGTTTATTAAATTTCCCATCAGCCATGCCAGCTCTAATTAAGTTCATTTAGTTGCAAGGTAAAGAACGAGAGAGAGGGAGAGAGAGAGAGAGAGAGAGAGAGAGAGCGCGCTCAAGAAAGAGGTATTACCAGGAATCAAAGAGGGAGATGGACTCTCATAGGAATCGAATCCTAGTGGCCACAGTAGATTCAGACCTTGTGGAGCCTGGGTCTGTAGGATGGTCCTAGATCCAAGATGGCTGTAGGGACTTCATTTGTGGTCCCACTTTAAGGTCCTCTCCCCGTGTCTGCTTTATCCTGTCCTGTCTCTCTTTTCTCAAGAGATAGGCAGATAGGTAGGTAGGTAGGTAGGTAGGTAGATAGACAGATACATCTCTTCTTCACCTTATCGCCTCTGCTTACTCCATTTTCTGTTCCCACATAACCTTGGCTTGCCTGTGGCCCATTGTGATCCCTCCGACCTTTCTCTTCCTCCTAAATGCTTGTACTGCCCTCAGGTAGGTGTGTCATTCCCTTGCCGTTTCCTAGTTCACATTTTTTAAAAGAGAATCCACTTAGCCCCACTCATCTTTTTACCGAAGGTCATGTCCTACATTCCTGGTCAGCCTTTAGGGTAGCTGTCAATGGGCGGGTGCCCGCTCTGGTCCAGTCACCTAGGGCTGCAGGACGGAATGGAGTTATGTGACAGAAGGTGCTGCTGTCTAAGGCCCGTCCTGTCAGCAGCTCTAAGCAGGGCAGCTTCTTGTAGAAGGGGTTGTGTCATGCCAGGCAGTGCCCTTAATCTGCTTAATAGAATAAATAGGTGGTCAGATCATCAGGGAGGCAGCTGAGAGTAATGCGAAGTAGAATTGAGTGACCGAGAGTTTGTGGTTCAGGTCTCAACTCTGGAACGTGACAACTGCCTGATGTTGAGGAGGTTTTACCAGAACTCTGAGCCTCAGCCCCGTCTGTAAAACGGAGATTCGTGAGGATTAAGTGAAACAATGCATGAAAGGACATTGTCAGTTGTGAAGCACCACACCCATGTGAAGGATATTACCTCTCTAGACCCCTCCTGAGCACAAAACCTTCTGTTGGTGGGATTTTTTATGTTTCCTTTTCTAAGATGAATATCACCTCCCAGAACGCAGCTGATGACCTCCTTGCTACCTGAATCTGCACAAATAGCCCAGAGAGATCGCGGTTGTTACCTTTCACACATAGCTGACGCAAACTACATTATTCCTAGAGCGTTCCGTTCAGAGAACATAGGATTTGAGGGCTGGCACTCCTTAGTCTTCTGACCCAAATCTCCTTTACCCACAACTGAAGAACTAAGGCTTAGAAAGGTTCATTGACTTCCTCAATGTCAGTGGTAGAACCAGAACAGAACTCACTCAATTTCTATTGCTGTGTAACAAATTACCTCAAAGCTCAGCTACTTAAAACAACAAACATTTATTATCTAAGTGTTTCTGCGGATCTGGAATCCAAGAGTGACTTTGAGATGGGTGCCTCTGGCTCAGGGTTTCTCCTGGGGTTGCAGTCAAGATGTCAGCCAGAGCTGCAGTCTCTGAAGGTCTGACTGGGGCTAGAAGCCCTACTTCCGCGAGAGCTCCCTCACCTGGCTGTCGGCAGGAGGCCTCCGTTCCTCACCATGTGGACCTTTCTTTTAAGTGTCCTCATGACATGGTTGCTGGCTTCCGCCAAAGCCAACAATCCGAGAGAGAGCAAGGCGGTAACTGCTATGCTTTTTATCTCCTAGCTTCAGAAGTCATACATCAACACTTCCGCCATATTCTGTTAACTAGAAGCAAGTCTCTAAGTTCAGGCAACACTCAGGCGGAGGGAAATTAAGCTCCACCAACCACTGAAGGGTGGAGTATCAAAGAATTTGTGGGCATATTTTTCAAACACCACAAAAGGTTTTCTTTAATATATTATTTTCTCTGCAAATGAGTTCCATAAAGAGATCAGCTTCCACCACCCACCATCCCACTGCCCCCCAGTTACTTGATGAGAGGTTAGTCTCATTCAGAAGTGATCAGTGGAGGGGAAATTACGAGGATACCTGCTCATGAAAGCATTAAGAAAACCTCTGTTGCAAACAGGAAAGAAAAATAAGGAGAAAAAGTTATAGGAAAAAGAACATTGAAGGGGAAAAAAGAGAAGCAAGGGTGCATTAGATTCTGACTTCTATGGGCAGAGCTCTCAGTTTAGGAAACACTGTGTGAACAGAGGCTGTGTAAAAATATGTCCGGCGGCTGGAGTTTGAAGATCCAAAGCTCTAGGGACCTGGATTCCAGTTGCAGAGCGTGACCCGTGTGTCAAATAGCCCCTATATAAATACGAGGGTGTTAAATACCGTAATTGAGGTACCTATACTGTGCGTCAGCCACATGTAAGAAAAACTCAATTTTGCGGTAGTGGGGTTTGGGAAATCCTTGCAGAAGATACATATACAAACCACTAGCTGCCCCACCGTCTCCACCTCACACGCCGCACACCAGACCTCCCATACCCTTTCCTCGCTCTCTTTTTCTCTTTAGCACTTGTCACGAACCTTCTAACATGCTGCCTATTTATCTTGTTTACTGCCCGCCTCCCCTGCAAGAATGCAAACTCCATGAGGGCAGAAGTGTTTCTTTTGTTCAGTGCTGAGCCCCTAGCCCCTAAAGGAGCGCCTGGCACATTGTAAGCACTCAATAAGTATTTGTTGAATGAGTAATAATTCATAATCGGGACATAAGGAAATGGAGCTCAGCCATAAAGGAGCAGGAAAACCTGACAGGTGGGCACTGGAGGGCAGGGTGTTCCAGGCAGATGGGACAGCTGACCAGAGGCCCTCGGGTGGATGTTCAGGGCCTGGCCATCTGCATGGCTGGGCCTGTGGATGGAGGGCTGCTGTGGCAGAAGGGAAGGCTGAGGAGGCAGGTGCTCGAGGATGTTGTGAAGCGGTTAGGATTTTCTTATGCGCAAAGGGGATCCACTTAAGTTTTGAGGTCAGAGGTGATGTCTGTGCTCTTCCTCCACGGTCTGGCTGTACTGAAGAATGTACAACGCTAGGAAGGCCCCTGCACTTACTATGTTACCTAACATCTGACTTGCTGCATAGTGACCAAAACTGCTGACTCTTACTCTAGCAACGATCATTTCATTCTTCATTTTCTCTTTCTGGTATAGGAAGGGTGAAACTCTGTAAAGATTGGGGTCTTTCGTGTTCTTCCTTTGCCAGTGAGCGTGAGATCAACACTAGGCCTGGGAAATTCGGTGGCATTCGTGGCACATATGACAGTGGCTTTACACTTAGGGAATGAATCATGAATTTCTTGCTCTAATCTTCAGTTTCCCTGATGTGTAAGGGGCCTTTCTTTTCTCAAACCTCACGTGCCGAGATAAAAAAAAAAATCCATCTTGCAGCAGCCGGCAGTAGCTGTGTTGAAGTGTGGGAACCTCACATGGAGACACAGAGCTGTTCCCGGAAGCCCAGCGGGTGAGGGACTTCTGCTTCCTGTGCTTGGCCAGAAAAGAAGTCAGCCCCCAGGCTGGGTTCCCGGCGTCCTCTGCCCAAAGGCCGGGGCAGGAGGCTGGGCGCCCCGCCCTGCGGTGAGGAGACTGCCGCCCTGGTCATGGATGTGGCATTAATCTCTGTTCAGCCTTCACTGTTAAGGCAGGGAGGGGGTCTGTGCCATGCCCCACCCTGATGGAGCGTCTCTGAGGCCCAGAGAGTCCAGCCATCTCTAAGGGAACATGATTTTAGATAAGGAGGGCAACTATTAACTTTGTGAAATCTCCTCTCAGCCCAACAGAACACAGCCCAGCCTACACCTGCCTTTATGGTTGAGGAGGCAGAGACTGAGCACAGAAGAGCTTTTGTCCTCCATTGTCTCCTTTGTCTCAAATTTTCCTTCGGGCAAGCAGGAGAGGCAACAGAAAGACTGGAGGGTGTGCTCTATCAGGGGAATGGGCACGCAGCTCAGAGAGCTCTCATCAGCTACTAATTTAATTCCATTTTAAAAAGCGGTCCTAAAATATTTTAAGATTTAATGCTGTTTTCAGAAGAAGCAGACACCACCCTCGTTGTCCTTTTCATCGACAGCTCAGTGTTACCTTCTCAAAGTGCCTAGAGGTTGCCAGGCGGTGATCATTTTAAGCAGGGACTTCACCTGGACTCCAATATAAACGAGGGTTGTTGTGAGGGTGAGTGTGGAGGGTGAGTGCCTCTGGGGAAGTGCAAAATCAGAAGTCTCCTTCACTAAGGAAACCTTGCACGCTCGTGATACGAGGGATGGTCCTAGAGCCAAAAGCACCCAGTCTGGATCCGTGTTAGACACAGCTGGCAGGAGGCAGAGAGCATCTCGAAGAATCCCTTGGAGGTCTCAGGGCCTAATGAAGGCTTTCTCGGAGAGATAGGAAGCAGGTGGAGGAGAGTGGTGGAAACGCAGTTCAGGAAGGTCTTAGCAGTGGGATGGAGCTACGAGAATGTGGAGTACATCCTTGCCCACATATGCTGCGGAGATGTGTCCGTGGGACTGGGGCAGGTGTCTGGGGATTGCATTCTATCCTGGCTGTAAAGCCAGAGGCAAGGGTACTTAATATATATGCGTTGAATGAATGAATGAATGAGTAACTTGAGGTCAGCCTTAAAGGAGAAGAATCTCTACCTTTAAGTCTACCTTAGACTACCTAAGCAGTCTCTTCCCTTCAGAAACCAAGTTGGGTTGGAGGTGACCAAGACTTTGCAGAAGTCAAAACACTGAGAAAGGAGTACCTCTTGGTACTTGAGGGGAGAGGTGACTGTTTCTCAGTTGGAATCCAACGCATTGCCTATCGCTGAAGACCCAGGAAAGTGGGGAGGGGCGTGTATGGATGTTCAGGGGGGCCTCCCCTGTTGTGATGCTGAGTATGGTTGTGCTCCCCTACTCGTATACCAAAGTTTCCAGCTCCAGCAGGGGACTCCCCTGAGGTTGACACTACTAACCGTCGCTGTAATTAAGACCTCATCTTCCCCCCTATGTGCTGAAATCTGGGACCTCGGTGCCTTCCCACGGGTGCAATTGCCAGGTTTTCTGTAGCTTTTTGCCCAAGTGCCACCCTCATTTCCATCCTTTCCTCAGGATATAAAGAAATCGGCTCTCCACCTAAATGCTGCCACTGGGAACTCTTAGCTAGGGTGGTGTGTGCTCCTGGGGGCCATCAGCTCCCTCACCAGGTCATCCCCTTGCTTCCTTTGTTAATCTGTCCAGGATGTATTTCAAGTCAAGCTCGCCCTTTTTAGCTACTAAACTCCTAATCCCAGGGAAAGGGGCCCAGGGAAGAAGGGATCATGAAATTTTTAAAGATATCTGCATTGTGTTTTCCTCTGCTTTCTCTGAAACTGTATGGGTGGCTGCTCACACTCCATATCTGGGGTAGTCGGTTTATATTTAAAGGAAAATAAAGTTCCCATCTCACGCCAGTTCTTGGAGAGTCAGGGATCTTGACTTTGCATTCTGCCATGGCTGTTAAATCTTATTCTAGCCCAGATATTCTAACCGGACCTGCAGTTTCGTACTCTTCCTTCATATTTGGCCCCAGCTCCTGCGGCTATCAGAAGGAAGTCAAAATTATCCAATTCTGCTGAACCCTCACTGCTCAGAGCCACTCAGCAGGACAGCAGGACAAGGGGGAGTGTTGGAAGGGAGTGTTCCAGGTTCTGGAGTTCTGCTGTACACCGTTGTGCCTGTAGCACAGGCACAGTACTGCACTGTGCACTGAAAAATGCGTTGAGGACAGGTTTCATGTTAGGTGTTCTCACCACAATAAAAAGAAATGTCATGAATAGTGGGTTGTGGGGGACTGTGCCTGGAAGCGAGTGAGTGAGGCTTCAGGTGCTGCTAATGGTCTTTTCTGGGGTTGGGGTGCTGATCACACAGGTGTGTTCAGTTTGAGACAATGCATTGAGCTGATAGATGCACTTCTCTGTATGTATATTATCAAAAGTTTTAAAAGAAAATGAATAATTTCTCTAAGAGAAGAGGGACTGTTGCATCTACACTCAGTGACTCAACCGATCACACCCAATCATAATGACAATAGTAATAATAACAAGAACAATAGCCATTAACTGGATACCAGGTGCTTCACATGCATTATTTCTTTAATCAAAACGGCACCTCTGTTAATTTTAGTGCCTCAGTATTTCTGATGAGGAACTTAGACCCTGTATCTTCAGCATTGCCAAGGTAACACAGCTAGTCAGCGGTAGAACCTGGATTCAGACTCAGGCTGCTAAGTTCAAAAGCCAGCCTGTAAAGCACTGTGCTGTCCTCCGGTGAACTCCTAGCCTTGCCAGTTCCCTCACACACCTGTATCCCATTGCCACCATTACCGACTGAAATACAGGTTCTGGCTTACAAATACTAATGTATTTTAGTAGGAAACAAACCAAGAAGCTAGAAATGATGAAGAAGCATGCTGTGACGTGGCACACACTCACAGTCATTTTGGCTGGTACCAAACACAGAGCTCTGGAATGCTCCATTGTTGAAACAATGCCATAGAGTAGGAGAACTAAGAAGGCACTCTAAAAATGACTATTCGGTAACTAAGCCAAATGGCTAAGATACTATAAGTTTTCTTATATACACACACCATCCAAAGGGAGGGCTGTGTCCTTCTGACTGCTTCAGTATCAAACACACTGGACAGACGATTTTAGTCCCGGGAAGGGG
This sequence comes from Aethalodelphis obliquidens, assembly GCF_003676395.1. Classification (NCBI taxonomy): domain Eukaryota; kingdom Metazoa; phylum Chordata; class Mammalia; order Artiodactyla; family Delphinidae; genus Aethalodelphis; species Aethalodelphis obliquidens. The sequence goes on from NW_020837945.1 coordinate 69,818,110, forward strand.
AAAGCCCATTGTGCAGACCACTGCCAGAGAACGTGAGAGACATGAGATGTACGGAATCGAGAGCTGTGCTTGCCCTTCAACGGTGGGGAAGACAAGGTCTGCAGAGGATAAGGGAAGCTTCCAGTTGGAGTGTCACCCACCCATCAACGGCAGTCCAGACGCAGAAATGACCTGGACCTATCGGGGCACCAGCAAGAGACCAAGCAGAGGAAATCTCTGGACAAGTAGTGGAAGTTGGGTTGAACAAGTGAATGGGAGGATTATGAGGGGCTGCGAAGCCAGGATGAAGCTGGTAGAATTTGAAGGGGCAGACACGGCGAAGTTAACGTGAATTTGATATAATAGAGTATTAAGACAAAGCTGGAGCATAGAGGAAGAGACACCCGCAGAAATGCAGAGGTGGGTGGTGAGGGCCCGGATTTGCGAGGAGCTGTCCAAAAGACTAGAAAGAGGTTTTTCATAACCTGGCAGGAACAGGTGACAAATCAGATATAAGGGATGAAGAAAAGAGTCACAAATGACTACAGTTTTGTTCAAGAATGTTTTGGAGGCTTCCCTGGTGGCATAGTGGCTGAGAGTCCGCCTGCCGGTGCAGGGGACACGGGTTCGTGCCCCGGTCCAGAGCCTGTGCTCCGCAACAGGAGAGGCCACAACAGTGAGTGGCCCGTGTACCGCAAAAAAAAAAAAAAAAAAAAAGAATGTTTTGGAATTTGGATGGGCAGGTAGTTGATCTTGGTTAAATGGTAGAGGAGGGAGCAGAGAGGGAGGAGGGGAAGGGGAGGACGGAGAGGACGCATGGACCATGTGATATAAAGGCATGCTGGCCTCAGAACCAAGAAGATTAGGCCCTGACACTGATTTTGTGATCACATCATGTTCACTTGTCCTGGTCTCTGCTTTGTTAAATCTAAAATTAGGAATTTCATCCAAGAAACATTTATTGAGCACCTACTGTGTGCCAGGCACTCTGCAACTGTCCATCTTGTATTTCCCACATGGGGTAGGGGCCAGCCTCCAGGTGCAGCTATTCCCTAGTTTTTGCTTCCCTCTAGTGGCCACTACATGCCATTGGCACTGTGCTTTTGCTCTTCTGTTCCTGGAGAGCTGATCTGAATGGAAAGTTACGGGGTTAAGATGGAGCTGGATCACAGATCATGCATAGGTAGTAGGGAACAGGTAGTAAGCAGCGTCCAGAGGGAGCATCCTGGTAGTTGGTAACAGGTGGGGAGACAGTGGTGAGGAAGATACAGCGTCCTGAACCAGACTCAAGGCATGGGGTGGCAGTCAGTCCCAGAGGAAAACCAGCCAACGGCAGCAGATGGAAGCAGAAAATCCCATTAGGACTCACCCAAGAGTGGGTGAACCTGGAAAAGTGAGGAGTGTGGGGTCACAGATCAAGGCCTGTCTTCACACTGAATGGGGGGAGGATAGGACCAGGAATGCGGGGAAATCCTAATGGTGATTCACTGACAGCAAAAACTTGACAACTTTTAGGGAAGCCGCTATGAGACTCTGGGAAGCCTTTCTGTTGCTGCTGCTCTCTCCTTGCTGGGCACTTCTGGATCATTCACCTGCAGAGCTGGCAACTCCTCCAGCTGCCACCGGGGCGGTGCCGGCACAGCTGGAGACGGCCCGGTGGTGATGGAGCTGAGAGGCCAGCATAGGAAGGAGGCAGGTGCTCTGGGATCCCCCGGCTGGTGGGGAAGCGGGAGTGAAGTTGTTGCCCACTGTCCCAGCCCAGGGAGGGGCCGAAGCTAATAACAGAAACAGCTCAGAGCAGACACAACTACGGCAGTATCCACGGGGCAGTAATGGGAGGAGCACATCACTTCTGAGGGGCCCCATTCGTCATCCCTGGGCCAGCACCTCACAGTTCCTCTGTCATGACACTCAGGTGCTCGCGTGATGTGTGTTCCACAAGAGACAGTAAGCTTGGTGAGGGCAGGTCATCACAACTGTCTGCCTCGCTGCTCTGTGCACTGTGCCCAGCGCAGTGGCTGGCTGGAGGGTAAGCGAATGAGCCTGGATGAGATCACTGCACTCATAAGACTTGGAGTCCTGCCTTTGCGACTTGCGATCCTTGACCCTGAGCCTGTCATTTCCCTTCGCTGAGCCTCAGTTTCCTCTTCTGTAAAATCAGGGATCCGTGAGGATCAGATAATGTCTGTGAAAGAGTTTTGTACGCTGTAAAGGGCCATTCATCTTTTTCAGCTTGAAAATGAGAAATTAACAGGATGTCCCCTGGCATCTCTTTTGGCCTAGGAGACAGTCACTATGGGTGTTTGCTTTCTGAGTCAAAGCATGGAGAATGTGCTTCTTTTGAATGTGAATTTGTAACTCACCCCCAAGCCCACCAGCGGCTGGCCGGCTCTCTCTTCCATGCTCAGCAAGGGCTGAGACAAGCCCCTCTCTCATGAGGTCAACAGGTCACCCCTGAACCCCACCCATGCCCTCTTCCCAATTCTGTCCTGCCTGTGCTCAGATTAGCCAATGATAATCAGGCTGACTGGCGTTCCCTGGTCAACTAGGGGGAAGTGTGGCCTCTTTCCAGGGATCGTTTTGCCAGATTTCTATGTGTGAATGGACACCTCCACCCTATCACTACGGCGTGAACGTGTTATCCAGCCTGATTTGGCAAGTAGTTTTAAGAAATCCCTTCCTGGCTTGACGTCAGTCTGTTGTTTCTCTAGGAGGTCTGGTGTGGGAAGAGGAGGGAAGTCCACATTCATGCCCCCATAAAGGAAAATTGTAGCCCAAATCATGTCCTCAACCTTTTAACCTGGGCTGGGAAATATATGCTTGCTTTTCATTTTTTCCCAGTCTACCAGTTTCCTTCAATATGGGTCATTAAGGATGCTTTGGAAATGGATTTCTATTCCCTAGATACAAGGTAGCAGTGTAGAAACCATGTCTCGAGTACGTGACAAGTTATCATTACTGTATAAACAACAGGTAATTTGTTGGGCATGTAATGTGTGTCAGTGTTACCTGTGTTAATGCCTGTAATCCTTGCGATACCTCTATATGGTAGGAATTAATAATACCCCTATTTTATAGCTAAGAAAAATGAGCCAAAGCCAGGCTAATTAACTTGCTCAAGGTTACACAAATAGTCACGATGGAGACAGTTTCAAACCTAGCAGTCTGACTTTAGGCCTAATAACTCTCAAAATGGGAAATGGTGACTCACATCTGAATAACTGAGGTTTGATAGCATTTTGCATTTTTGTGAAATCCTCTCTGGTCTTTGGCTGGATTTCCCCGAGGTTCAACTTTTCAGGGCTGCACAACCTACACAGTGGACAACTTGCAGGAAAGCCTGGGGGCAGCCCACAACTTCTCATCTACCTGGAGAGTTGCTCTTTGCAATCTCGTTTCTCCCAGCCGCCTCTCCTCCCTCTGCTGCAAATAATCTTGGGGTTTCCAAAGCCATTCCTCTAGGCTCTTTCCCAGGCTATGGTGCGTGTTTGCAAGAGAGTGCCTTCCTGCCAAGGCCGGTCAGATCAGCAGTATGGAAAGCCTTGGGCAAGCACAGCGGAGGAGCCGGGAGATGCCTCCCTCTTGGCAGGACAGTTATCTCCAGACTAAGGGTCACTGTTGCAGAGGCCCAAGTTCTTTGCATAGCTGTTAACCCGCCCCACCCCGGCCCCATCTCTTCTGACAGCTTGTGCCTAGCCTACATGGTTCTGAAGCCTGGGTGGGGAGGACAGAGATAATGAGCAGACCTACGGAATTCTGTATCCATTTGCATTTCCCTCCTCTTTGCTGGAGAGCTCTAACCAGCATTTGATACATTCATGGTGAATGAACAAATGAATAAACGTTAAGCCAGATCTGAAGCCCTGTAACTTCCCACCTTGGTGGGGGAAGTTACTGTGCCCAGGAGCAAGTCTAGTTCCTCCTCTGGGTGGATCTGGTCATCTGTTAGGAGCCTACAGCGTAGTATCTTTGAGCTCTGTCCTTGTTCCTATCTTTTTCTCCATTTTTATCTCTCACTTGGGTGAACGCAGTGAAGCATAAATTTCAGGTTTACAGATGACACAAAATTGGAAGAATCACCACTGTGACAGATGAGAGTCAAGAACACTATGCTTTAGCTAGAAAATCTCATTTAATGAAGATAAAAAGAAAATTCTCTGAGTTAAAAGCCTCAGAGCCCCCAAGTAAAGAAAAGGAAGGAGCAAGCCTGAGAAGACCCTGTGAATCGGATTGGGCTTTGCAGTAGATCCTGCTTAGTAGTTGCCAACAGCCTGACTTAACTAAGAGACTCTCAGACCACATAGATAGAAGCATAGCAGCTACTCCTGGGGAGTGAGCACATGCCTTAGTCTGTGCTGAAGACTCCGCCTAAGGGGTTGGGTTCAGTTCTAGGGGCCCCCTATTAGGAGGGACAGTGACATACTGAAGTTTATCCAGAAGAATATGAAGAAAATATTGGAATATTGGAAATATTCTAGAGCCATTGGAAGGAATGTTTGGGAAAAAGAAGACTTAAGAAATCCTTGATCTAGCCTTACCTATGTGAAGCTCTGTTGAAGAAAGATTTCTTCTATACTACCCTAGAAGGCAGACTGAGAATCGTGGATGGAAATTACAAATACAAGGAAAATGTTCTTTTTTTTTTTTTTTTTTGGTACACGGGCCTCTCACTGTTGTGACCTCTCCCATTGCAGAGCACAGGCTCCGGACGCGCAGGCTCAGCAGCCATGGCTCACGGGCCCAGCTGCTCCGTGGCATGTGGGATCTTCCCGGGCCGGGGCACGAACCCATGCCCCCTGCATCGTCAGGCAGACTCGCAACCACTGCGCCACCAGGGAAGCCCAAGGAAAATGTTCTTAAAACCACAGCTCTCCACCAGCAGGGAACAGTGTCGTAAAGCAGACAGCAGGATATCTTTAAAAGTGCCCTGCCTTGAGTAGGAGGCCAGCAAGAAGCCCACGAAGGCCCTGGGCTCCTGTGATCTGTAATCCTCGTGGCCTCTCCCAGCTCTGTGTCCTCTGCAGCGTGGATTTGAAAGCCATCCTCCCACAATGACATGGCTTCCATATATCAATGCGTTAGGCAGGAACATGGACTTAGAGCCTTGTGTATCCTCCTAGAGTGATGCAATCATTAATCTAGCAAAGTTTAAGGAAAAGTGTACTGAGCCTAAATTTGAAAACCTGAGTCTGGTCTTGGCCCCGTGACCAACTAGTTTGAGATCCTCAGTTTTTCCATGTATGAGTTAAAAGGGTTGAATAATCTCTGATTTAACTCATTTACTTACTAATGCACTCATTCAAGCAACAAATGTTTATCAAATATCCACTGTCTTCCAGACACTATCTTCCTTAGGTAAGTCCCTTTCTCTTTGGGGGATTTAGTTTTCTCAACTGTAAAATGGGAGGATTGGATCAGATGAACCCCCAGATTCCCTTCACCTCTGATAGGCCATGAATCCACATAACAGTTCCATCATCATCTCAGCCGACATTTCGTTGTTTTGGCTAAAAGGTTATCATGGAAGTCTTGGATGAACGCTTTGCTAAAATCAAAAACCATTTTGTGGTTCGGGCGTTTCTCAATCTGTCTACCTATTAATTCGTTTTTTTTTTTTTTTTTTTTTGCTGTACTTGGGCCTCTCACTGTTGTGGCCTCTCCCGTTGCGGAGCACAAGCTCCGGACGCGCAGGCTCAGCGGCCATGGCTCACGGGCCCAGCCGCTCCGCGGCATGTGGGATCTTCCCAGACCGGGGCACGAACCCGTGTCCCCTGCATCGGCAGGCAGACTCTCAACCACTGCACCACCAGGGAAGCCCTCGTTTTTTTTTTAAAGGGAATGAAGGAATTCATTTTATTTTGTGTATAGCAAAGGTGTATCACTTTAAGAGAAACAAAGAAAATAAAGAGAATGAAAGGAAAATTGGGAAAACAACAAATGGGAATCAGAATACTCACTGAATGCTTGTTGAGGCAAACTTTTGAGTCTTTAAAGTCTGAAAATGCTTTCAGTGTACCCTTGTCTTGCTGATGGTTTGGGTATAGAATTCTAGGTCGGAAATAATTCTCACTCAGAATTTTGAGGAAATCGCTCAAAATTTCTTTTATGTTTTTCTTTTATGTTTTCTTTTATGTTTAATGTTGCTGCAATCTGCTGTCATTATGATTCTTGATTTGCTGGGTTTTACCTGACTTGTTTTCCTTCCTCTCTGAAAGCTTTTAGAATGCCCTTTTTCCTGCCATTACGTTCCAGTGCTGTGCTTTAGAGCGGGTCTTTTTTAAATTGATTACAGCAAGCACTTAGAACATTGGATCCATTTAGCAATTCATGCCCTTCAGTCCTGGGAATTTTTCTTTACCATTTATCCTTTTCCATTCTATCTAAAGCTTGTTAGATTGATTCTCTACTTTTCTTATATTTTCCCTTATTTCCCTCTATTGGTGTTCTTATTCTACTTTCTGGAAAATCTGACTAGATCTCCAACCCGTGTGTGAAATGTTTCCTTTCAACCGTATTTTTAGTTTCTAAGAGCTCTTTCTCATCCTGTAAGTTTTCCCCTTTCTGTAGCAGCTTGTTCTTTTTTCGTGGATAGAATATCCTCTTATCTCTGTGAGGGTATCATAGTGTTGTTGAAGTTTTATTGTCCTACCTGCATTTTGTTCCCTCCGACTTACTGGTCCTCTTTGTTCGCCTGGTTTGGTCTCTGTCAGAGAGACTTTTCTGAAAAGTCTGGTGATCCTTGCTGAATCTTGAGGCACCAAGAAGGCTGACCAGATATTCTTTGTCATGGAAGGAGCTTGTTGACTGGAAGGTTTCACGGTTGGTCATCTGGCTGAGCACTCCAGCTTTGGGGGCAGGGATCTCCAACTGTCAGTATTTGAGTTTCTGTACCTCTTTTTGGTTTCTCCTATGAAAGAGCCTCAAATCTCCCTAAAATGTTTATATTTGACTGCCAGTATCCTGGGAGCCAAGAGGGACGCGAATGTGGTCATCTCCTAGTCTTAGTCTGTATGGAGATGCTCAGTGGATTTCAATTTTTCAGGAAAGTGTACATTGGGTAGAAGGGGGACTAGGTCTGCTCCCTTTACAGACTTTCAATCCATCTTCCCTCTTGAGTCCTACCTGTACTCCTACCCTCCAAGCTGCCTGGTGTTTCCACTTCCTGAGGCTTCCTGAGGCTCGTCATGCAGGGCTAATTGGAGGGAACGGGCATCTCACCGTCTCCATCATACCAAGTCAGATGCCACTCTGGCCGTTATGTTCTGTTATTTTAAAAAAATGTTGACTTCTCTTTTCTACTATTACCTCCCATTTCTTTGTGCTTCTGGATTTATAACTTCTCCCCTTATGTTGTTTTTGTCAGCTTTAGGAATTAGAGGAGATATGGCCAAATAATTAAGGGGCAAGATAATGTTTTTGAAAAGGGTCCCAGAACATAAACTGTGGGGTTGGGAGACAGTGACAGGAATAGGTGGGTAGCCAATGAGAGAGACCTCTCAGGCGTTGTAACTAGACGTCTCAGCTACGTTTATTCACTCGTGCATTCAAGAGGTATTTATTGATCAGCTTCCGTGTGCCAGGCATCCCTCTAGACTCAGGAGATGCAACCGTAAGCAAGACAGAGAATGCTCCTGGATCTTGCACCCCTTCCTGAATCTTACATTCTGATGTGTGATGTAACAACCAATAAGTTAACGAACAGGACAACGCAGTAATGATAGGCGCTCAAGAAAATTAAATGGGGCTGTGTGTTAAAGAGTAAATGTAGAAACTGCTCCATTCGTAGAAAGCAAGGGGCCCTGAAGTCCAGTCTCCTCATCTTAAGAACGAGGAAATTCAGGTGTGGAGAGGGGAAGGGATTTTCCCAATGTCACACTAGCACCAAGGCCTCCTGAATCCTGCCCCTGCATACTACCCACTGTTAATGACTGTGCAGTTCATGAGACTGACACTGACAACAGGCCCCGTCTGTGCCCCTCTGTGGTTCTGCCCTCCATCTCAGCACCATGGGAAACAACTAAACCAAACAGCTCCTCAGCTGCAGCCCCAGCTCCAGCGAACAAAGATAAAGCAACTCATCAGCTGCAGACTCATTTGGACCTGGCGGTTCCATGGGCTACGGATGTGCAAATTGGCGATGGCCCAGAGCTCCACAGCAGTATTCCTCAATGCCCAGGCATGACTTCACACCTCTGTCTCAAAAATTTAACTCAAGATAAAACCAGAGCACTAAACTCCAGTCAAGGGACTTGGTTTCAGGAGAGGTCATCTGGTTTTCACAGGAGCACAGAGACAAAGGTTTACAGAGACAGATTCTGAAGCGCTACACTGAGGCATCAGCAGCAACTTTCCACTTTCCCAAAGCTCATGTGGTGGTCCTGGAGCAAAACTGGGAACTATCCATCCATCCATGATCCCTTTTTTCCCTGAAAAGTAGTATACCTCCTTGGAATATTTGTTTTGTTTTGTTTTTCTCCCATTACGCTGTTAACTTGTCTTACAGGTTGTTATTGTTGTTTTTGTTACTTTCATTATAAAGTAACTTCTGGGTAGGAAATATTGGGTAATACTGGAAATTAGAAAGGAGGGGAAAATTACAGAGAGTTCCCCATCCAACAAAGCCAATCTTTTTTTTTTAATTTATTTTTTTTAACATCTTCATTGGAGTATAATTGCTTCACAATGGTGCATTAGTTTCTGCTCTATAACAAAGTGAATCAGCTATACATATACATATATCCCCATATCTCCTCCCTCTTGCGTCTCCCTCCCTCCCACCTTCCCTATCCCATTCCTCTAGTGGGTCACAAAGCACCGAGCTGATCTCCCTGTGCTATACGGCTGCTTCCCACTAGCTATCTCTCTTACATTCGGTAGTATATATAAGTCCTTGCCACTCTCTCACTTCATCCCAGCTCACCCTTTCCCCTCCCCATGTCCTCAAGTCCATTCTCTACATCTGGGTCTTTATTCCTGTCTTGCCCCTAGGTTCTTCATACCCATTTTTTTTCATTTATATTCCATATATGTGCTAGCATATGGTATTTTTTTTCTCTTTCTGACTTACTTCACTCTGTATGACAGATTCTAGGTCCATCCACCTCACTACAAATAACTCACTTCCGTTTCTTTTTATAGCCGAGTAATATTCCATTGTATATATGTGCCACATCTTTATCCATTCATCTGTCAATGGGCACTTAGGTTGCTGCCATGTCATGGCTCTTGTAAATAGAGCTGCAATGAACATTGTGGTACATGACTCTCTTTGAATTATGGTTTTCTCAGGGTATATGCCCAGTAAGTGGGATTGCTGGGTCGTATGGTAATTCTATTTTTAGTTTTCTAAGGAACCTCCATACTGTTCTCCATAGTGGCTGTATCAATTTACATTCCCACCAACAGTGCAAGAGGGTTCCCTTTTCTCCACACCCTCTCCAGCATTTATTGTTTGTAGATTTTTTGAAGATGGCCATTCTGACTGGTGTGAGGTGATACCTCATTGTAGTTTTGATTTGCATTTCTCTAATGATTAGTGATGTTGAGCATTCTTTCATGTGTTTGTTGGCAATCTGTGTACCTTCTTTGGAGAAATGTCTGTTTAGGTCTTCTGCCCATTTTGGATTGGGCTGTTTGGTTTTTTGATATTGAGCTGCATGAGCGGCTTGTAAATTTTGGAGATTAATCCTTTGTCAGTTGATTCGTTTGCAAATATTTTCTCCCACTCTGAGGGTTATCTTTTCATCTTGTTTATGGTTTCCTTTGCTGTGCAAAAGCTTTTAAGTTTCATTAGGTCCCATTTGTTTATTTTTGTTTTTATTTCCATTTCTCTAGGAGTTAGGTCAAAAAGGATCTTGCTGTGATTTATATCATAGAGTGTTCTGAATATGTTTTCCTCTAAGAGTTTTATAGTGTCTGGCCTTATATTTAGGTCTTTAATCCATTTGAGTTTATTTTAGTGTGTGGTGTTAGGGAATGTTCTAATTTCATTCTTTTACATGTAGCTGTCCGATTTTCCCAGCACCACTTCTTGAAGAGGCTGTCTTTTCTCCATTGTATATCCTTGCCTCCTTTGTCATAGATTAGTTGACCACAGGTGCGTAGGTTTATCTCTGGGCTTTCTGTCCTGTTCCATTGATTTATATTTCTGTTTTTGTGCCAGTACCATATTGTCTTGATTACTGTAGCTTTGTAGTATAGTCTGAAGTCAGGGAGTCTGATTCCTCCAGCTCCGTTTTTTTCCCTCAGGACTGCTTTGGCTATTCGGAGTCTTTTGTGTCTCCATACAAATTTTAAGATTTTTTGTTCTAGTTCTGTAAAACATGCAACTGGTAATTTTATACAGATTACCTTGAATCTGTAGATTGCTTTGGGTACTATAGTCATTTTCACAATACTGATTCTTCCAATCCAAGAACATAGTATATCTCTCCATCTGTTGGTATCATTTTTAATTTCTTTCATCAGTGTCTTATAGTTTTCTGCATACAGGTCTTTTGTCTCTTTAGGTAGGTTTATTCCTAGGTATTTTACTCTTTCTGTTACAATGGTAAATGGGAGTGTTTCCTTAATTTCTGTTTCAGATTTTTCATCATTAGTGTATAGGAATGCAAGAGATTTCTGTGCATTAATTTTGTATCCTGCTACTTTACCAAATTCATTGATTAGTTCTAGTAGTTTTCTGGTGGCATCTTTAGGATTCTTTATGTATAGTATCATGTCATCTGCAAACAGTGACAGCTTTACTTCTTCTTTTCTGACTTGGATTCCTTTTATTCCTTTTTCTTCTCTGATTGCTGTGGCTAAAACTTCCAAAACTATGTTGAATAATAGTGGTGAGAGTGAGCAACCTTGTCTTGTTCCTGATCTTAGTGGAAATGGTTTCAGTTTTTCACCATTGAGAACGATGTTGGCTGTGGGTTTGACATATATGGCCTTTATTATGTTGAGGTAAGTTCCCTCTATGCCCACTTTCTGGAGAATTTTTATCATAAGTTGATGTTGAATTTTGTCAAAAGTGTTTTCTGCATCTCTTGAGATGATCATATGGTTTTTATCCTTCAATTTGTTAATATGGTGTATCACATTGATTGATTTGCGTATATTGAAGAATCCTTGCATCCCTGGGCTAAATCCCACTTGATCATGGTGTATGATCCTTTTAATGTGCTGTTGAATTCTGTCTGCTAGTATTTTGTTGAGGATTTTTGCATCTATGTTCATCAGTGATATTGGCCTGTAGTTTTCTTTCTTTGTGACATCTTTGTCTGGTTTTGGTATCAGGGTGATTGTGGCCTCGTAGAATGAGTTTGGGAGTGTTCCTCCCTCTGCTATATTTTGGAAGAGTTTGAGAAGGATAGGTGTTAACTCTTCTCTAAATGTTTGATAGAATTCTCCTGTGAAGCCATCTGGTCCTGAGCTTTTGTTTGTTGGAAGATTTTTAATCACAGTCTCAATTTCAGTGCTTGTGATTGCTCTGTTTATATTTTCTATTTCTTCCTGGTTCAGTCTCGGAAGGTTGTGCTTTTCTAAGAATTTGTCCATTTCTTCCAGCTTGTTCATTTTATTGGCATATAGTTGCTTGTAGTAATCTCTCATGATCCTTTGTATTTCTGCAGTGTCAGTTGTTACTTCTCCTTTTTCATTTCTAATTCTATTGATTTGTCTTCTCCCTATTCATCTTGATGAGTCAGGCTAATGGTTTATCAATTTTGTTTATCTTCTCAAAGAACCAGCTTTTAGTTTTATTAATCTTTGCTATTGTTTCCTTCACTTCTTTTTCATTTATTTCTGATCTGATCTTTATGATTTCTTTCTTTCTGCTAACTTTGGGGGTTTTTTGTTCTTTCTCTAATTGCTTTAGGTGTAAGGTTAGGTTGTTTATTTGAGATGTTTCTTATTTCTTGAGGTAGGATTGTATTGCTATAAACTTCCCTCTTAGAACTACTTTTGCTGCGTCCCATAGGTTTTGGATCGTCTTGTTTTCATTGTCATTTGTTTCTAAGTATTTTTTGATTTCCTCTTTGATTTCTTCTGTGATCTCTTGCTTATTTAGTAGTATATTGTTTAGCCTCCATGTGTTTGTATTTTTTACAGTTTTTTTTCCCTGTAATTGATATCTAGTCTCATAATGTTGTGGTTGGAAAAGATACTTGATATGATTTCAGTTTTCTTAAATTTACCAAGGCTTGATTTGTGACCCAAGATATGATCTATCCTGGAGAATGTTCCATGAGCACTTGAGAAGAAAGTGTATTCTGTTGTTTTTGGATGGAATGTCCTATAAATATCAATTAAGTCCATCTTGTTTAATGTATCGTTTAAAGCTTGTGTTTCCTTATTTATTTTCATTTTATATGATCTGTCCATTGGTGAAAGTGGGGTGTTAAAGTCCCCTACTATGATTCTGTTACTGTAGATTTCCCCTTTCATGGCTGTTAGCATTTGCCTTATGTATTGAGGTGCTCCTATGTTGGGTGCATAAATATTTACAATTGAAATATCTTCTTCTTGGATTGATCCCTTGAACATTATGTAGTGTCCTTCTTTGTCTCTTGTAATAGTCTTTATTTTAATATCTATTTTGTCTGATATGAGAATTGCTACTCCAGTTTTCTTTTGATTTCCATTTGCATGGAATATCTTTTTCCATCCCCTCATTTTCAGTCTGTATGTGTCCCTAGGTCTGAAGTGGGTCTCTTGTAGACAGCGTATATATGAGTCTTGTGTTTGTATCCATTCAGCCAGTCTATGTCTTTTGGTTGGAGCATTTAATCCATTTACATTTAAGGTAATTATCAATATGTATGTTCCTATTACCATTTTCTTAATTGTTTTGGGTTTTTTATTGTAGGTCTTTTCCTTCTTTTATGTTTTCTGCCTAGAGAAGTTCCTTTAGCATTTGTTGTAAAGCTGGTTTGGTGGTTCTGAATTCTCTTAGCTTTTGCTTTTCTGTAAATGTTTTAATTTCTCCATCGAATCTGAATGAGATCCTTGCTGGGTAGAGTAATCTTGGTTGTAGGTTTTTCCCTTTCATCACTTTAAATATGTCCTGCCACTCCCTTCTGGCTTGCAGAGTTTCTGCTGGAAGATCAGCTGTTAACCTTATGGGGATTCCCTTGTATGTTATTTGTTGTTTTTCGCTTGCTGCTTTTAGTATTTTTTCTTTTATTTAATTTTTGATAGTTTGATTAATATGTGTCTTGGCATGTTTCTCCTTGGATTTATCCTGTATGGGACTCTATGAGCTTCCTGGAGTTGATTAACTATTTCCTTTCCCATGTTAGGGAAGTTTTCAGCTATAATCTCTTCAAATATTTTCTCAGTCCCTTTCTTTTTCTCTTCTTCTTCTGGGACCCCTATAATTTGAATGTTGGTGTGTTTAATGTTGTCCCAGGGGTCTCTGAGACTGTCCTCAATTCTTTTCATTCTTTTTTCTTTATTCTACTCTGCAGTAGTTATTTCCACTATTTTATCTTCCAGGTCACTTATCCATTCTTCTGCCTCAGTTATTCTGCTATTGATTCCTTCTAGAGAATTTTTAATTTCATTTATTCGTTGTTCATCACTGTTTGTTTGCTCTTTAGTTCTTCTAGGTCCTTGTTAAATGTTTCTTGTATTTTCTCCATTCTATTTCCAAGATTTTGGATCATTTTTACTATCATTGCTCTGAATTCTTTCTCAGGTAGACTGCCTATTTCCTCTTCATTTGTTTGGTCTGGTGGCTTTTTACCTTGCTCCTTCATCTGCTGTGTGTTTGTCTTCTCATTTTGCGTAAGTTACTGTGTTTGGGGTCTCCTTTTTGCAGGCTGCATGTTCGTAGTTCCCATTGTTTTTGGTGTCTGCCCCCAGTGGCTAAGGTTGGTTCAGTGGGTTGTGTAGGCTTCCTGGTGGAGGAGCCTAGTGCCTGTGTTCTGGTGGAGGAGGCTGGATCTTGTCTTTCTGGTGGGCAGGACCACGTCTGGTGGTGTGTTTTGGGGTGTCTGTGACTTTTTTATGATTTTAGGCAGCCTCTCTGCTAATGGGTGGGGTTGCTTTCCTGTCTTGCTAGTTGTTTGGCAGAAGGTGTCCAGCACTGTAGCTTGCTGGTTGTTGAGTGGAGCTGGGTATTAGCGTTGAGATGGAGATCTCTGGGAGAACTTCCGCTGTTTGATATTATGTGGATCCGGGAGGTCTCTGGTGGACCAGTGTCCTGAACGTGGCTCTCCCACCTCAGAGGCACAGGCTTAACACCCAGCTGGAGCACCAGGACCCTGTCAGCCACATGGCTCAGAAGAAAAGGGAGAAAAGAAAGAAAGAGAGAAAGAGAAAAGAGAGAAAGAGAGAGAGAGAGAGGGAGAGGGAGAAAGGGAGGAAGGGAGGAAGGAAGGAAGGAAGGAAAGAAGGAAAGAAGGAAAGAAAAGGAAGGAAGGAAGGAAGAAAGAAAGAAAGAAAGAAAGGAAGGAAGGAAGAAAGGAAAGAAAGAAAGAAAGAAAAAGGCAGGAAGGAAGGAAGGAAATAAAGTTATTAAAATAAAAACTAATTATTAAAAATAAAAAAATTAATAAAAAAAAGAAAGAAAGAAGAGAGCAACCAAACCAAAAACACAAAAAAGAAAACAAAACAAAAATACAGACAGAACCCTAGGACAAATGGTAAAAAAAGCTATACAGACAAAATCTCACAGAGAAGCATACACATACACAATCACAAAAAGAGAAAAAGGAAAAATATATACATATCATTGCTCCCAAAGTCCACCTCCTTCTCTTCCATGATTCCCAATATCAACTAGAGTCAAGTGAGAGTGAGCAAGTTGGAAATGATGCCCAGAGGAGTCCGAGGCCTGGAGTGCAGGCAGGCGTGGGGCACGGGGCGGAGCCCTTGGAAGAAGTAAAGGGACTACTGGGGAAGGGGTTGGAGGACACAGTTAGCTGGAAGCTTGGTAAAGGAATAATGAAAAGAACTCCACTGGAACAAGAAGGAATTAGAAGCAAAGCCCCATTCTGGGCAGGCTCTAGACTGTTGCAGCAGGGAGAACAGCTGAGTAATTGAATGGCACTGTGTTAATTTCATGTTTTTTTCTTGTTTCCTTTTCTGTTCCCAACTCCCTTTCCCATCTTCTGCCTTCTCTGCACCCTGAATCCCATCTTTTCTATTTTCCTTCCCCATCTCCTCTGTTCTCATCCACACTTTGCACCTTCCCCCTTCATCTCCTCCCCCACACCTTCATGTTTTACTCTACCCCCACCCCACCCCCAAGCTCTCTGGCGGCTGTGAGTTGACCGTGGTCCTCCAGGACTTCAACGCAGGCCACAGCAGCGAGCTGAGCATCCAGGTGGGACAGACAGTGGAACTGCTGGAGCGGCCGAGCGAACGGCCGGGCTGGTGTCTGGTCCGCACCACAGAACGGAGTCCCCCACAGGAGGGCCTGGTCCCCAGCAGCGCCCTGTGCATCTCCCACTCCCGAAGCAGCGTGGAGATGGACTGCTTCTTCCCCTTGGTGAAAGGTAGGGGTGGGGGGGGGGGGGTGGGGAGGGATGTGGACCAGAGGTTGCTGGGGACGTGGCCTGCTGGTTAGAAGAGCATCATAGCACTCACTTGTCTCAGGAACCCGTTCTGACCTTGTGGGATTTCTCTGGGACCCACTTGTGAAGAAAGTGGGTTGCGAGCTTAAAGGGAAAGAGCTATGGAATGGCCATGTGACTTTGGAAAAGTCATTTAACCTTTCTGAGTCAGTTTCATCTTAAAAATGAAGGTTGACTTAGATGACCCCTAAGAGCTCTTCTAACTCTCCCATTGTACCACCCAACCTCCAGAAAAGTCCTCTTCTACCCATGGCCCAAAGCCTAGACTCCTCCTTTCTCCTCTGACCCCCGCCCCCTCCACAGCTACTGCAGGCTCCCCGGCCCCCTCACCCCTACCCAGCTGCTCATGCTTCACAAAGGACCGAGCAAACTGCAGGGGAACACATGGCACAACCGCGACAGGTTTGACCTTCCGCTCAGCCCTGCCAGGGCCTGAGACACTCATTTACGTGCCTTTGACAGACAGATTACCGGAGCCTTGGCTTCTGCTTTATGTAAGCTCTGTGTTCCTTCCACATGCTTGTTTATTCGCTTTTTCTAACGTTGGGCAGACTGAACCACGGAAAACAGTGATTCTCCAGTGTGAGGGGTGTCTCTGGACTGGCAGGGTCAGCATCCCCTGGGAACTTTTAGAAATGCAACTTCTCAGAACCCACTCCAGACCTTCTGGGCCAGAAACGCAGGGGGCGGGGGGCGGGGGTGGCTGCGGTCTGTGTCTTAACGAGTCCCCAGGGAATTCTGATGCACTCGAGTACGACAGCCACTGACTTCAGAAGTCCAGGCTGGCAGCGGCCTTGAAGTCACTCGTTTTACATGGAGGAAACGGGCCCAGAGAGGGACAGACCCAGAGTTCTCTTAGTTCTGAGCTTCTTTTTGTCACTGGTCAGATAACCTGCATCAGGGTTTCCATGCAGACCTGTGCTAGGTATTTATGGGCTGGGAAGAGGGAGGGACCTGGTTCTGTTGGGAGGAAGGGACAAGGGTCGCCACGGAGACCTGTTGATGCTACGGACTAATTACCTTGTGAAATGTTTTCCTTGCTGGAATTCCATCGGGTCCATCTCAAAAACCTGACCTCCTCCTCTCCTCCACGAGGTGGCTCTAGCAGGTTGCATCACTGGTGCTGCCTGGCTCTGGTGCTGCAAGGGCCTCGCGGGGGGCGGGGCGGGGGTTCCATCCGGAGAATGGCAACTAAAACCTGATTCTCCTCCCTCCACACGCACCTGTGCTCCCCTCTATCGGCTCAGCCACCACCCGCTTCTCCGCCTTTTCTCTGTGTCAGGAAGTTATGTGGCATCTGTAATTGCAGGTGCAGCTCTCAGCCGTCTGAAGCAGCCCCTAGAGAAACTCGCGGGACCAGGCGAGGGAAAAGCCGGGGGTCCCGGGAGTACGGTTCTGCTTGAAGTCTGACCATGGGGAAAACGTGGGCACAAAGAGGTTACAATTGTGCACCTGAAATGAAACACGATACACAAAACACTTAGAACAGTGCCTGGCACTCAGTACATCCTCGGTGTCATGATAAGTTACAGTTTTTATATCACTTCCATAGATTATTCAGCAAAATGACTAGAAACTCCCATCTCCAGAGACGAAAGCAAGGACAGCGATTTATTTGCTGGGCAAGGCTAACTGGTCACTCATGTCCAAGGGTGGGGTGGTCCGTCAGGAAGGGCTTGGCTACAAGGGGAGACCGGAGGCTTCTTGCCCTAGGTCTGGCCTCCCTGGTGTCTGGCTGGCTGCATCCCTCCCTGGCCCGGCTCAGCTGGGGACCTGGGGGCATTCAGGGTAAGTAGTGCAGAGGGAGGGGAGTTAGCAGAGAGTTCACTGAAAATGGAGCTGAGGATGCGGGGTGCAAGCTAGAGGTCAGCGAGAACACAGGGCGTGTGTCACAGAACTTTCCAGCTGCCTCAGACGCCATCATGGCTTCTTACAAGCACGAGGAGGGGACTTGGAGAACCACTAGAGCGGGGCTCTCAGCCCTGGCCACCTAGCCTCCCCTGGAAGCTTTACCACATGACAAGGCTCAGACCCCACCTACGACAAGTGGGGTCAGAATCTCCAGTGCCTATCACCCACTTCCTTGGGTCTTCCTGTTGGCAGTCCGTTTGCTCTCTCCCAGCATGAGTCAGTTAGGCGGGGCCTTCCAATGACAACCTGTGAGCTCTCACTGGCATCTCGCCTGCGCGGACTTCCCACAGTCAGGCTTAAGTCTCTGTCCTCTACGGAGCATCACTATGGCCCTAACAAGACCTCTGGGGGAAGTCTGTGCGCTGATGCACACGCCTCAGCTTGGAAGAGCCCGTCCCTCTCTCTCCAGGGCCTGCCCAGAGCACTGGCCTCTTAGCAGAAATTCAGTAAGCTGTCCCTTCTCCCATCCAGCTGGCTGCCTGCCGGCCACCTGGCCTTCTCTCCTCTCCGACAGATTTGTCTCCAGCAGATGCTCCACCTTCTAAGTTATGCCCAGTGGGACTGCAGATGAGACGTTCGGGGGTTGTGGAATAGGACAGGGCCTCCTCCGGTGTCGCTGGAGGTCCGAATCCATTTCTTGCTCAGTCCTTAGAAGGCAACTGGTGCTCTTAACCTTCGAGGGAGCGTCAGGCCAGTGCTCCTACGGGCTGTGAGAAGCAGGGGGTGTCCGTGTGATGTGCTGAGTGCTCAGGCCATGACTGCAGGAGAAGAGACAGAAGAGCCCTGGAGTGTCAGCACGAGGGGGGGATTTGGAGAACCACTAGAGCGGGGCTCTCAGCCTGGCCACCTAGCGTGCCCTGGAAGCTTTACCACATGACAAGGCTCAGACCACACCTACAACAAGTGGGGTCAGAATTTCCGGAGTGAGCCAGAGTTGTTCAAATGGTCCTCAGGTGAATCCAGGGGACAGCAGGGTTGAGAACCACTGCACCGGCCAGTTTCCTCTCTTGTAGGGGCACCTTCGGGCACAGGAAAGCAAGGTGACTTCCCCGAAGTCACAGGGATAGTTGGTGGCAGAGCTGGAGGAGACCCAGGGCTCCCGCCTCCTTGCCCTGCACCACACACGCTGCCTGCTGGGCTTCCTGGAGGCCGGAGGCCCTTTCTCCAGTCTTTCCCTCCTGTGCTTTCTCAGGAGACAGTGGTTGCTTGTTTCCTCTTGATATATCTGTGGCAGCACTGTTGGTGGAACTGTGTGACAAAGTAGAGCAGCCTGCCTTTCCTCTTATTTTAATGCCCCCCTGACATCGTAGAGCTTCTCCCCGGGGTTGGGCCCTGTGGACCTAGTCATTCTCTTCCTAATCCCCTCTCACCTTCTCAGCAGTAAGTGGCGAGGGCAGCACCTCCCAAGGGACAAAGATTTTGTAGTGGTGGTTTCAATTCCGGGTGCATCTTAGAACCACCTGGAGGAGACTCAAAATTACTGATGCCTCACACACCACCCCAGACCAATTAATTCAGAGCCTCCAAGGGCCTGGGCATCAGTATTTTTTAAGTTCCTTGGTAATTCTAATGGGCTGAGAGTCACTGCTTTAGGGGTTTGCCACCCCCCCAAGTGTCAGGCTTAGGAGGGACTTAAAGATCCATTGGTAGGGGCAATATGCAGTTATATAAAGAACTCCTACAATTCAACAACAAAAAAAACAATTAGATTTTAAAATGGACGAAGGACCTGAATACACATTTCTCCAAAGAAGGTATACAAATGGCCAATAAGCCCATGAAAAGATGGGCAACATCACTGATCATGAGGGAACTGCAGGTCAGTATGGCAATGAGAAACCACTTCATACCCATCAGGAAGGCTATTATTTTTTTTCACAAACCATAGAAAATAACAGGTGTTAGTGAGGCTGTAGAGAAATTGGAACCCTCGTGCCCTGCTGGTAGAAAAGTAAAATGGTGAATTGCTATGGAAAACAGCATGGGGTTCCTCAAAAAATTAAACATAGAATTACCATATGATCCAGCAATTCCACTGCTGGGTGTATACCCCAAAGAGTTGAAAGCAGGGACTCAGAGAGGTATTGTTTGTACACGCATGTTCATAGCAAAGGTAGAAGCAACCCAAGTGTCCAAGGGATGCATGGGTAAGCAAAATGTGGTATGTACATATAATGGAATACTATATAGTCTTAAAAAGGAAGGAAAATCTGACACATGCTACAACATGGATGAACTTTGAAGATACTATGCTAGGTGAAATAAGCCAGACACAAGAGGACAAATACTGTATGATTCCACTATGTGAGGTAACTACAGCAGTCAAATTCATAGAAAGTGGAATGGTGGTTGCCATGGGCTGGGGGAAGGGGAGGAATGTGGAGTTAGCGTTTAACGGGTACAGAGTTTCCGTTTTGCAAGACGAAAAAAGCTTTGGAGATGAATGACGGTGATGGTAATACAACATTGTGAATGTACTTAATGCCACTGAACTGTACCCTTAAAAATGTTTTTTTTTAAAAAAGCATTGGTCCTAGGTACTTCTGCCCCAGGTTCCAAAAAACGGTCTAGGTTCTTCTCCACCCAGCTCTACAGGGTACCTGTGTTCCTTTCCTTTTCCTGTACAGTTTTTGCCCTGGCTCCAGCTGAGCACCTGGAGAAGCTATAAGGAAACGCCTGTTTGCTTAGCCAAACTAAACCAGGGCCAGGCGAGCCCTGGGGCAGATGTCCTGGAGGAGAGGGGCGGTGCCCATGGTGACCCCGGCTTGTTGACAGGGAGTCCTGTCTTATGGGGTCTCCTGATGCCTTCTCCTGTCATCACCTAGATGGCCTTAGGAACAGCTTACCCAGGCCGGGGAAGGTGTGAAGGTACGGAGCAGTAGAGAACAATGGGCTCTGGAGGCATGTACCGCCAACAGCCTGAAGATGCTGGGCAAGTCTGTGATGCTGTGGACCTATATTAAGTGTGACGTCAACTCGTAAAAATACCTGACGTTGATGGAGTCTTACTACGGGCCAGGTTCTGGGTTCATGCTTTAATGATTTCCTCATTTTACAGACAAGGAAACCAGGTCTTAGAAAGATCAGGTAACTTGCCCATAGCTTACCAGTGGTAGATCTAGATTTGAACTCCGGTCTGTCCATTCCCCAAGGTCTCACTCTTCACAATGCTCTACGACCTCCCAAGTCTGAAGGCCTTTGAGACAGCTACTTTAGTTTATTATCCTTCACTCTGACTCGACTCCCTTGGATTTAACCAGTCTAGCTGGGTGAAGGTTGAGAGAGCGTGAGCCCAGTATACACGGAAGCACATACTGCCCTCCCACTCTCTCTCTCCCCTCTGGCCTCCTGTGCTCCCTTCCGTATGGGCAGTAGCGGCAGACAGATTTCATCCTGTGTGTGCTTTGCCCATTAGAAAGCCTGGTGTCCCTGGCTGGAGTGCAGAATGGCCCCGAGCAGCACTCTGGCTAGCAGGCTGAATGGGGTCCAGCTCCACTAGGGGCCAGCCAACCGCTGGAGCTGGTCCAGCCTGTCCAGCAGATTCACTACAGGATGGGAACCCCCTGCACTTTCTGCTTCCAGGGGCCAAAATGTGCCTTTCCTATCTCCTCTGCTATCAAATGCAGACACTTACAGGCTCCTCCTGTCTACCGACTCTGGAGGGTCTACTACAAGTCTCTCTCTCTTGCTGTTCAGTGTAATTCTGCATTAGGAGCAACTAGTCAACAACTAAACTCTCACGGTTTTCGTTTACTCCATAATGCCACCCATGGGGCTGTACCACGGGAAGCTGAGAAAACAAATTGAAGGACGAATAGTCCCCAAACATTGCCTTTCAAGAATGAAGTGACGTGTTAAGACTACAGCTTGCTGGTCTCCACTCCTACTCCATTTGCAGAGGACCACATCTGTAATTGACCAGCTGTGAGGCAGCCACTTTGAAATCCAGGACTCACCCCCCACCCCATAGGACAAAATTATATGTGAAAGTGTGATGGATGAGGATGGGAATAAGTTTCCATGCTAGCTTACAAAATTTTATTTAAGAGTAACATAACTGAATATAGTATGTTTGCAATGAAAAGTAGTGGTAAGGTTGTTTTTAAAAGTCACTATTGAATAGGAATAACTAAAACCAAAAATTAATACATTTGAATGAGAATGTAATTAACCTGAGGGCTGACACTTCTTGAAGAAAAGTGTGTTTTAAGATGGATGGAGATGTATTTGTAGAGACCTAAAAGGAGCTCCTCGTCATTTTTCAGAATTATAAAAGGTTAGCATTTAAAATTTTTCTTTTTAGAATTGAGTAGAAGTGGTCCTTGATTAGATTTCATTTTACTTCAGAACATTGAATTTTATGGGCTCTTAGAATCGTAGAATTGAGAAGCACCCTGAAAGTCTTCTGGTTCACTCTCTCCCCTAATATAGGACCCCCTCTTAAAATGTCTCTGTTGGGGGATTCCTTGGTGGCGCAGTGGTTGAGAGTCCGCCTGCCGATGCAGGGGACACGGGTTCGTGCCCCGGTCCGGGAAGATCCCACATGCCGCGGAGCGGCTGGGCCTGTAAGCCATAGCCGCTGAGCCTGCGCGTCCAGAGCCTGTGCTCCGCAGTGGGAGAAGCCACAACAGTGAGAGGCCCGCGTACTGCAAAAAAAAAAAAAAAAAAAAGTCTCTGTTGGGTGGTCAGCCAAGCATTACTTGAGCACTCCCAGGGACGGGGAGCTCATTACTTATAGAGGAAGCCTGTTGTATTTTGGTACAATTCTAATGGTTGGAAAATTCCTCTTACTCAGTGCTGAAATCCAGGTCCTTTCTGCTCATTCTCCTCCTATGCCCTCCTCCGTAGCCCCCCACTTGAAACCCACCAGCCCTAATTCTCATTCTCCAGCCCCTTGTGATCTTCATCTAGAACAAAGTAATTTGATTTGCATCTAAAATGATAGACCCTTCTTTCCTTGGGGAGAATTTCATTAGAGCCTATCAATTTCTCCATACATCTTTTATTAAATCCTTAGAGCAGAAAAAACCATTATGGATTAAATTCAACAATCCTAGATTGTTTAAGGTGATTATTTGTGTGTGTGTTTTTTTATTGAAGTATAGTTGATTTACAGTGTTGTGTTAGTTTCAGGTATACATATTCTTTTCCAGATTCTTTTCCATTATAGGTTATTACAAGATACTGAATACAGTTTTCTGTGCTATACAGGATCCTTGTCATTTATCTAATTTATATATAGAAGTGTGTATCTATTAATCCCAAACTCCTAATTTATCCCTTCCCCACCCCCTTTCCCCTTTAGTAACCATAAGTTTGTTTTCTATGTATGTGAGTCTGTTTCTGTTTCATTAGTAAGTTCATTTGTGTCATATTTTAGATTCCACATATAAGGGACATCATATGGCATTTGTCTTTCTCTGTCTTACTTCACTTAGTATGATAATCTGTGTGTCCATCCATGTTGCTGCAAATGGCATTATTTCATTCCTTTTATGGCTGAGTAGTATTCCACTGTATGTATGTGTATGTGTGTGTGTGTGTGTGTGTGTGTATATATATATATATATATATATATACCACATCTTCTTTATCCATTCATCTGTCAATGGACCGTTAGTTTGCTTCCATGTCTTGGCTGTTGTGAATAGTGCTGCTATGAACATTGGGGTGCATGTATCTTTTCAAATTAGAGTTTTCGTCTTTTCCGGATATACGCCCAGGAGTGGGATTGCTGGATCATATGATCACTCTGTGTTTAGTTTTTAAAGGAACCTCCATACTGTTTACCCCTGCACATCGGTGCCTTGGTCTCTCACACACCTTTGATCTCATCTCCTTTTCCCTGGGCTCAGGCTTAGTGGTAACTGCCTTCCACTCTGAGGCTCTCAATGGGCTCGTCTTTTTTCCTGGTTATTCCCTGCCGTCATTCATATTGTTACTTGTTCTAAAGTAGCATTTTTTTTACCTTTTATCCATATCCTCCTGATTTACCTCTAGAATCCCTTCCAGTTCTAAAACGTCTGCTTTTTTTCTCTCCACATCAGGAGAGAATCACTTTAGCAACCTAAAGTGATTAGCCTAAGTATCCTATGTTTAATCCATCCAGGCATAGCATGAATATCCTCATTTTGAGGTCCAATTTATTAGGTTGAACCACATGAAATTGCCATTTTGGTAGTCAAAACTGGTTGCAAGTCAGCAATTTTAAATGGTTCAATCTAATACGTTACAATCAGCCTATCTTTTTCATAGGCGTGTACTTGCAAATCTTTGAGAAAACAGGGGAGGGCTTTGTACTCAGGGTGTCAGATGGGCCAGGAAGAGGACAGGGTGTGGAATGAGTAGAAACTCACTTCATCTTGGTTTCTGCATTTATAAGGGAAGCTGATAAAAATTACCCATCTCTCAGAGCTGCTGGGAAGCTCACAGGAGGCAATGTTAAGGAAAAGTGATTTTAAACTGCGAAGTTGGTCTTTTTGTTATGTGTGCAGGCTAATTGTTTAGAATAAAACAAAAGCGACCCTGCTATGCACAAGGCTTTACAATGGTATGTGGTAGACCATACAATGACATGATGAGAGGTGTGGAGTAACTAAGAGTCTCGGGGTAGAAAATCTGGGGCGTCTGAATCCTGGCTCAGATACTGACTAGTTGATAACCTTGGACAAGATACTTAAAATCTATAAGATGGGCAATAATGCCCACTTCCCTTGAGTTAGACTTCTAGCCTATGCTTACCACCCTAGAGGCAGTCAATGAATGTTAATTTCCCTGCCTGCCCTTTGTTCTAGTTCTGATACCTCTGTAGGGAGGTGTCTAGAGTATTTCCAGCCTGAATCTTCTCCAGGGGTCAAGGGGTCAAGGTTCTGTTTCTAGTTCCATCCATAGGTTTTGCAAAGGCCTGACATTGTCTCTACTCTGCACCCTCCCGTCTCTCTCAGTTTCTATTCCTGGCCTACTCCGGGCCCTTTCTGCAGTCTACCAACAGCAGGTCCATCTGGCTCTATGATTTCCCAAGAAATAATGGTTTACTCCTCTTTTCTAACTTTCTTTTGTCTTCTACCCAGTGGGTAGAGATTATATACGACATATTTAAGCTGAAAATTCAACTTATTCCCTGGCTTGTACCTCTCAATGCCCTGTTCTTTCAGTGATTAACTCTGGTTGTTAAAGGTAACATTCCGACCATGCCGTAGAGATGGGCCAACCTATGTGAGGAGGGCTGTGCTGAGATGTTGAATGTTGGGCTGGGCATGAAGGTGTCCTTCGTCAATTCAAAGAGGAGAAGGGCATAGGGCAGTTTTGTAAGAACTGCCTTATTTTATTTTTAACTGAATTTCTTCCACTTACCTGTCTATGTTAGGATGGGCCAGAGATGGCTCAATAGTTATTGACCAACTGGAAGCCCCCCCAGGACAGTTTCAGGAAGAGGGAGATATAGGTGCCATTCAGTCCACACTCTTCCCTCCTTTTTTTCCATTTAAAACTAAGGGAGCAGCAAAGATAATTAGAAATTGCCCCAAGACTACTTTGTTCTGGGTGAGATGTCCTACCTAAGACCAGCTACCGTCTTTCTGATACTATTTAGGACATCAAAGGGCTTGGAATCAAGGCCTCAAATAGGAAAACGTCAGGCCAGGCCACATCCTCCTTTAAGTACACCCCAGTGCAGTGCTGCCTCCAAGGAGGACTGGCACAGGGGGAGATGTTGCATTATCAAGAGAAGGAACTGATGTCTCTGGGGCCCCCTGCAGAGACCCTGCCCCTCGCCTTTTCGTAGCTGGCCTGCTGAGACTTAGCTCATGCCGAACACCTGTTTCAACAGCACTTTCATGCCTCCTGGTGTCCACTGTAAATCTGTGACATCTGCGTGAGGACGATGCCTCTTACCGTCCAGAGCGGAGGGAGGGTGAGGCTTAAATAGCATCTTTGCTCCTTGAAGCCTCGTGAGCAAGCTCAGAGCTAAAAGGAGAGCCTCGGATTCAACTAGAGAGGAGAGGTTGCCACTGATGGTGCTTGCCTAGGAGAAGCCGGGGATAGACGACAGAGAGGAGGTCACTCCAGAAAACAGAACTTTCCCCAAAGAGAAGATGATGCCGTTTTCTCTTGCTAGAGCTAGGTAAGCTGAAACCACGTTCCCCACAAAAGAGCAGGCGACCCAGAAATGACATGCACTGGATGTGGCTTGGGAAGCAGAGAAGGAGCGACAGTGGTCGCATAGCTGGGGGTGTACCCACCCTATCTGCTTAGGGAAGGTCACAGGTGAGAGGATCGTAAAGGTCGTGAGGAACAGCCCTTGCAGGCCTCGGCCTCAGGAGCTCTCAGCGGCGGGATTCTGATGCTGCTTGGCCAGCCAGTGTCAGGATCCGCCTCAGCCCACCTCAGTGCCTTCCCCTGTGTCACTCAGACCTTGAAAACAGCTACCCCTCCTCCAGGACCCTTGTAGGATTGAAACTGCAGCCTGAACCCAAACTCTGCAGCATGTTTGAGGAGTGCTTCCGTTTGCAAGTCTCGCCATGTTTCATGCCAGCTCCCTGCCCGCCAGCAGCAGAGAGGCTGTCCACTCATGGACCAGCCTGCTCCTTTTCTTGTACTTGCCTTTGGGATAGGACTGGGCTGCCTAGTCTCCCCACCATTGTCCCCCAGCCCCAGCTAGGAACACTGATTCTGATACCACAGAAGGTATTGCCTTACTCTCCACAAGGCCCTGAAGGCCACAGGAGGTATGGGTGCCTACTTTTGTACACAGGTGGGCGCGTAGATAATTACCATTGCTGGCTCCCGTACGCAGGGGGAGGCCTGGGCTCAGCTCAAACAGTCCATAGCCCCTGTCTCACTTCAAGTAATAACAAAGTCCCTTCTGTGGCTGCAAGGAGGCTCCTGCAGAACCCGCCCCAGAGCCTGTCCTCTGATTTCATCTCCTCTGTCTTAGTTTCCTTCTGCTGCTATAACAAATTACCACAGACTTAGTGGCTTCAAACAACACACGTTTATTCTCTTATAGTTGTGTAGGTTAGAAGTCCAACATGGGCTCTAGGGGAGAGGCTGTTTCCTCACCATTTCCAGCTTCTAGAGGCCAGCTGCATTCCCCAGCTCATGGCCCCTTCCTCCATCTTCAAAGCCAGCAACGTTGCATCCCTCTGGTCCTTCTTCCAAAGTCACATCTCCTTCTGACAACAGTGGGAAAGGTTCTCTGCTCTTAAGGACTCGTTTGATTACATTGTGCTTACCTGGATAATCCAGGACACCGTCCCCATCCCGAGGTCCTTAGTCACATCTGCAAAGTCCCCTTTGCTGTGTAAGGTGACATATTTACAGTTTCTGAGGATTAGGGTGTGGACATCCTTGTGGCGAGGGGCATATTTTTCCTACCAAATCCTACCACCTCCTGACCAGCCTGCCTGACTGAACTCTTCCCCAGTTGAGCCAGACACTCTGCTATGCAGCACCCACCCCTTCCATTCCCTCTGCCTGGAACACTCCAGGTCCTCAGATACCTGGACGGCTGTCACCACAGTTCCTTCACATCTCTGCTTGAATGTCACCTGATTAGAGAGGTCTTCCCTCACTCCCACCCTCTTCCATCCCACTGTGTACCCCTTTTCCTGTTTTACTCTTCCTCATTGCAATTATGGCGCTACGTGACATATTTATTAACGTTTATTGTCTATTCCCCATACTGCCCCCCCCCCGATTTCCTGTACAAGTGCAGGGATTTTGTCTATTTTGTTCATTACTCTGTCCCTGGTATCAAGAACAGTAGCTGGCATAAAAGAAGTTACTGTAAATATTTATAGGAAGGAAGGGAGAGAGGGAAGGAAAGGAAGGAAGAAGGAGGGAGGGAGGGGAAGAGAAAGGACCATGAATCAGGGACCCCTGAGAGAGTTCATGTGTGAAGGGCGAGGCTCAGTGTGTCCTCCATCCCCTGAGAACTGTAGAGGAAACCGGCCAAAGCTTTATCAGGGGAGCCTGAGGATGGGGATATAGGGAATGATGTTCTGATGCTAGGAGTTCTGAGTGAGAAAGTCCTTGAAATCCTGCTTCCTGGGAAATCTTCTCTGGGGACACATGGGTTAAGCACCTCTCCTTTATCTGGAACGGTTGAAAACTCAGAAATATAAGGATGGGCAGTGTCTTCCACGTTCCCTCCTGTTACTGAAATCTTCCTTAAATTGACCTGAGTTACATCAAGGCAAAATCCACTTTGCATTTAATGTGTCAGAAACCTCTTCATTGCACCCATGAATCTACATGCTTGCCGCAGCTGCTACTTCTGCCTGTGGGAGGGGAGGGGGCATTGACAGTTGGAATGAAAATAGCATCCCTCATAGTGGACACTTAGCAACGGCAAGCCTTCCCAAATTGGAACTCAGAGTGATAGACGGGCACTTCTGACTGTCCGAGTTTGGGAACACTTTGACCTACTTAGAAGTGAATGTTTTTGGAAGTAGATAAACCTGGAGTGGTTTGTTTTTAGCAACTCCAGCTGCAATCATCTCTCACTTTGATAAATAGCTTGTCTCCTCCTGAGCTCGGATCTCCAGGAGCCCGTCCTGGCTGCCCGCAGATCCACCCAGAAAAGCATGAGCACTGGTGGTTCTGGGGGAGACACCCGGGTCCTTTGTGAAACCCCACAGCCTTTCCAGCATCGCCTGGACTACCCTTTCCTGGGGCTTGGTTCAGTCCAGAGGGTGGTCAGGCATACTTCCTTCCTGAAAACCAGAGGGCGAGCCGAGGCTAAGCTTTTGGCGCATAAGTGAGACAGCCAGAAGGAGGCAGACACTTGTCAGCTGGGCAGGCAGAGAGGGAGCGAGGGACACCTTTGCAGGGCATAGTTGAAGACAGATTGGACGAGCTCAGCGGTGGTTTAGTCCTTGGAGTCTGGGAGCTGTCTCTAGGTGGATGGAGGCGCCCACGGGGCCAGCAGGCGTGCAGTGGTTAGACCACACGAAACAGGTGTAGTTAGGAGAAGAGATTACTATGCATAATGCTGGCAGTCATGCTTTCCTGTAGACGTTACTATTAAAATAACACATATAACCTGGGAATGGTTGTCCACATGGACGTTATACAATTTTGAAAGACGTATTTGGAGTTCTAATTAAATACAGAAGCAACGTACAAATTGCACCTCCTTTCTTTTAGTAAGTGTTTCTGGTCACTGATAATTATTATTCTTCACACAAGGATGAAACCTCTACTTTACGTCCAGTCTTGGTCTGCCTCCAGTTTCCCTTTTCTGCCACAAAAAAATTGAACCTACTGCTTTCCTAGAACTCACCTCGTTCTTGTCTTTGCTCAGGGAACAGTCTTATTCAATTTCTGTTTCTCATATAATTTTCCCGTTATAAATTCCCATATACAGGTTAACTTAGTGACTTGCAGATAGTAGATATTCAAAAACCAACTCTTTGTTGTATAAATGATCAGTACTTGACAAGAACCTCAGCGTTTTAAGCCACAGTCAGAAATGGAGGCCAGGACAGGATAATATGGGGAAAATTATGAACCACCCTGGTATCAGCCATCAGGCAGTTCACAGGCCAGAAATCTACACAGGGAAGATGAGGGTTAAGGAGCCTGCGGTTAGTAACTAGAGAGTGTCGCGGGTCGTGGGAGGATGTCAGAGTCTGAGAAAGTGAAAACATTTGAGTCCAGGTGCTCCCTAAACTCTGTAGGTACCACGCAGGAAGTAATCCCAGAGTCCCAAGGTCCATGGTCCTTTGCCCTGACTTCTTACTGAAATTCACGTGCAGAGCTTTTTACAAACTCTAGATGGGAATCTGGATCAGAATCTGGGAGTGGGTGCTGGAAGAGCGATGTACTACTGGAGGAAAAGGCAGGTAAGTGACCGGTTGGGGTGGAGCTGCCCACAGTCCCCAGAAACCACGCCCACAGCCCTCACCTGGCATGTTCTGGAGAAGGCGTGTACTGTACTTGTCGCTGTAGGAAGGTTCTCACAGGAATCTCTAGGCCTGAGTTGCGGCACAGTTGCTATTGCCTTCTCTCTCTGGGCTGAGCTCTCAATAAGAAATCTGGATAAATGTGATTTTGAAAAACTCAGTTCCTGCAAATCTGAGGAGAATAAGTCTAAAGGACAAAATTGGACACATGTCTGTTGGTGAAAAGGGCAGATGCCTGAGGTCATGGTCCAGCGTTCCTGAAGCCTGTGGCTAACTTGGGGGGAGAGGGCAGACCCACTAGTCCCTGGTACCAAGCCCAGCATTGTGGTATACTGGGCCCAGTATGTGTGCAGGCTAAGACCAGCAGGAATCCTTTGGGGTTCACTGTTGTGGGAAATGGAGATGAGATAAAATGGACACATCGGTAGGCAGAGAGCCTAATTCATGTAAGATAGACTTTGACTGGAAGCATAACTGAAGACAAACTGCCAAACATAAGAATAAGATTGAACCATCTGTTTGGCAATTAGGAACACTCCAAAGATATTGCTGTAGCTCAGAGGTTCTTAACCTGAACTTTGGGAGTAGGTGGAGTGGAGTTTGAAAACCTTGAGATTATAGAGGTTCAACTGCCTTATACAAAAGAAGATGTTTACTTGGGGGGCTCAACTAAGGTCCAGGGATAGATAAGACTTTGGAGGAAAAGTGTATTCAGGTGATGGTATCAAACCTCACACACAACCCGCTACCTCTCTCTCATTTCATCTCTCCTCCATGTTGGCTTTATTCTCAGGCAGCTTCTGCTTATGTAGTTATGGCAGGATGGCCTTCAGCTGCTTTACATTAACATTCCACCAACTCAGAAACCTTCTGGGAAGGGATTGCTGCTTTCCCAGTCGTTCTTGCTAAGGTCTTCCGATTTATTGTCATTGGCTGAAATGGAGTCATGGGCTAAATCTGAACCAGTCCCTGTGGCTGGCTGGCCGAGCCCGGGTCGTGGGCCCATCCTTAGAGTGGAGGGTGGACAGAGGGAGGAAGTCAACTACATCCACAGACATGGTCTAAGAAGGGAGGAGAGCTGGTTCCTCAAAGAAAAATCAAGGTGCTATTACAAAGAGAAGGGGGAGTAGATTACAAACAGATGGGAGAGACTTTGCTAACTAATGGTTCTCAAAGTGTGGCCCCTGCACCAACAACATCAACGTCACCTGGAAACTTGTAGCAATGCAAATCCTCAGGCCCCACCCCAGACCTACTTAATCAGAAAGTCTGGGAGCGGGCCCGGTAATCTGTGTTTGAACTCACTGTCCAGGTAATTCTGATACACACTCGAGTTTGAGAACCAGCACACCACACCAATGGTTCTCAAACTCTGCTGCATCTTACAAACACCCGAGGAGCTTTAAAAAAATACCGATGCCCAGCCTCACCCAAAGGGGAATTAATCTGAATCTTGAGAGGGTTGGAGGGAGGAAGACCCAGGCATCAATGGTTCTTAAACTTGGTTCCACCCTGGAATCACCTGGAGAGCCTTAAAAAAAAAATTCTAATACCTAGAATTTAGAAAATCTTCCCTGATGATTCTATTAAGCATCTGTGTTTAAAAACCATTTCCCTACCGTCCCCTCCATATTGTCCTGAGGACAATGACAACATCTAGATGTAAGTTAGAGGATTCAGGCACCTATTTTCTTAAATCCCTCAACTCAAAACTTGGTCAGATATCTGACATTGATTCCCTTCTCTTTCACGTTCATGTTGAATCTGTCCTAGTGGCTAGCTCCACAAGGACTGGCATTGTTTTTGTTCGTGAATGTAGACCCAGTGCCTAGAACAGAGCCTGGCATATAGTAGGCACTCAGTAAGTGTTTGCTGAGTTAATGAATTGGTCTGAAATCAGTCAGTGTCCCAGTAGTGTTCAAGACTTCCTCGCTGGGTTGTAGACATCACTGGTATCATTCTGGAAGGCACACGGGGATGGCAGTGGGACTCTTGGGTTATTGATGCCTAACCAGTCTCCAAAATGTGCTGACCATATCAGTTCAAGATGGGTAGGTGTTCCTAATGATTTTATGCCTTTAAGTTGACAGTAGGATGGGTTCCTGGGTTATAATAAGGACCAATGGAAACATGCCTGATGGCTCCTTTTCATAGAGACTAAGACTACTTTAAAGTCTACTTGTATTCTGATTTTTTTTGAAGTTATACAATATTATATAAATTACAGGTGTACAACACAGTGATTCACAATTTTTAAAGGCTGTACTCCATTTATAGTTGTTATAAAATATGTGCTATATTCTCTTTGTTGTACAATAGATCCTCGAAGCTTATTTTTTACCTAATAGTTTCCAGGGCTCTGATTTCTGAAGCAAGGGCTGAATCTTCCTCAGACATCTAATTCAAGCCAGTTTCTACACGATGATGTTGTCAGCCTCTTGCAAAAGATTACGATGGAAAGATGATCCAGTGTCACTTAAACACAAAGGCCCACAGGAAGGTTTAAGTAAAAAAGGAACTGGTTACTCACCAAGCAACTTTGAAGCATTTTTGAATTCCTATGAGAGTGCCCCAAAAGTATTCAAGGAGGCGGATTGGGTGGGTAGACCAAATATGGACTCTTGTATCATAGCATCCAGACAGTGGATCACAAGCAAACCAAGTTCACTTTTCGAAGGGCTGAAGGTACTGGCCATTTTCTGCTCTGGGCTTGCAAGAACAGCAAAATGGGTGTTATATTTGGTGATATAGAAGAGAGAACTAGACAATAGTACTGGTTGCCACATCCCGCAGTAATTCAAGCTGTCGAGATGAGACTGACCAATAGGATGATCAGTGAATTCCGGAATCTGGGGTGTGGGCTGCATGAGCAATTTGAACTTTCATTTCGCTGTTTCATATGTGGAGCACCAGGGGTAAATTTCTTGCTCGACAGTGAGATTCTTATATAACGCTTGCCAGGAGGGGCCATCAGGGAGGTGGCAGTGGTAGAACCAGAAGTTAGATTTTGACTTTGGGTTCTGCTCTTCCTACATGGTGAAGCTTTCTAGAGTTTCTCTTTAGAGTTAAAGCATCGAAGCCTCATCATCATTCATTCCTTTAGTTTCTTCAGATTTAAAAGAGGACCCTACCTTATCAGGTTTTTTGGTGTGGATAAAGGACCTAATGTATAGAAGGCAACCAGGAAACTGCTTGGCACAAATAAATGCTCAATAAATGCTAGCTCTTGTTACTCATGAAGCTGTGCTACTGTGTTTACTGAGCATCGACTGTGTTCCAACCATGTGGCAGGTGCTGCAACCCAAATAAGGCCAAAACCTAAGCATGGTTCAAACTGAGAAAGGAAGCCCCAAATCCTAGTAACTCCTAAAGTCTTGTCCTGTGGCTCTCTTTCTTCCAGGTTGGAATTGAGTGATCAAGCTTCTGGTTTTTATCCCTCTTACAAACTTCCCTTTTTTTTTTTTTTTCCCCTGATGAATGGGCTACTTTGAGTGCTGTATGTTTCCAGCCATCCCTTTTCCTAAATCTGGACGCCAAGGAATGGGAGAGATGCTTTGTGAGTGATAAACGCAGTGGTTCATGGGAAGGTCCAGTTGGTGTGGTGCCGGTGGGCTTCTTGGGGGGGTCGGGGGGATGTGAGCTTGACCTTGAAATATGAAAAGACTTAAAAAGGAAACAGATAGGGGTTTAAGTAAAGGGATGATAGACCCACTGGGTGTGGTTGGGGGGTGGTGAATGGACATCTTCCACCATGAGTAAGGCGTCTGCAGTTTCTCTGTAGGCACTCACTCAACTGGAAGTATAAAACATCTCTCTAACAGCTACTTCATGGATATGTGTTTTAAAATTCTCTTAGCAATCCTGTAACATGGGAATTCTTTTTTTTTTTTTTTGGTATACGGGCCTCTCACTGTTGTGGCCTCTCCCGTTGCGGAGCACAGGCTCCGGACGCGCAGGCTCCGCGGCATGTGGGATCTTCCCGGACCGGGGCACGAACCCGCGTCCCCTGAATCGGTAGGCGGACTCTCAACCACTGCGCGCCACCGGGGAAGCCCCGGGAATTCTTTTTCCTTCTTTTATTTTTTAAATGAGGAAACTGAAGATCAAAAAGTGAAATGACTCGTCTAAGGTCAGACAGCTACTAGGTGACAAAACAGCTTTGAACTTCCGTCTTATGGTTTCTTTCCAATACTGAGCTTTCCCACAACATCATTACCACCCCGGAGCCGATAAAAAGGGGAGGCACAATTATCATTAATTATTAGCCTGAAATATTAAAAAGAAGGAACGAAAAGCGTAGGTGAAGGTGTTTTCAACACAGAGGGGGCTGTCCATGTTCGGAGGCTGAGGAGAAGGAGGGGGTGAACCTGTCAGAGAAAAAGCACTACTGAGTCTCGAACCTTCTAAATCTGCTTCTCTCCCACCTCTTTGGCCTCATCGGATTGCGGATTTTAAGCCAAAGCTGATTGTGGCGGCCTTTGAGGAGAGGAAGCTGCACTAAAGCACCTGTTTTGCGCCTGTTTTGTGTATGCTCCTCCTCCCCTTGCGTGCCCCGTGCCGGCGGCCAGAGCGGCCTTGCATAAGGCTCTGGGCCACGCTGCCGGCGGGACTCGGGCAAACAGCTGGACTTTGGAACTCCGCCCCCAGCGCCGCCCTCCCCACCGGCCCCTCCCCTTCTCCCCAAGGTGGCCCTGGCTCCCAGAAAGTCGGAGTCGTTGCCGCGGTGCGGGAGAGGAGGGCGGGAAGGGACGGCCGAGGTTGCGAGCTGGCTCCGGGGCCGCGGGGCCGCGGTGGCCTGCCTGCTGCGCTCCCACAGCGGCGGGCACCCCGGGCCATGCGGGAGCGCTGGGGCCGCGCGGCAGCATGAAGGGCGGCGACCGCGCGTACACCCGAGGTCCCTCTTTGGGGTGGCTCTTGGCGAAGTGCTGCTGTTGCTTCCCTTGCAGAGGTGAGTGGCTGTCGGTACTGCGCCTTCTTTTTAGGCAGAGACCGGGCAAGCTGAGTATGGGGTGGCGGGGTGGGGGGGAGTAGACCGTGGTCTGGGGAAAATGCGGGTGGGGAGGGGAGCATGGCAAAGGGAGGGTTTGCTCCCAACTGTGTTCATTGCACTTTCTGCGGCACGAAGCGTTTCGCTTGCTCTCCACTCTCAAGAAGCTTCTGACTTGGATGCGGAGCTGAAGTTTGGGAACTCAGTTACTTACCGGCGACTTTGGTTGCTGGGCTCCAGCCTGCAGAGGGGTTGGGGCGCGGATGCGAGGGAGAGGGAGAGGCCACTCGGAGCTCTGCGCGTCCCTGTAGTGGCAGAGTCACACTTTCGTGCTCTCATTTACATATGGACCTCAGCCGCGGGGTTAACAGATGACTCTTAGCTATAGGAATGTCTGACACTTGTCTCTACACCAGGAAATATTTTTGCCAAGTGACAACTTTCTTTGGGGACTAGAGCGGGCTTTTGTCTGCCAGGGCTTTGGCAGGTCAGAGTGAGTCTGCAGCTCTGGGCCGGAGCTTGGCTCATTAATTAACCAAGAACCCTCTATGTACCCAATTAAGACTGTATTTAATTATTCTGCTAATTTTAGTGTTGTCGAGGAGACTTGCAGGAAGCAACTAATTTCCCCAGAATCAGCCTGCAAAACACGATGGTGAGAAGGATGACAGAAGGAAAGTCATCAATGCTGAAAAAGAAATCGAGCCCTTCCTAGACAGAGTTAACAGATGTTCCTAACACAGTTCATGTCACTTTAACACCTCAGCTTGGAGGGTGGGGGAGATTCTGTTTCTGTGTGGTTAGAAGTGAGAATATAGGCTCTCACTTGACATAAGCCTTTTTAAAATTTCACCTATTGGGTGTCTCGCCTCCACCCCTATTTGCAATGCCCCAGTCTCCTTACCCATCCTCGCCTAATGAGTCCTGATGGAACTCTCTGGGAGTTACTGGTGAATAAACTTCATCCAAGTCCTCCGTGCTCACCCCACGCATAGCCCTGACAAATTCTCCATCCTAAGCAGATAGGAGACTACAAAAACTAATTAAATCTGAAGGACCTTTCCCCAAGTCATTAAGGTTCATAATTTCAGCGTCAGATTCTCTCAATCCTGCATTTAATTAGAATAGCTTGGAACTGAGTAGTAGCTAACTCTCAAAATCAGAATTCAGAGGGAGAAGGAAGTTTAACAGGCCAGGGACCCTCACAAAAATCCAAGCCTAGTTCAGAAACATTCAGAACCAAGGCTGGGAATTGAAGCAAGGGGGTATTAAAAGGGAGAGGAAGCAGGAAATGGCCAAAGGGAATCCGAGTGGGTGGGTTTGCGCTGAAGGCTGGGCTGCTTTCATGGTGAAGGGTTTCCAAGCAGGATTTCTTGGGAGTCCATTTCCTGTCCAAAGGCAGAATTTGGGAACGTGGGCGGTGCTTATCTAAAGGCCCTGCAGCTGCCTCCTTGAGTCCAGATGTGTGGCAGCCGCAGCTCCCTTACAGAGTAATTCTCCAGGGGTCTCTCAGCCTTTGCTTTGTTTGTGAATTGCCCTGGCGGGCCCTCCGTGTGGCAGTGAGAGGAGGGAGCAGGGAGCCCCCTTGGGGTGCCTGCTGGGTCACCTCCTGTCTGCAGGACTGGGAAAGCAGCGGCTGCAGGCTCTGTGGCTTGCAGGGGGCGGGGGGGGGCATTGCTGGAGCCAGAGCTGGAGGAGACCATCGCCTCTCAGCTGAAGACAGAGGGAGGCAAAAGGCCCAAGCCATGAAAGCAGCTTAAAAGGGAGAAGGAGGGTAACAAAGGCGGGTGCCTCTTGCCTTCTCCCTCTTCAGTCCTTATTCTTTGCCACATCTGAAACATGTGAAGATGGAAAACTGGGGCTCCAATCTGAGAAAGATGGTGGGGGACGTGACTCAGCCACCCTTCCAAGAGCCCCTGGCAGCCGCTGGACAGGATGATGTGTCTGAGGTGCTGGGCACTGCCCGGGGGCTCCCTGAGTCTGCTCTAACAGCAAGGAGAGCTCAGAGTCCCCACCCAGCCCGAAGGCATATATTCGAAGCAGACTGAAAAGATAATGTCTTATACTGAGCTTGAATGCAGTGTCCAGAGCCCCAGAACTCCATAGGAAGAAGCTTGCCCAACTGCAACACAGAGAAGGGTTCGGGCGAGAGTCTGAGAGGCTGATGGGAGTGCAGAGCATCTACACCAGGGACGGTTGGCCTCCCTTTTCAGTTAAACCAGTTCCTCTGGTTGTACAGATGACTGTGAAGCTAATGGTTTAGAACTCACTACTATGGTTCCTGAGTCAAGGGGCCTTGACTAACTGGCTTCCAGTCACTCAGCATTTAAAGGACATCTCCTTCTAAAGTCTGGGACAAAGGAACCAAGAGGAAGTGGAATGTTCTGGTTCTCTTTGACACAAAGCTAAGCTATCCTGGACTTGCTCTGGTGAATCCTAAGTGGTTGTAATTGTTAACACTAGGGTAAGAGTCAAGGATTTAGTGACGTACCTGTGTGGCCTTCAAAGATCATGTTTGAGAAAAATATGGACGAAGTTAGTGGAGCTTGTCTTTGGATTTGGAGAAGTGAGGAAGGCAACCCTCTTGTGTTCTTCTGTTCCAGTTTTTGGTTCTATTGAGTATGGGTGTGGCAAAGGGGTTTGATGAAAGATGACCTTCCTTCCCGTACCTTGAAATAAGTATTGAAGGGCAGGAAAACTGAAAACCAAGGGTAGAACAGAAATAGAGATGGGTGAGAAGGAAGAAGGACAGCAAATACATTTATAACTGCCTTTTTGGAAGTGGAAAATAGCCAGACATGAAATAGTGGCATGTGTGTGTCTGAAGGGTGATTCATCACTGACGTCACGCCTTGTGGGAAGTTTCAGGATTTCTTTGACTACTTCGACTTTCCTCTGTACCTGAAGGAGTGGGTCCATTCTGGGTTCTCCTTTAGTGATCTTACCATTTGAAAAAGCGACTTGTTTCCGAGTGACAGAAAGGATTTCAAGTCCCCTGGAGGGTTGCCAAGTCATGTGCTACAGACCAGAATTTGTGACTTCTTAGATCATGGAGCCTAGAGACTTTTCAGACCTTGAGAGTTGGAAGCCAGTTTTAGAGCCTTTAATTTTCTAGTCAATTAACTTTGGGTATGTGGACAAAAGTCCCTCCTCGGAAACCTTTCCTGACTGTTGCCCTCCTCTGCTTCTCCACAGTGTGCATGGCATTTATTTATACTCTCTTACTGTTGTATCATTGTCCTTGCCTCTCAAGCCCATGTGTCATCACATCTCCCCATTTGTACTGTGAGACAGTACCTGGTTCAGAAGACTGTCTCTGAAGTGAAGAGAGGAAAGGGTGGCGACTTATCCAGGCCAAGTAAGCTCACAGGAGAGTTGCTGGGATCACAGTCCCATGGCTCTTTCGCCGCAGGGGCGATTGGGGCTGACATCACAGGGTATGGGTAAGAGTTATGGGGGATTACAGGGCATCCCGAGTCATCCTTATCTATAATTTCTTTTTTTCCCCCCTACGTTTCCCCAGAATCACTAAGCAGGAATCTTATGACTGGATGTGAATATTCCTTCTTTGGCCCATGAATTAATACAGCTCATTTTATAAACGGAATTTAATGTGTGAAACCATGATACCAAGTTCCTTTAGAAAGGTGTTGGTAACCTCAGAGAGGAACAAAAGTGACATTCACTTTTGTTTACTTTAGTTAAACCACCCAAGGGTCAGAGAAGCCTTGGGGCCTTGAGGTATACATCCCTTTTTATTTCTTTATCTTCCAGGAAGTGCCTTTACCACTATGAAAATTGAATTGACCATTTAGCGTGTATGTTTGTCCATTGTATCTCTCGATTTTCTCTGCCTCCCAGGGATATACCTTAATCTGGGGAGAATTTCCACACATACGTCCTGTTGCCGACCTAGATATTATGGTTTTCTTCCCATACCTGATTCTTTGACCAGTGGGTAGTAACAAGAATCTCAATTATTCCCTGCCTTCCAGTCATAATGTAGCCTAGTAGAAATAGGAGTGTATGAATTTGGTTGGGGTGGAGGAGGTTGGACGCGGAAGCCAAATGTCCTCTTTTGGTACAACTGTGGGTCCAGCAATCACTGATCATGCTGTAGGCGTGTCACCCCAGGGGTTCCATGGGCTACAGGTTGGTAAGTCCTAACCTGAGATAAAAAGATAAAAACTCAGACTCTGTGTTTTTATTCAAAATAAAAGGTTTTTGGTTTGGTTTTGTTTTTTCTAAAGTGAACGTGGGGTATTCACTTCGGAGCCCCCAAATGCTGTAAGCCTACCTTAGTCTGGAGCAGTGTTTTTGGTATTGTACTTGATGAAGTTCCTCCTGAATCTTGGTGCTTCTCTTCTGCCCTAAAAAGACTCCCCATCCTTTTGAAGTGCTTTTCCTTTGCAGTGAATGTGAGTGGCTGCACGGCCTGCCCTCTCCTTCAGACCAAGGCCCAGCTTTTCCATGCCCTCGGAAGGGCATGGGTCTAAAAGCTGAGCGGGCTTCTCAAGCAGAAGGGGCTGTACCATGGGAAGTTAGAACTGGAAGCAATCTCAGAGATTATTTAATAGATCTTTTTTTCTACAGGAGGAAACTGAGATCCAGCCATTTAGTAGCAGAGTCAGACCTAGAGCCCTTTTCCAGCCTTCTTTCTGTAACTCCATTTTTGTCTTCCTGGGCATGCGGTTTCTCTTACTCTAGACGAGCCCAACTTAGAAGGGTAGAGGCTGACCCCAAGCTGGAACTGGGGTGTTAACTGTGGAATGATCTGTGATTCTGGGGGACGATTGCATTGCCTGGAGCCACTGAGATCTGGACCTCCCTGTTCTGCCTTCAGTGGCTGTTCTGCCTTCAGTGGCTGTTCTGTCCCAAGGCCACAGAAGGCAGAGACCGCAGTCACACCTCTGTCTTTCCCAGAGCAGCTTCTGCACATTGTTCTTCGTAAATATCTGTCCATGTTTTCCCCTCTGGTTCAATTTCATTCCAAAGGCCCCTTTCCCCGCCTTTCTTTCTTGTCTCTTCTCAGGAAGTGTACCCTTTCAGGTAGAAATGAATCAATGAAATACATTCCTATCATTCCGTTTTTGAAAGTCACTGGTTTTTATGTAACACACAGTGTTTTAATCCATTTGACAAATGTTTATGTGCTGACTGCCTGCCAGCCCTGCGCTGGATACTGGGGGAGAATGGATGGGAATCATAACGGCACTGACCCCATTGGGCTGCCGTGAGGATTAGTTAAGACAATGTATGTAAAGGGCTTAGTGTAGCACCAGGCATATAAAGTGCTTTAAAAAGGTTAGCTAGTAACGGTGACAGTAGTTGGGAATACTAAACATAGAACCCATACTCAGGGGACTCACAGCTAAATATCTGTGGGTCTTCTAGGTGGTAATGCTGCAAATCTACATTCCTAAGCAATTTCATGGTCTTGGTTCAAACCATTGTCAGCTGTGCCTCAGTGCTGTAGAGTTGCCATGGTGGGGAAAGAAAGCTTGTGATCTATAAGTACGATAGGGATTTCCTTTTTTTTAAATTAAACCAATTAAAAATTTTAAAAAGATACAATGCTTCTAGTATTATAATCACTGTGGTTATGTAAAAGAACATCTGAGAGAAGGTACTGGCAAGATACCCGAAGCATCCTCAAGTTAGTCTTCTCTGAGGGGAAACACAGTGTACAAGAATTGGAACATGGCTACACCAGGATTGAAGTTTAGGTCCTGAAAACCTATGTTATGTAAAAAGACATCACTTCCTGCCTGCCCCTTGACTTTGGCTAACAATCTAATCGAGAGCCATTTTTCTGATCCCATCAGCCAACGTTTGTTGCACACTCTTCATTTGCAAAGCTTTGCACCTCTTCAGGCTGTTTTTGCCTAGGTAAAAGTCATGACCTGCCCACAGCAGCCCCCAAGGTTCTGGACATTCTCTGAGGTTTGGCCATTATCTTGTGTATTCCTTGTGGTTGGGAAACATGGGTAGCTTGGCCCCCCTGCTTGGTCTATTCAGTGACTAATGGAGTTCCTCTTTTGAGGTTG
The DNA here is from genome assembly GCF_003676395.1 of Aethalodelphis obliquidens. Lineage (NCBI taxonomy): Eukaryota > Metazoa > Chordata > Mammalia > Artiodactyla > Delphinidae > Aethalodelphis > Aethalodelphis obliquidens. Next base: position 69,858,506 of record NW_020837945.1, read on the forward strand.
ACAGAACCTTCTGTGTTATACTTCCTGCAAGGAGGTGAGCCCTGGTTACAGCTGCAAGGCAGCCAAGAGGCTGCCAGGTTGGCTTTAGCCAGGTGAAAGAGCAAAGATCAGAGTTATGCAACAGGTCCTTTCACATTCTTCTTGCTTTGCTGGAGACCATAGTGAGGAAACTAGCAGATTGAAAGGAAGGGAAACCCCCTCCGCTGCTCGGTTGAAACAGTGCCTCATAAAACATCTCTGTATGCAGGTACTTGCTCTCCTTGGGGTAGGATTAGTTGTAGGCATCTGTTTGGTCTCTTACAGCACCTGGTGTGCAAAAGGCTCTCAGGACAGTCCCAGTTTCTGCTCTCCCACCATCAGCATCTCCATTATTGCCCCCAGGGAGAAAGGGATATTATCTTTCCCCATCCAAAAGAGAATCAAGCCTCACTGTTAAAAAGAATTGCAAACACTTCACTTCTGCACAGGTTTTGGATGTCAGGCTCACACCTGCGTGCTGCCTCCTCATCTTCTTTCTCTGCTTAGAGCAGAAGTTCTCCAAGAGTGGTTAACACTGGAGAAAATGTTGGCAATGCAGATTCTTGGCCCCATTGACTCAAACTCCGGAGTGAGCGCCAGCGGTCTGTGTTTTAACAAGCCCTCCAGGAGGCTTCATATTTTTGGTTTGTTCTTTTCTCTCCTCTCCACCCTCCCCACCTTCCTCCTCCTTTCCCCCGGCTCCAGCAAGGGCGTCTGTGACCTGCTTCCTGGGGATTCTGCTTTGAGAAGTGGGGGAGGCCCTTACCACTCACTGTTACTTGCCAGGAGGGTCGGGGGTGACAGGGACAAGGTTGGAATTAGGAATCACCTACATCTTCCCTGAAACCTTCAGCACCTAGGGCCAAGTAAGGGCAGTTGTGGCATCGTTCTTCCCATTTAAGACTCCTTCCCTCTTATGTTCATTTTCCTCAGACTCTTAAAAGGTAACTATGCTTACTTCAGAAAAAAATCAAAAGTTAGGCAAACAAAAAAGATCATAAAAGCATAACTTTGTAGCATAATCCTAACTACCTCGTAACAACTACTTAATCACTTAATGTATCCTTTTCTATATGTTTACCCCTTTTAAAATAAATGGGTTCATATTTATAAATATATTCTGCCTTAAAACATGATTTCACTTAATCTTCGGAACGTCTTTCCATAGAGATGCATTTCCAGGATCTTTTTAGTGACTACAAAGGGTTTCGCTGTAGACAAGAATTGAACTTGACAATTGTTGGTACTGATTTAATATAATGGCTAAAATTTGGTGAGAAGGGATGAGGAAGACCCCTGGGCTAAGAAGTAGATCTTTCCAGAATCAGACTGTACAGGCAGATTCTTGTTGTGGAGTTTACGAATCTCCACTCCCTACATCCCACCTTTCCTTTCCGCGAGGTATATTTCACCCCACGGGAGGGGTACGACTTACCCCTCTCCCCCGTGAGACCAGTGTGCACGGGGCTAGAGCTGCATGTTTTACTCCCTCAGCCTTTTCTTGCTTACGTGGTGTTAGGAATCTCCTCACTTCTGAGACTTCTAATTGTGCAGTTGCCTTCATGAGTAGGTCCAGGGATTTCTCTTTTTGAGACATGCCTCCAAAGATAGGTCATTTCAAAATTATTGTTACTGGGAAAGAGAGCCTTGTTGTTTTTTTTTTATCTGCCTAGCAAAATCATACATAAACATTGGGAAAACATTTGAAAATACAGATAAATGAAAATAAAATCCCATTACCTAGAGAGAGCTCTGTTAACATTTTAAATATATCCTTTTAGTTTTTTTCCATGTGTGTATTTTTTCCAGAAATAGGGTAGTAGTGTTACAAACTTTTTTCTCATAACATACTAAACAACTTCCACGACGTTTCTGTGGATGCATTCAGTGATAGGCCAGCTCAGCTCAGGTTGGGATTGTTAAATATTCAATGGCTAAGCCATTGGTAGCTTGAAATCAGCCGTGGTGGGAGTAGTTATCCTAAGAATGTTACCAGACACCACAAATCAAGGTTTTTCGTTTTATTCAGAGAGCTGGTTTATCAACATACTACGAGGTGCTCATTTTATCATGTGTAAATATGGCTTGTTTTTATTTTCGACCTCCCTATTTTTGGTTGTTTCTAATTTTGCTATTATCAACAATATAATGAGCATTCTTATAGTTAAGTCTTAACACACACCTATAATTACTTCCTTAGGATAAAATCCCTTGAAGCGGAGGTCCTAAATGAAAGGACATCCCAGATTTCAAGACCTAGTTGCCAGTTATCCCCAATTTTATACCCTTTGAAAGGAAGAGTGTGCTGTTCTTTGTTTAAAGAGGATTTATGAGAAACATCCTCTGGGACCAGGAATTTCATGTCTCTCCTATTGTTTACTTCTGTTTACATTTTCTGAATTAACTTAATTCTTTTTAGATAAGGAAATATGCTGGCTGAACGCTTTTGATGCTTAAGCTACGTACTGATAAGCAGGGTGTAAAAAAATTCATCTTGCGGGTGGTTCTGGATTGAGAGGCAATAGATCATGATGATTAAGAGCTTGGACTCTGGGGCCAGAACGAGTTTGAATCCCAGTTCTGCCAGTTCCCTGTGTGACTTTGTGCCAGTTACATAAACTCTGCCTCGGTTTCCTTGTCTGGAAGATGGAAAGGATGACGGAACCTAGTCACAGAGTTTTTACAAGGCTTAGATGGGTTGACATACGTGAATCACCTAGAACTGGCACGTGGTGAGTGCTGTGTCAGCGCTGGATTATTGTTAGCATGAATGAGTATATAGACGTCTCTGTGGAATTGTGCCAACTATCACATTCAAATGATTTCATTAGTTCCTTAATCATATGAGAAATTGAGCTGAGCATATTTTGTATTGATCCCCAGATATTTGAGTACCATGTGGCAGGTATTAGACTAGCAGCCATAGAGAATTTAAGATGTGTCCATGCCCCTGAGGATCTTGCAGTCCAACTTGGGAGCTGCCCCATAAGCATAAAACAGTAAATAATGACCAAAAAAAAGGAAAATAGTTGCTGAAGACAATAAGAGGAAAGATGCTTCAAGGTCCTGCCTGATTTCTGACTAAAATAGTTCTGCAGAAGCTGATGAGAGCACAGTGCCTGGGGTGATCTGGGAGGACTTCTCAGGAGATGTAGGGTTGTCTCTGGGCCCTACAGGGGCTTTTAAAGGGCTCAGTACATAGTGTGAGCAAAGCAGCAGGGATGTGCAGGGGACCACAGAGGAGAGGTGAGACCTGCCTTCTCCAGCTGTGCTGTCTAATTCTGTAGCCACTAGCCATGTGTGGCTATTGCAGACTTGAAATGAGGGGGGGTCCAAATGGAGCTGTACTGTCGGTATAAATTACATACCAGATCTCAAAGATTTAGTACAGAAAATGTAAAATAGCTCAGCAATCTTTATATTCATTACATATTGAAATGATCATATTTTGGACATAGTGGGTGAAATACAGTATATTACAATTGTACCTGTTTGTTTTTACTTTTTTACTGTGACTACTAGAAGATTTTAAATGATATAAAATTATATAATTTTATTTTTTATATAAGACACGTGGCTCACATTCGTGGCTTGCATTATATTTCCTTTACATGGAGCTGTCCTAGACTTTATAGTCCATGATACACTGATGTGCCGGAGTGGAAAGGATATAGAGTTAGAAACTTTCACCCCATTCCAGGGCCAATCCAAGGCTGTCCTGCAGCCCCTGCATAATTACAGGAGGATGGCAGTCTCTCTGATGCTTAAAGATGCCCATGGGCATTCTCCACTGAAAATTTCAAGCAAAGCAGTTATACATTTTCCTTTCTGAGCAATGTAGTTTGTGAGGAAACAAACAGGACTGAAATTGCAAGTTCTCCTCATGGAGCACAGATTAGCCAGATTTTAGGAACAGAATGTGGGGAAGTGCTGGAAAGAATAGTGAACAGGAAGACTGACAACGCGCTACCGTCTCCCAGCTGTCTAACCCCCAGCTGACGGACTTCACTCCAGTCCTGCCTCTTCATGTGACATGAGAAGTGTGGCTGGCCTGCATGTCCCCAGGGTCTCAGGGATAAGATGGGGCGGAGGGAGCCTGCTGCTCTGACTCAGGACCGAGGTCCAGAGAAGGCATGACTAGGTGGGTGCATGCAGCTCCTGGTTGAACTCGGGCAAGTTTCGTTTTGCCATTTAGCTGAGTGACGTTTGAGTGTTTGATTCATTCTGAACAGCATTTCTCATCCCATTTTTGCCCTCCTGAGGCATCACCGAGTGCCTGGCAGAGTGCAGTGTTATACAGGCTATTGGGACCATCTCCCTATTTGCGTAGGGAAAGTTGAATATATAGCACGCCTTGTTTGTATGGCATCATAGAACACTAGAATTTTACAGCATCGCAGAACATAAAGATCTCAGTTTTATCCATGAGAAGAGCACTTTGGAAAAGACAAAAGACTTGCCTGAAGTCTGAGCTGGTAATGAGTAAAATGGTATCATTCTGTCTGTAGCATATTGCTTATACCTTTACAGAGAAGACAGTGAAACGCAGAATAGTCCTGCCCTTTTTTTTTGAGGGGGGAGAGATGGAGAGGGTAGAAGCACTGGATCAAGTCTTCTGGGAAATCCAGCTCTTTGGAAGGAATTTGGGGGGGCAGGGATCCCAGTGAATCAGAAATCGCTTTCAGGTTCCTGAAACTATGTCCTAGCCACCTGCTCTAGATCTGCTCCCATAGGAATCTATCCTACAGTGGCCACTTGCATCTGGTGTTTCTAAATGTCTAGACGGATTCTGGGGGAAGTTTACCACTCTGAAATCACAGCTGGATTCCCAGAACCTAGAGCTGAGGGCTAGGTCCCACAGGTCCTGACAAAATCAGGATCTGTTCCACTGGCCTGGAGTCTCCAAGTGAGGCAAGGCTATATGGGGGACCTTCTTTAGACATGTCATGGGATCTTCCTATGACCTTCCAGGCCTCATGGAAGGTCAAGGTTGATCCGAAGCCAGGCCTGGATAGCCAGTGTGCTCCAGTCTAATCAGGGTCCCATGAAGCCCTCCCAGACGACCCAGGGAGGTTTGTGGCTGCCACAGTGTTCTGGGTACCTTACTCAAAGTTTCCTGGGCTGGTCATCTCTGACTCCTCCAACACTGGGGGATCATTGGCAATCAGCCAGTGAACAAAGTGGGTGTGGCCTTGCCCTTGTAAATTTACAGTTTCGAGAGGGCAGCAGATCTCTCTCTCTCACACACACAGATCTTTGTAAGTGCTCCCAGAGGGCACTGTGAGCGTATCGGTTGGAGGGAGAGGGGAGGAGGTAGAAGTTACACTGGGGCAAAAGGGACCTTGTGTGAGGAACTGACGTAAGTACTGAAAGTCTGTTACTGCCATTCTTCTGGTCCCCAAGTGGACCACATTTAAAGGGTCTTTCCAGAAGGTTTTGCTAAATATCATGGGAGAACACAGGGAAGTAGAGTAAAAGAAGCATACAGTGAGACAGTTTATGGAGGTCACCTTGCTTGACACTGGCTTGCTTCAAGAGCTCATGTGCCGTTCTTTGGTTCCCAAGCACCTGGGGGGAACCTGTACTGTGTCCATAAGGGATCATTGCCGAGGCCCTCACTTCCTAATTCATGACCTGAGTCCTAGGGAGCTGTCATGTTCCTACATATCTTGACACTGGGATCCAGATGGGAAGGGCCAGATTCCCATTCACCATTACCCACCTTGGGCTTCCCCCCCGGCTCTAGTTTCTGCTCTGAGGTGTTGCCATCCACAGCTGCCACCTCCTATAGGGATACACCCCCAATCACACATGAGGACAGGTTTCAACTGAGTCAGAGGGAACCTCTTCAGCAGTGCTGTAGACTTGACTCTACAACATGCGGGTCAGTGTACTCAGTGGAGTTCTGAGACCTTTTCCGGTTCCCATTCCACAAAGGGTTTAAAAAACGGACAATCCTATTTGTTTACTTGGATTCTGTGTGAAGGTGGGCGAAGACCTCAGTAACCTTCTGGGGTTTTTCCCAGCCTTTCTAATTTTTAAGTCCCTGTTTCTTTGTGCTTTGGTTTGGAAATTATATCCCCTTCCCGATTTAACTGACACCCTGACTACCAAATAGTGCTTCCACTTGGAGTGTTATCAGCTACCTCTCCCAGAGTGTCTGTGGATCTCCTCAAACAGCCAGTTTCCCAGCTCCTTCATGGTGAGGTAGTCAGGTCTAAGTTTAACTGTGACCTTCTGCCAGCGTACACAAGCGAGGACTGCAAGAGCAAAATCAGAGCTGGTCTATTCTCAGGGGGTGTGTGTGTGTGTGTTGTAGGAGTTAGAAGAGTAGGTGGGCAAGTCTCCCCAAAAGACCAGATCAGCCCTGGGGGGAGAAGTGGAGGAGTTCAGGGTGGGGAGAAGTATAGTCATCCCAAAGGATGATTGGGGTTTATCCTAGCTTGGCTGGGTCCCTGGGAGAAAGTCAGCCAAATTCTCCACCCTCCTGGTTTCCTCCCACTGTAAAGTATCAGCGACATAGCTCACCTGGCTTTGTAATTACCGTGGCTTCCTGCCAAGCATTATGCCACAATTATGTGCTCACTCTTGCCTCTTATTCCAAAGTCACCAATCCCAGGTTCATGAGATACAGTCTACACATTGTATTGTATAGATTTCAGCCCTTGTTTCATTGTCTGGGGTGCATCTTTGTTGGGTTTGCATCTTTTTCTCTTTCAATGTGTACATATCTCAGAGACAGGACAGAGGCAGTGTCTGTAATTCTGTTGGTAGAATAGCTTTGCACATTTTTATACTAAAAAAAAATTTTAGTATAAAAATATGCAAATGCAAAGGATTGAAACTGGTTTAGTTTGTAAAATATTTCTTATTATAACTTAGTCACACCTCCAATTTGTGTTTATAGTCATAATTAGCATCCTACCCCATAAAATTCATACATACATACGTGACATTTCTAGAATGGTATCAGATTGTGACTCAGATAGGACAATCTTATTTTTCTGTTTGCTCTCTAACAAACAGAGGCAGGTTTGGAGACGCCATGTGAAGCGTATGTGTCTTTCCAAAATGCCCTGGCGTGCGCTTGAGAGGAGAACCAGATCACAAAGCTTCTAGAGCTGGGATTCTAGCACTTTGTGACAGTGTCCAGGTTAGTCTTACAAAAGGGACTTGTCTAGGAAGGGAACATGGGCCATTTAGCTCTCTTGTGCTCCTCTGTCATTTTCTGTAAGTAAACGAGCAGGATTTTTGAGGGCGGTTCTCTCTTGAGCTCAGGTCTCTAAGGGGAGACTGTGGGTTAGAGAGGGTCAGACTGAGTTCCCATCCTGGCATTAGAATTTACTAAATTACATTAGTCTAGTTACTTAGCTTCTTTATATTAATTTCCTCATCCTTATACTTGGGAAAATACAGGTATTTACCGGAGTGTGTGTGTGCATCACCTAGTATAATCTTAGCTTTCTGGCACATAGAATGCACTCAATAAATGCTGTTATTATTATGAACAATAATATTCTTTCTCATTGTCAGATATTTCTCTGACTTACTGGGCAGTAATTTGAGATGGACCATTAAGTGGGGTGGAGGATTAGTGAATATTTTTCAAAGCTTTCCAGGAAAACAGACTTGTAACTTATTACACCTCTAATTACTGGCCTTTTGCCTAATTTTTGATCCCTGAGAGTGTCCTTGTTCAAAACAAGTTGCTGATCTGGTGAGTCCTAGGGCTGATTCAGGATGACAGTTTTTCTTAAGAGGTAAAAGGTCTCCTGCCTACACCTGGCCAGCGTGTTGAATTCTTAAGCAGTTTTTCAGCAGGTCACCACTAAAGACCTTTATATTTATTTGTTTAGTTTGTGCCATTATCCTATATTCGTGTCCAAAGTTGATCATCTTGGATGTGTTCCTTGAATTACTGCAGTTACCTGATCCGCTCTGGTAAATACCTGATCTTCCATTTATGGCTTAGAAATTTCTCTTCTGTCCTTAGCAACCAATCAGAGCGTCTTGTATTCAGAAACCGTATTTATCACTATTAGACAAAAACAAAGAAACTTGACATTTTGGTTAAACGTATTATTGATTAGATTTGAGATTACTTTTTCCAAGAGTGAAACTCACTTATAGACCTTCATATTCAGCAGGTAGGAGGAAGTCAAAAGTCCCCCAAATTGACTCCCTTGGGACCTGTGTGGAGTCAGGCCATGTGGCCGTCCTTGACTTAATCCCCGTGGCCCAGGGAATAAAATATTCCAGTTATTTTAGGACCCACCCCTGGGGTGGGGGTGAGGCTAGAGATTGAGCAGGGGCAGGGTTTCAGCTCACAAAGCTGGGAAATCTGGGGTGCTCCTGTGCTGGGGAGGCCAGCCAGCAGGCCTCGTCCCTGTTGACCCATAGGCCCCTTGCTCTAATGAGAAACGGCAGTGAGTTTAAGGACAGCTGAAGTCCTCCTGCCTCTTCTGTTGCACATGCTCAGGGGACAGCATGGCCAGCTCTCCTGGAGGGGTAAGGAAGTTGTGTGCTGGGGAGGCCTTGTGAAGAGGTAACGTGGGGAGTGTGTCTTGAAGGGTCAGGCGGGATACTCTTCATCTAAGTCGGACAAAGGAAATAGCGTGGGGAAAGGACGTGGGGTCGTGGATGGGAGTGGAGTATCTATGGAAATGATTTACCATGTGGTACTACAGTCTCCCCTTTGTTCTTCTTTGGGGAGTCAGCCTACACATTTCACATATGAGAAGACTGAGGCTCAGACAGATGAAGGAAGCGATTTCCCTGAGAGCATGTGGTTAATAAATTGCGTCCTGGTCTCTTCTCAATATTCTACTCTCCCACTTACCCTGCTGCCCAGCTTAATTCTGATCCTTTTATCAAGTTCTATATTTTTTTATTACTGTAATGGAATTTGGTACAGTTCCACATTGTGTCCCTGAAACGATCAGATGGGTTAGCAATTCCAGAAGCAGCTTTTTCTTGCGGGGGTATTACTTTTATTTGCATATGTAAACCCTTTGCCGCCAAAGCTCTTAACATAACATAAGCATTGCCTGGCATACACACACACACACACACTTTCATACCCTAAATAGCAGAGGCCTAGAAATGTTTGTCTACTTTTGCCAACATCTGACTATGATCATCTTTAACCACAGTCACACTTGTTTGTCTCTTAAAATAGTATTGACTCTCCCAGGGAGGCTGTTTCTAGTCAACACAGCCCTCCCGGAGCCCTGTGTATTCCACCTGCCTTCTGGTAGCCGGGACAGCCGTGATTGACTGTGATTAATTTCCCTGCTCCCTTGTGTTGACACTCCTGAATTCTTCCTTAGGGTTCACAGAGCTCTCCTAGTGAGAGGATTAGATTTCACCTCCAGAGCCCACCTGTTGACTCAAGTAACCGAAAGTGTAGCTCTCCCTGCGATGTCCCGTCAGCCCTTCTTCCTTCCTGTCCCTGCCTCTGCCCACAAGCCATGCCACTCTGCAGGGGTCAACTTCCCCAGAGGAGAGCCGCCTACAGGCCCAGCTGTGTCTGACCTGTGGGTGGACCCAGCCAATTTTTGAAATGGAATATACCTGCGCCCTGTTCCTCAGCATGGATATTAAAAATGTGTGTCCTTGCTTTGGGATTCTGTCTCAGAGAAAGTCAGTATCCCCCTCTGCTAGCCTGTCGGGTTCCTTTGCTTTAAGGTAAAAGTTGCTTATTTTGACTTTGAACTTGAAGAGAGTTAGAGGGGGATGAAGGTGTTGTTTTACCTCACAGTTTCTATCTACGAATCACCCCCTCCCCACCATCCCCCATCCCCTGGAATAATACATCATACCAAGCCAGGAAACCTGCTCTCCAATGGGGCCCGGTGGTGGTCTTCGAGCGGGTCTTTCTCACAGCATCATCAGGATAAAGGAAATGAACAGCATCAATTCACATGTGTGATTCTGGGTGGTGTGCTCTGGACTTGGATCCCATCGCTAAGAGATGCCTTTTCTGAAACAATCAAGGGGACATGTGGGTGGCAAACACAAAAACCCTCGGGTAAGGACTGAAAAAAAAATAGTTTGTCAGGATTGCTTTTCCGTTTTTCAGGCTCGCTGTATGCTTTGAACAGTGTGTTCTCCAGAGTAGGGGCATGGAGGTCACCACCTAGGCTCTGAGAAGAGCCACTCCTGGTGCTATTGTTGGGCTGTGTTGCTCATCCTGAACCACAGAAGTTGTTTCTGCATAACCTTGTGATAGTAGAGTTGAAAGGTGAGGTGCTTAATGGTAGAAAATAGGTTTGGGAGATGTAGGTTGCAGATGAGCTCATGAAAGCCCTGTAAATATTTTTATGATCCTTAAATTATCTCGCTAAATAGAATGAGGACTGTGCAATTTCCATTCTCCTGGGTTAGAAATAGTTCATATTTTCCACACTTGAAATTTGAACTAGAAATTTTTAAATTCATTTTTGTGTGTACAGATAATAGGGTGCATTAAGACACTTTCATCCCCACCCCTACTGTGGTCCTTCATCCAGATGAGGCTCAAAACTATGAGTGTAGATTTTAGAGTCCTGCATACCTGCCCTAAACACTGGCTCTGTCGTTTACCACTTCTGCAACCTGCCAGAAGGGACTCAACCTCCCTGTGCCACATTCTCGGTATCAGATGGACATCATAATAGCACCTATGCACATGCAATGTTGCAGACATTACACGAGACTGCAAGTAAAATGACTAGCATATCTGTCATGTTGTAAGATCTCAGTAAAGAACAACGTGTAAAACGTAAATGTAGAGGATGGTGACGGTTGCACAACACTGTTGTGCACTTAAATGGTTAAAATGGTAAATTTTATATTTATATATTTTATCACAATAAAAGGAATTTTTAAGCCATACCCCCAAAAAAGTAGATGTATATGTGAAAGAGAGCAACTTATTAATGTATAAAAGAATGGAAAGTAATTTACCAAAACCTGCTCTCTGGAAGGATTCTGGGTGATTTTTTTTATTTTCTTCCTTAAAACTTGTTGAGTTTTGAAAATTCCTACAATAACATTATTTACTTCTACAACTAGAAAATATTAAGTTACAACAGAAGTCTAAGTGACAAAAGCATAGCTAAGTCAAACAATGACGGGCCACCCACATTTTCAAGCAGGTTCCTGGACTCTGTTTTCCACCTGCCCTACTGGTTCTTGGGGTTGATGGGGGCAGGGTGGCAAGTGCAGCCCCTCCCTGTCCTGGCCCTACCTGACCTCTAACCTAGTCAGCTGTCTACCGTACCCATGGCCACGGTCACTGGGAGGATCGGGTGGGACAGTGCAGATGGCTCCTTGTGGCCCAACCCACTGAGCTGCAGTGACTACAGGTGCCACATCAGTTTTTGACTCCCAGTTGCAGAGTTTCAGTATCTTGGGGTTTTGGGGTTCATGTATTTAATAAAGATGCATATGCACTCACAGGAGTTTTTCAGCCTCTGTGCTTCACACATGGCAGTGTGACGTGTCAGAACATCCAAGAGCAGAGTGGCGGTCGGCCCCGCCTCCATCATCCCCCTACCCTTCCACCCCAGCTCTCCGTTACACATGACTGGGATTCCCCCCTCCTCCAAACACACACCCCCAGCATGTTATTCTTGCCCCAGCTTCTAGCATCTCTCCTGAGGCCTTATGGGAAAATCTACTTCTTGTTAACTTTAACCCCCTTTATCATCTCAATGCCCAGCCAACTCCTGATTATCCCCATCATGAGTGATTTAAAGATTTCACTTATTATGTTCATGCATTCATCCAGCAAATACTTACTGAACCTAAATATTCTGAAACATAAAACAGAAATAAAATCACATTTAGTGGAGTTTTTGCACGAGGGGAGTTATGCTTTGGAGTAATTACTACATTGTCCTCATGTGGGGCATTCCGAGGTCCTTAAACTTGGGCCTTATGCCATATTTAGACTGGAGCGTATCCTTTCTTAGATGGGGACCCTCTCTGGTGACGTGCGACCCAGAGGAGCGGAGCATGGGAACTGCCCCTGGAGCCAGAGCCTGAGCTCTGCTTCTCATGGGTCTGGCAAGCTTGGTGCCTGCACAGTGTGGTACATCCACTGGGCATGGAGACACCCAGGCTGTGAGATGGGGGGCAGGGCTGCTGCTTCATCCTTTCTCACAGTCCTGTCTCCTTAAAAGTTCCATGATTCTGATTTATAAAATATGGGAAGCTTATAAGACAAATGGAAAACAGAGGTTCTTTTGAAGTTTAAAATATTTTTCCTGACATTAGAGTAAGGTAAATTATGTCCTCAAATAACATTATACATAAAAATAAATTCCAGATGGATTTCAGGCAAATGTAATGGGCACTCTAAAGGAAGTAAGGCAAATGATAGACTGAGAGAAAATACTGGCAACCTACATAATAGACAAAAATTAATATCCAGGGGCTTCCCTGGTGGTGCAGTAGTTGAGAGTCCGCCTGCCGATGCAGGGGACACGGGTTCGTGCCCCGGTCCGGGAAGATCCCACATGCCGCGGAGCGGCTGGGCCCGTGAGCCATGGCCGCTGAGCCTGCGCATCCGGAGCGTGTGCTCCGCAACAGGAGAGGCCACAACAGTGAGAGGCCCGCATACCGCAAAAAAAAAAATTAATATCCAGAATGTATAAAGAGTTCTTAGAAATCAATAAGAAAAAAGGCAACAACCCAATGGGAAAATGGGCAAAAGTTAAAAAGAAGCAGGACTTTAAAAAAAAAAAAAAGCAGTAAACTTTTGGAAAAGATAACATCAGTAGAAATCAGAGAAATACAAATAAGAACTTTTAACCCTTCAGATGAGCAAAATTAGTGGTAAGGGTGGGGAGAAATAGACAATCATACACTGGTGAGAATATAAATTGATATCGTCTTTCTGGAGAGCCATTTCGCAGCATCTTCAAAAATTGAACATGTGGGCTTCCCTGGTGGCGCAGTGGTTGAGAGTCCGCCTGCCGATGCAGGGGACATGGGTTCGTGCCCCGGTCTGGAAAGATCCCACATGCCGCGGACCGGCTGGGCCCGTGAGCCATGGCCGCTGAGCCTGCGCGTCCGGAGCCTGTGCTCCGCAACGGGAGAGGCCACAACAGTGAGAGGCCCGCGTACCGCAAAAAAAAAAAAAAAAATTGAACATGTATATGTCTTTTGACCTTCTTCTAGGAGTATACCGTAAAGAAGTTCTCTATTTGTCCCAGGATGCTCAAGTGGTAGTTTTCGTTAATAGCAAGAAGATGGGCAGTAGCATTATTTCCAATAGGGGATTGGTTATGGTACAGTTTTATTGTGGAATACTCTGCAACCACTAAAACAAAAAGGAAAACACAGACATGGGAAGATCTCCCACTTGTTAAATTTTAAAAAATATATAGAAACAGTCAACTATATGGTATGAACTGCTTTGCATAAGAACAAGTCTGTGCGTTTGTGTGTATACGTGGATAATAGTCTGAGAGTTACACACTAAACAGCCAAGGTTACTAAACAGGTAGGAGAGTGGAATTGGGGTGTGGGGGTTGTAGCTGGGAAGAAATTAGAGATGGAGGACATTTTGCCCTATAATCTCTACAGTATCATTTGAAATTTCATGAGCACGTTTTTATGTTTGATGTGCTCTTAAAAGTAATATATATTTATAGCAGATAACTTGGAAAACATAGGAAAATAATATCACCTGTCGTCTGAGACACTTTGACTTTAGTTACTTATCTCTCAGTCTTTTTTCTGTATGAACTACCTATCTATATATGCATATAATCACAGCCGGTTCAGTCTGTATACTCAATACTGTATTCTGCTTCTTTCACTTAATGTTGTCTAAGCATTTCCTGCCCGTTTTTACAAATTCATAGTCTCTCATGCTACCTTTAAATGTTTATTATAAATTCAGACACTTTAAGGCTGAGGAGTAGATGGCAGGATTTTCAAGGGCCACGAGGAGAGGGTACCTGGAGCCTGAGCCCCTTCCAGTGGGAGTGGTAAGTGGAGGGTGGCTGAGTCAGGCTCAAGGACCAGTCACCAGAAGTCTGCAGAAGCCACACAGCATCCTGCCTCCCCTCTCGCCTTCTCTTGTGTGAGGTCATCAACAACTTTATGCTTCTGCTTCTCCCCAGCCCAGGTTCTAACTCTGGCTTCTGGGAGCTGCCTTCTCTGCTGCAGGCCTGCCTACGAATTGAGGCCTCATTTCAATTGAGGATTTGAAATGTTGCCCTCCTCTGAAATAAGGCATCTGAAAGTCAGCTTAGAATACAAATTGCAGTCTGTCATATCTCTGAGTTTTAAAGGTGAAAGGGCTGGTGAAGAGGATCTAGAGTTGTGCTTCCAAATGACAGATTGGTAAGATTGAGATTTGTCTAAGACCGTGCAGAAGTTAGCAGTAAAGCTGGAATCCTCCCGCTGGGGCTCTTGGTATGGCCAGTGCTCTTTTTACTATACTGCGCTTTCCCTCTGCTAGGGAGTTGGGAGCTTGGGGCCTGACCTAGGACCGTGAAGTTACCATAAAAGGGTTCCAAACAGCATTCAGGCTGCCTGAAACGCTGAGACTTAGCCAAAGGGACAGTGAGATGAAGAAAGGTCATCTTCTTACGGGCTTAAGTTTTAGTTCATTCATTCAGCAAATATCCTCGTCTAACACATGCTCAGAGGGGGGGGGGAATGTTCTAAAGATAAAGGTGGAGTTATCACATGGTGGTGGGATTACAGAAACTTTTCATTTTCTTCTATTTTTTCCCTATAATGACTAAATATTACTTTTGAAAGCTTGAATTTTTTTTTCAAGTCCTCTTGTTCATCTAAGCATTTTTATTTGTTGAAGTCATGATATACTTCCTAACTTTGAAGTGAGAAATGGGAGGAAAAAGAGTCTGATAGTTCTGGGGTCTCCAGCCTGAGTTGGTGGAAGTGCTAAGTGTGTCATGCAGCTCACCCATTCATACTTGTGCCTGTCTGTGAGTGCATACGTGGGATTGCACCTGCTGGGATCTGCTTCTGCATCTGTAACTGCTGAGGAGCAGCCCGTTTTACAGAAGGGAATAAGGGGTAATGGAGCTGCTTGGAAGAAGGAAGTGCGTTCTCCCTTTGCTGCTGTCCTGGGAAGGAAAGTGAGAGAGAGTTCGTTCATCAGTTGACTCAAAGCACAGCAGTCTGATGGCACAGGATCAGGGCTGGCCTATCTGGCAGGCCTTAGGCTCACTGGGCATTACTCTATTACAACACAATACTGTTTATTGTTATTCAACAGTCACTGTCATTACTGTTTATTTTTATATAATAACCTTTCATTATTTAAGTAAGTATTATGATCTCAGAGGTAGGTGTTGGTTATCCTCATTTTATAGATGACGAAATCAAGGTTCAGAAAGGTTAAGAGGTAGAACTGGAAGTCAGCTCCCAGGACGTGTCCCTCTCCCACTTGGCTCCGTATTTATCCATGCACACACAGACAGGCACCTTGGCTTCCTTTCTAGTCATTTAATATTTAGAACGTATTTATTGAGCACTTTCGATGAAATCTTTTCCCCACAAATGTTTATTGAGTGTTTTAGTTCTGTGTCAGGCACTCTTCTAGGTACTAGAACCTCAACAGTGAACAAAAGCAGACAAAAATTCCCTGCCCTCAGGGAGCTTATACTCTAGAGAGGGGAGTAAGAGAGGCAGAAAATAAATAAGTTCTGCAGTAGGTTTTTTTTTTTATATATAAATTTATTTATTTTGGGCTGCCTTGGGTCTTCATTGCTGTGTGCGGGCTTTCTCTAGTTGCAGCCAGCAGGGGCTACTCTTCGTTGCGGTGCGCAGGCTTCTCACTGCGGTGGCTTCTCTTGTTGCGGAGCACAGGCTCTAGGCACATGGGCTTCAGTAGTTGTGGCACTTGGGCTCAGTAGTTGTGTCTCGCGGGCTCTAGAGCACAGGCTCAGTAGTAGTGGCACACGGGCTTAGTTGCTCCGTGGCATGTGAGATCTTCCCGGACCAGGGCTCGAACCAGTGTCTCCTGCATTGGTAGGCGGATTCTTAACCACTGTGCCACCAGGGAAGCCCTACAGTAGGTATTTTTAAATGTAGTATATTATTAGAAAATTTTGAGGTTCAGTGAGGCCAAGAGATCAGGAGTGATTACCCTGAAAAGATACTCTCTCACTCACAGTTCCCCAGAGGAAGGCAGCACATCACATGGGGCCATGGGAGAAAACACTGAGATTGGTTGCAGGGAGAGAGAGAAGGAACTAGAGGGCTGAAGCCTTTAAGAGGTGAATCAGGGTAATCAGGTTTTGGATTGGCTAGTTTGAGTAATTTCAGCAGGCTCTGGAGTGTAGGGGCTGTCCTAGTGTTCTGGTATCTGGCCCTGGGATGATTAGGGCAGGTGGATAGTGGCCTGAAATGAGGGCCTGCTAAAGAAGCTGGCTGCGGGTACGGGCTCTGGATTGGTGGGTTTGCATATGAAATGCACAGTCAAAAGCAGGTTGTTTGCTATCTCTAGGAATTAACCCGCCCTGAGAGGGGCTTTTCCTGCAGGGTCAACAAGGCCCCAGATATCAAAGCATCAGAATACGGAAAATTGAAAGAAAGTTAATACAGTAGGCTAGGTGGGAATAAGTGCTACAGGGAAAATTAAAGAGGAAGGGGATAGGGAGTGTCAGCATGAAAGGGTGGGATGCTGTTTTAAAGAGAGTGGTCAGGGAAGACAGGGAAGGTAGCATTTCAATAAGACCTGAAGGTAGAGAGGGAATGAGCCAGGTGGGATCTGGGGGAGGAACTTTCTAGGCAGAGAGATCAGTAAGATCAGAGAGGGGAACGTATCTCATTGATAATATCACCTACAGCTGCATCAGTATGCCTTAGACCATAGCAGGAAGAATATAATTCAAAGATCAGGGGATATGTAGGTATCAGAAACACAAACTGATAGCAGGAAGGTTTGGGATGGCCTTATGTGTGTGAGCTGAATACAGAGTATTTTGTCCATAGGCCAGATTTGAATATCTTGATATTTCCCATTCATCCATATTCGGTCAGATGTTTCTCCCCAGATCCTCTTGGAAGAAAAGGTGATTTTTGGTGGAAAGGTGATTCGAATTCATGAGAAACCATACAACGTGGACCAATCAGAAGTTAAAAATTGTCAAAGTAAATCAGGTCTTATCACCTATCCCTCCAGAAGGTTTGCCGCTGCATTTAGGATAAAGTCCCAGCTCCCTGCCCTGGCCTGCAAGGCTTGGGGTCTAGCCGCTGCCTACCTTTCCAACTTCAGTTTACATCTGTCCACCCACCAGCTGTGCTGCAGCCCCAAGAACTTCCTGCGGGTAGCTCGAGCATCCCAGACTCCTTTCTGCCTTAGGATTTCTGCACAGGCTGTGCCCTGGGCTGAAGGCCTTCTCCCCGTCTTTACAGGCTGGTTCTGTCTTGTCATTCAGGTCTCAGCCTGCTTCTCAGAGAGACTGTCACCGGCTGCTCACGCTGAAGTTATACAGGCCCTCCCCAGCCCATGAGCCAGTTTATTTCTCCAAATGCTGCTCAACAGTACTGGAAATTTTTCTAACTCGTTTCTTAGTTTATTATCTGCCCCCACTGCCACCCCAACTAGAATGTCAACTTCCAAATGTCAGGGACTTTGTTGTCTCCTTTACTGCTGTAGCCCAACTCTGGGAACAGCACTGGGCACATAGGCAGCACTCAGACATTTGTTGAATGAATGAGTAATAACACAGTGTCTTCAAATATAAAACATAAATCAAGCCTACAGGGCCCAGCACTTAAGGAATAAGAGAGCCATCATAGTGGGGCAGAGTCTAGGCAGTCTTCTAGGAAAGAGGCCTTCTTATGGAAATAGTCTAATTGTGTATTTTTCTTGCAAAGGCCAGTCCAGTCATTGCTGATCAGGAAGCTGGGGGTTCCAGCTCTAGTAATGAGGAGATGGCCTTGTCACCACTGGACAGGCATGGCGGAGTAGCAGCCCTTGGGCCTTGGCTCCCAGGTGTGTGCTGTTTGGCAGCACCGTTTGGATTCTTTCTTAAAACATGAATGTGAATGTCTTTAGCAGACCTGCACTCTCCGTTTTGCCACTCCATGCCTCTCCTGTTTGTCCTGTATCCAAACTCTTCTCATGTTTACCTTCCCTGTTAAGGAGACGTCTGAGCTTTGACCCCTGCCCTGTGTGAATAAGTGCTCTGTTCCCTAGCAGCCCAGTGGGCACTTTGGATGTTTTCACTGATTGAAGGGAAGTTGAAATACTACTGGTAAGTCTCAAGAACCAGCTTATGGCTAGAGGAGGAGGTGTCAGCTTGTCTCACCTGCCCCAAAGGCAGCAAATGCCTGCTAAAGGGAGTTCTTGGTCCCCATTATGCAAATAACCTATGTGGTGCAATTAGGAAGTGACCCTTCCGGGTCCCGCTGTATGGTCCCAACCCAGCCTCTCTACCTAGCTTTTCCTGTGCCCTAGGGGCCAGCTAAGGTTCTCACTGATTCCCTTAGCACTTACTTGCCATTTCTCCCACCTTTAACACTCTGACTTGTGAGACAGGAGTTGCCTCACTGTCTACCAGTATCTTAGAATCATGTTTCCATTCTTCAGCCTCTTAGCTGGTCAGCCCACAGGCTCAAAATAGAACAACCAGCGCTCTTTGTCATGACGATATTTCTATACTTATTAGTAAAATATTGTAAACAATTAACAGAGCTAATCAGAATTTTATGCCTCCCCCAAAACCTCCAGTATCATTTTCAGTGACAATTTCAAGATCTGTAGAAGGAACTCCTGGGAAACTTCAACTTGACTGATTTTATATACCCACAAGGCTAAAATCAACTTTAAATAGCATGTCAAATAAAGCACAACTTAGAAAATTTTAACAAAATCTAGTTCTGGCCTTTAGCATAATCACTATTTTAATTATACATTGTTCAGTCTGTTTTCAGTGGAACAGAAAATTATTCTCTCACATCTGTGATCAGAAATTGTTTCATGAATGGAATTGGGTATTTTACCTAGGAATTATGTTCAAATATATCATTTACAGTTGGTTTATACCAGACTTCGAAAACACCAGTACTAAGCATGTATGCAATTTAACTTGATGGATGAGAAAATTGTGCCAGGACCAGATCCCACCATAACATCACTAGAATTGGATCAAATTGATATTATATGCCTCCTGATAGGGTACATCGTGTTCAGGGATATTCCTGCAAAAATGCACATTCTAATTTGCTGGATGTTAAAACATCCAGCAAGGGGCTTCCCTGGTGGCACAGTGGTTAGGAATCCGCCTGCCAATGCAGGGGACATAGGTTCGAGCCCTGGTCTGGGAAGATCCCACATGCTGTGGAACGGCTAAGCCCGTGCATCACAACTACTGAGCCTGCGCTCTAGAGCCCGCGCACCACAAGTGCTGAAGCCCGCGTGCCTAGAGCCCGTGCTCCGTAACAAGAGAAGCCACCGCAATGAGAAGCCCACGCACCGCAACGAAGAGTAGCCCCTGCTCGCCGCAACTGAAGAAGGTCCGTGCGCAGCAATGAAGACCCCACGCAGCCAAAAGAAATTAAAAAAAAAAAAAAATAACGAAACATCCAGCAAACCCAAATTGAGAGAATATTCTACACAATAGCCACCCTGTATTCATAAAAGATGTCCAAGTCATGAAAGATAAGACCTTTTTCTATAAGGGACGTTATAGGAATGATTGGCAACATTTGAACAAAGTAGAGGATCAATGTTAAATTCCTGATTTTGCTAATTATACCGTGGTTATGTAAGAGAACGCCCTTGTTTTTAGGGGCCATACACTGAAGTATATAGAGATATAGGGGAATCTTCTCTGTAACTTATTCTCAGACCGTTCAGAAAGAGAAAGAAGAGAAAAAGCAAGTGGTAAAATGTTAATTGTTGGGAAATCTCGGTGAAGGAGATGTAAGAATTCTTTGTATGAATCTTGGCACTTTTCTCTAAATCTGAAATTATGTCAAAATAAAAAATTTATAAGAAATAATGCCAACGGGATCATACTCGTGAACTCATCCCCAGGTTGATGGGGATAGGAAGAACCCAGACAGTGGTTTTTCCTGTCCCCATCAACCTGGGAATGAATTCCCTTAGTGCACCCTGAGTGTACATCTGTGCTCTGGGTCCGGAGAGGCCAGAGAGGACCATGAGGGCACTGCTGAATGAAGAACACAGGGGGAATGTAGAAGGGGAGCCTGGGCTTGGTTGGGAGGCCCAGACTGAACACAGTCATGTTTGCCTACTGCTTTTCCCAAGCCAGGCAGCAAGGCCCTAGAGGCAAACTCACTTGGCCCAGGTCCTTAGGAGAGGCAGGGCCAGGCTAAGACTGCAGGGTCTCAAGCTGCCTTAAGTCCTGGAGACCCTAAATCTTAACACTTTCTTTCCTACCCCCCACACAAAAAAATGTAGTTTCCCAAAAGAGGACCCTGAAAACCCAGTCACTGATCACCTGTTTCTTTCTCCAGATACGCAGTTTCCTCCTCTTTCTTCTTCCCTCAGGTTCTCTAGGAGAATTTCCATTGTGACATTTTCGGTTAAGTAGCCCTTTATTACAGGCTTAAATGTTCCTGTGGCTCCCTGCTTAACTCTTTCCCTCCACCTCTATAATTAAACCTGGCATGGTTACCTTTGGTTAAGGTTACTACTGAAGGGCACATTATAAGTTGAATCCAGGTCAGGCTTCCCACTGGCTCCTGGGTAGACTCTGATGTGATAGCACATAGCCAGAAATAACTGGCCTGGACTCTAAACTCATCTCCCACTTTGGTGTTCATAAGAGGTTGAGTTTGACCGTCAACCCTGCTGTCAGGATACCATCTCGGGAGTCGATTCACCTTTTGTATTCCAGACTGAGATGGAAAAATAGACAGTAACGATGCTAGCTAGCCACACTGCTTTCTACAACACATGAATAGCATTTGGTAAATGTTCCCTCTGGAGAGTCATCATCGACATGAGCATGTTAATTAGCATATTAAAGGTTCCTGGAAGTCCTGCAGAAAAGAAACAGGTAACTTCTTTAACCCATCTTAATTGACTGGGGGACAGTTTGAACATCTTAAGGAACAGGAAGCACGAGCCTGTATTGATATTCACATGACTAAGTTTTAGAGACGAGTGCCTCGGCAACATTGACTTTTTCTTAGAGGTCTCTGGGCCTAAAAATAGTCAGACTCCAGTGATTTCTCTCGCTTTGTCCTTAGCTATTCATCACCAGCCGTTTAGTGAGCTCCTCTATGACTAAACAGTTTGTGCTGGGGATGCAAAGATGGAGGACAGCTCTGTCCTCAAGGACTTTCCTTAGAGTTAGGGAGGTAAGGTACATAAACAAACATTTATCAGTGCCAAGTGAATGGTACGAGAGGTACTCCCAGAGAAATAGGAGAACATGCTGGGCTTAGTCATCTAAGAAGTCCTAGGTAGGCTTTAGACAAGCCGAGAGGCTGCAGAATGGTTTGAGCAATGAGAAATGCAACATGGGTGGTGCAGTGAACTGAATAATTAGCCTAAAGTAGGTGGTTCAAATAGAATAGTTGTTTCCAAACTTTAACATACATCAGATTCACTTGGAGGGCTCGTTAGAACACAGTGCTGGGCCACCCCCATAGTTTCTCATCCGGTACCTCTGGAGTGGGACCCAAGAATATGCATTTCTAACAAGGGCCCAGATGATGGTCACATTGCTGGTCTGGGGACCACAGTCTGAGAACCTTGGATTATCAAAGAGTGGAAGCTCAGAGAGCTGGAAAGGTGAGCTCAGGCCTGACCACGGAGTACCTTAAATGGCAGGCTGACAAGTTAGACTTTGTTAATCAAGTTTTGAACAGGGACTTGCCCAAAGCAATAGAATTGTTCTGGTAGCAGAGAGATGTCAAATGGATAAGAGAAAAAGACTAGCTGCAGAGAAACCAATTTGGAGGTTTTTACATAGTTAAAGCAAGTGGATTTAAAAGCTCTGAATTAGGGCAGTGACAGCAGGAATGGAAAGAGAAATATTCTTGCAGAAATCTTTGTGAATGAAGAATTAGCTTGCAGGACAGAAAAACTGAAAGGTAGTCTTGGTCGTTCTCTGAGAGAGTCTTCAGTTATATACGGTAACTTGTATAATGTTATTTTGAGGCTTTGTGGGTATTACGGGAGCTGAGCTTGTTTATGTTCACACATTCTGAAAAGTGGAAAATGTTACCATGTAAGGTAGCAGGGTAAGTTATATTAGAGAGCTTACATTTAACCCACTTGAGGGCTTATTTGAAGGCCTAGGGGGAAGCTCCAGTGTGGGTACATCATGGACTCAGGAGTGGCCCTATTTTACCATGGAAATTTGACTTCCCTGCCAGGCGTACACTTGGGAGGGTGGCATATGAGGAGAGGCCAGAAGAAGACACCTTCCCCAGCCTTGGGACTTGACAGTTACCACGTGTCCTGATTAGAAGACCTCCTTGTGCTCATGATATCTTTATAGAAGAAAACAGATCCCCGGTGACCTCAGTTCCTACTGATCCACTGATTCTTGTAGCCCTATTACAAGCCCATTACTTAAATAAAAATTCTGTATTTAGGTTTTATACTAATAGGACGTGTCCTTTCTTCAGTCTCAGTTTGGAAAGTTCTACCACACTCTTCTGGTGGTGATGTTTTGAACAGTTCAGAAGGCTTTTAGGAGAGTTCCCTACTCCACAGTTTAGGAAACAATGTGCATGTCCTCTCCCGAGGCTGTGGACAAGTCTGAGAGAATGAAACGGGCATATCGATGGAAG
This sequence comes from Aethalodelphis obliquidens, assembly GCF_003676395.1. NCBI lineage: Eukaryota > Metazoa > Chordata > Mammalia > Artiodactyla > Delphinidae > Aethalodelphis > Aethalodelphis obliquidens. Next base: position 69,881,276 of record NW_020837945.1, read on the forward strand.
TCGTATCTGGAGTATTTGCTCTCCGAAGGGCGACAGAGCTGCTTTCACTGACTTTTGCCTGCTCTGACATGTCAAGCTGCAGAATCTACCCCTGGAACGTAGAGAGAGAATTTTTAGCCCTTAACTTCTAAAGCCAACTAGGGGGACTAGTGAATCACGTGATCCAGTGTGACAGCCTGTCATAGCACTGGCCTTGCGTGTTTAGGATGTGCTTGTCTGGGGTCGGGGGAGGGCACGGACTCAGTGCCCTTTGAGGTTGCTCCTCCCTCTGTCTCTGACTCAGAGAGAAGATTACACGGGAAGCTGAGACCAAGGAGACCTGAGAACAAGCAGTTGGAAACTTCATTTTACCCTCTGCATCCAGTGGCATCCTGATGGAAGTCAATGCAGGGACAGGGCACTGAAGGAGCCAGCAGTAGTCAAGGGAGATCTGGACTGAATTAGAACAGAATTCTGAAGAGTTCATTTAGATGAAAGCTGGAGGTGCTGACTTTTCACCCTCATGGAGACTCTTTTGTCTGTTGGAAAAGATCTTGATGTGAAGAGCTTATGTCCCAATGGGCTCTGAAGATGAAAAGGCTTTCTGCCCTATATGGATGCCACTGGATTTGGAATTGTCCCTGTGGTTCAGATTTCTGTGCACATGCTACCAGGATAGGAACAGCAGTATAGGGAAGAGAAGGGGACCAATAAGTAGGAATAACGTAAGATAGACCCTAATGCAGTGTGCTTTTGGGACTCAGAGTGGTCCTTCATTTTGTGTTCCTAGTTTAATGGGAAAAATCAGATACAGACATTATAAATCATAGAGATTTACATGTGAAAAAATGTATAAAAAACCCATAAAGCCTGAGTAGAGTGAACCTAGTTGCAGGGCAGGAATAAAGAAGTAGGCGTAGAGAAATGGCCTTGATGACATGGGGTGGGAGGGCAAAGCTGGGGCGAAGTGAGAGTAACATCGACATATATACACTACCGGATGTAAAATAGTTGACTGGTGGGAAGCAGCATAGCACAGGGAGATCAGCTCAGTGCTTTGCGATGACCTAGAGGGGTGGGATAGGGAGGGTGGGAGGGAGGCACAAGAGCGAGGGGATATGGGGACACGTGTATGCATACGGCTGATTCGCTTTGTTGTGCAACGGAAACTAACACGGTATTGTGAAGCAATTATACTCCAATAAAGATCTATTTAAAAAAAATGGTGAGTTGGCAAAGGACTCATTGGAGAAGAAATTCCTGAACTAAGTGTGTAAAAGCTATGGCTTAGTAAGCAGGAGGCAGGGGCTTGCTTGCACTATGCATTTGAGACTTGAATCTGGCTAAGGGATGGGGGAAGGAATATCCTGAGGCAAGGTGTTTGCCAGCTTTAGTCTAACATTGTGGTAGGAGCAATCGCAAGGGCAACAAGTTTCCTAGTGTTAAGAGACAGTGTTTCTGCACCAGGCTGATTCTCCCCGTCCCCCATGTCCTGTTGCTGTCACCATAGCATCCTTCTTTTGGCACCAAGTGGCCCAGACACCAAGATGGGCAGCCAAGTGGTTTTCAGGGAAGCCAGCCATGCCAGGACCTGGTGGTACATAGCCTCAGGACCTCAGCTGAAAGTGCAACCAGGAGATGGGCTTTGCTAAGCATTCTGCTAAAAGGCCTACCAGGGCCCTTCTCCTACATCATGAAAGATGTACTAATACTTACTGTAGGTTTTGTGCTCTCCACGCTTACAAACAATTGAATTTATGGATTTATTACCCAGAGAATTTTCACCCTGACCTTCCCATCATACACCCTTCTCTAGATGTGCAATTTCCAGTGTGAAAAAAATGTATGTGTGATACTTCTATGGTTTTTATATTAAGTAAATTATTTATAGAAAGCCAAAGGAGACAAGAATGTTTGGGTATATAATCTATTCAGGCAGATGTATTGAAATGCATTTACCTTATATAGCTCAAGCCATGGAGAGCAATAAGGATGAGTTTACAATGATTCTTGTGTCATTGGAGCTAAAGCAAGACAAAAGGAGTTTAAAGGACTTTTCTGTAAATGTCTAGTGATGTTAGGAACTTTTGTGATTTCTTCTGATATCAGCTACTGGCGTCAAAGCTTCCAAAACAATATTATGATGAATACCAGGGAGATTTTATAGACCTGTTGTCCAACTAGATGGTGGATGATGAGGTAAGACTAATGAACAGCTAGACCCCCTATCTTTTTTTTTTTTTGACATCTTTATTGTGGTATAATTGCTTTACAATGGTGTGTTAGTTTCTGCTTTATAACAAAGTGAATCAGTTATACACCTACATATATCCCCATATCTCTTCCCTCTTGCGTCTCCCTCCCTCCCACCTTCCCTATCCCACCCCTCTAGGTAGACCCCCTATCTTTTAGCAATTACATAATACAGTATGTGGAAGACCTGCCTTTGGGGTGTGATTGAATACCATCACTGAACTCCAGAAGAACAGACTGAAATGAGTTTTCCTTCTTGAGTTGTGTCTTTGAAGTCAGTGTAGAAAATGGTGGGCCAGCTTAGTGAGTTATGCATCTGGGGTACTCACAATCCACCAAAACCTTGGATGCCACCTGTACATATGTGAACTCTCTGGGGTCCCAGCCTAGCACTTGTAAGGACACCACTCCTGGTCTTCGGGGCTATTAAACCCATACAACTAATAGAACTGTTTTCTCTTTTTGTCTAGGACATGTGGTCCTTCTTTACTTTCAACTCACTTTGAGGTCAGTGGAAAGAAAGCAGAACCAATATTTTGTGATTAGAGAAAATAATAGTTATTAGTCCTGTGGATGCAGCCATGAGGCATTTGCCATATCCTAAATTTGCATTCTGTGGTGACTTGTACACAATGTATCCTTTCAGAATAGTCTTACAAAATTTACATGAAACCAAAAAGGGTAGAAGACTTTTTTAGGTGTAACATAAAACGTGAAAGAAATAATGAGGCAAAACATTTTAGAAAGAAAATTGACTTTATGAATGAGCGAAGTTTCTAGTATCTTCATGCACATCGTGAAGAGGTTTCAGAAATTCCTCACCAAAATGAAAATTGTAGGTTCTTGTAGAAGCGGTATGTTTAATTAAAAAATACATTTCAAAAAAAAGAAAGTTTTCATAAACAATATGCCACTGTGGAAGGAAAAAAATTTTCTAGTATATTCATGCACATCATGAAGAGGTTTCAGGAATTCCTCACCAAAATACAAATTGTAGATTCTTGTAAAAGCAGTATGTTTAACTTAAAAATACATTTCAAAAAAAAGAAAGTTTTCATAAACAACATGCCACTGTGGAAGGAAAAAATAATTTCTAGTATATTCAGTTACTATGCATGTGGTACACAAATATCTTATATTTTGATTGCTAATGAAGGGCTTCCCAGCTAAAAGAATGTTTCACATAGACAATGGACTTATTAGGATGTGCTCAGTGTGTAAACTCTCATGGGCTTTATTCCAATTTTCATCTTTATGTCAAGCAGACAGCTCTCATCTCCTGTGCTGCTTAGAAACGTGCTGCTGTGATTAAATTACCTAAAATTATGGAGCCTTTGTCCCAAGTCTTAGGCCAATAACATTGACATGTTTATTCTAACCCCATGATGGTATCTGAGATCCTAATATCAACAGCTGTTTAGTTGCTTGGTCATCAAGCCCATCAGAAGCTCGCATTCTGAGGGATGGATACCCTGTAGATAAAGAGACACATGTCATCTCCAGGGAGTAACCTGTGCTGCCTAAACTTCTTAATGGTGGGAGGGTGGACAACAATGACATGGTAGCCCAAAGATGTGACTACCTTATTCTCCAATGAGATTTCAGGCATTGATCGTAGGAGTGGTTATTTGAAGTGGGGAAGGAGAGTAACACAGAATGGCAACTGGTAGCCTGAAGTTTTTCTTTGTTTTCATGAGGTACTTTGAGGCTAAAAATGGCTTACATTATCTAGTCTAGCCTTTAGAGGAACATACAGATGGAGTGAAGGGAGATACAGAATAGAATCACAGACATGGAACTAGGGGAGATAGTTATGGTTTTATTGATTTTTATTTAACGTAGATGGTACTTCCAGTGGAATTAGACACTGTTATAAGCACTTCACAAATATTAACTCCTTAATCCTGATAACAACCCTATAGGATAGATACTAATAGTATCTTCATTTACTGATGAGAAAACCAAGATACACAGAGATCAAGTAATTGGCCCAGAGTCACAGAGCTAGCCAGTGGTAGAGCAAGGCTTTGAATGCACTCTGTCTAATCTGTCCATTTTGTAGATGAAGAAACAGAGGCCTGAGTTTCTGTCCAGTGCTGCCATCTCTCTGTTGCAATCCATAGAGTAGGCACCAGTAGATTATTCTTTTTTTTTTTTTTTTTTTTTTTTGCGGTACGCGGGCCTCTCACTGTTGTGGCCTCTCCCGTTGCAGAGCACAGGCTCCGGACGCGCAGGCTCAGCAGCCATGGCTCACGGGCCCAGCCACTCCGCGGCATGTGGGATCTTCCCGGACCAGGGCACAAACCCGTGTCCCCTGCATCGGCAGGCGGACTCTCAACCACTGCGCCACCAGGGAAGCCCTACACCAGTAGATTATTCTTGAATCATATAATCAGGGCAGGAAAATTATACCAACAGAGTTTTCTCTTTTAATCAACTTGAACAAAATATCATTAAAAGATGAGTGTTGGTGTCAAGAATTCTCTAGTCATTGGTAAAGCTTTGGAACGTGTTCTGTGACCACGCATCAAGTCTTCTATTCTTAGGTATTAAGGAAGAAATTGGGCAGTTTAGAGAGGTGGCTTGGAAATTGAAGGAAGCATGGATAAAAAATATTATGGAAGTCTGCTGGTGGCTAAGAGTTTGTTGTTTGTTGGCTTATTTATATAGATTTTCTTGATTTCATTAGTATCTTCATATTCCCGTGACCAATCATGGGAATTCATTCAACTCATGCAATTCAGAGTCTATGAAGTTGGACCTCCAACCTCATGGATTACCCTGCCAAGCTTCCTATTTTTCCAGTTTGTGGCTGAGAAATCAACTATAGGATGCATTTCCTATTGGTCTAGAGGCACTGGATTTTACCTTTTTATTTCTTCTCCTTGAAACATTCTATTTCATCTCAACTTCATTCTTTGAAGTAGGTGTTTTGGGTTAGGGAGAGCACATTTAATTTTTCCAGAGGAAAATTATGTACTAATGGTGCATATTGAAACACCTAGAAGAATACAGGAAGATGAGAACTTTTGCACATGGTTGGTGGGAGTAAATCAGAGAGCAATTCGGCAGTACCTAGTGAAGCTGGTGATGGGTATTCACTAAAACCCAGCAGTTTCACCTTGAAATACATGCTTTAGAATTGAGAGCTGTGCTCCTCAATGTGCAATCTATAGATGGTGAAGGTTTGTGAGCTATGTTTCCAGTCCACAGGGAGATAAATACAGAAAATGAGAGTGAGCATTTACTATACTGTGTTTGATACTGTAGCTTTGTAGTATAGTCTGAAGTCTGGGAGTGTGATTCTTCCAACTTCATTCTTCTTTCTCCAGATTGTTTTGGCTATTCGGAGTCTTTTGTGTTTCTGTTCAAATTAAAAAATTTTTTGTTCTAGTTCTGTGAAAAATACCATTGATATGGATTGCATTGAATCTGTAGATTGCCTTGGATAGTGTGGTCATTTTAACAATATTGATTCTTCCAATCCAAAAACACAGTATATCTTTCCATCTGTTTGTGTTGTCTTCAGTTTCTTTCATCAGCGTATTATAACTTTCAGAGTACAGGTCTTTTGCCTCCTTAGGTAGGTTGATTCCTAGGCATTTATTTTACTCTTTTTGATGCAATGATAAATGGGATTGTTTCCTTAATTTCTCTTTCTGATATTTTGTTATTAGTGTATGTAAATGCAACAGATTTCTGTATATTAATTTCATATCCTGCAACTTTACTGAATTCATTGATGAGCTCTAGCAGTTTTCTGGTAGTGTCTTTAGCATTGTCTATATATAAGCATCGTGTCATTTCCAATTTGGATTCCTTTTATTTCTTTTTCTTCTCTGATTGCTGTGACTAGCACTTCCAAAACTATGTTGAATAAAAGTGGTGAAAATGGGCATCCTTATCTTATTGCTGATCTTAGAGGAAATGCTTTCAGCTTTTTACTGTTGAGTATGTTGTTGGCTGTGGGTTTGTCATATATGGCCTTTATTATGTTGAGGTATGTTCCCTCTATGCCCACTTTCTGGAGAGAGTTTTATCATAAAGGGATGTTGAATTTTATCAAGAGCCTTTTCTGGAACAGGATAGAAGGCCCATAAATAAACACATGCACTTATGGTCAATTAATCTACAACAAAGGCAAGAATATACAATGGAGAAAAGACAGTCTCTTCAATAAGTGGTGCTGGAAAAACTGGACAGCTACACGTAAAAGAACAAAATTAGAACATTCTCTAACACCATGTACAAAAATAAACTCAAAATGGATTAAAGACCTAAACATAAGACTGGACACTATAAAACTCCTAGAGAAAAACATAGGTGCAGAATACTCTTTGACATAAATCACAACAATATTTTTTTGGATCTCTCCCCTAGAATAACAGAAACAAAAGCAAAAATAAACAAATGGAACCTAATTAAATGTAAAAGCTTTTGCACAGCAAAGGAAACCATAAACAAAATTAAAAGACAACCACGGACTGGGAGAAAATACTGCGAATGATGCTACCAACAAGGGATTAATTTCCAAAATATAGAAATAGCTCATACAGCTTAATATCAAAAAACCAAACAACCCAGTCAAAAAATGGCCAGAAGACCTAAATAGACATTTCTCCAAAGACATACAGATGGCCAACAGGTGCATGAAATGGTGTTCAATATCGCTAATCATTAGAGAAAGGCAAATTAAAACTGCAGTGAGGTATCACCTCACACTGGTCAGAATGGCCATCATGAAAAAGTCTACAAATAACAAATGCTACAGAAGATGTGGAGAAAAAGGAACCCTCCTACGCTGTTGGTGCGAATGTACATTAATGCAGCCACTATGGAGAACGATATGGAGATCCCTTTAAAAACTAAAAATAGAATTATCATATGATCCAATGATCTCTCTCCTGGGCAGATATCCAGAGAAAACTCTAATTTGAAAAGATACATGCACCCCAGTGTTCATAGCAGCACTATTTACAACAGCCAAGACATGGAAGCAACCTAAATATCCATTGACAGATGAATGGATAAAGATGTGGGGTGTGTGTGTGTGTGTGTGTGTGTGTGTGTGTGTGTACACACACACAATGGAATATTACTCAGCCATAAAAAAGAATGACAGTGCCATTTGCAGCAACATGGATGGACCTAGAGATTATCATACTAAGTGAAAGAATTCGGACAGAGAAAGACAAGTATCATAGGATATCACTTACATGTGGAATCTAAAAAAATATGATACAAATGAACTTATTTACAAAGCAAAAATAGACTCACAGACATAGAAAACAAACTTATGATTACCAAAGGGGAAAGTGATGGGGGAGGATAAATTGGGAGTTTGGGATTAACATATACACTCTACTGTATATCAATTAGATAAACAACAAGGACCTACTGTGTAGCACGGGGAACTATATTCAATATCTTATAATAACCTATAATGGCAAAGAATCTGAAAAAGAATATATGTATGTATATATATACACATATGTATGTATAACTGAATCACTTTGCTGTACATCTGAAACCAACACAACTTTGTAAATCGACTATAGTTCAATTAAAAGAAAGATTAAAAAAACTGAAGCAAATATGGCAAAAATGTCTACACTTATCATATCTAGGTGATGGGTATTTAGATGTTAAATTTTTTCCATATTTTTTTCTATTTGAAAAATATCTCATAGTGGGACTTCCCCGGCGGTCCAGTTGTTAAGACTTCGTGCTTCCACTGCAGGGGGTGAGGGTTCGATCCCTGGTTGGGGAACTAAGATCCCACGTGCTGAGTGGTGCAGCCAAAACAAAATGAAAAAAATAAAAATATCTCATAGTAAAATCAGCCTCAGAATATTATTTTTTCTGATCTAGGAAGCAAGTTGGACATACCAGGGAACTTTATTCCTGCAGTGTCCAAGGACACATTTGTCTTCCCAGTGACGTAAAACCAGATACCAATCTTATGGACAGTTTTTAATGCCTCAGGGCTGAAGAGGAAGCATTGGTTCGGAACCCTGGAGAGATGTAGAGGTGCCTGGATTCTGGTCCTAGCTTTATGGCTAACTAATTTGTGACCATGGATTTCCCATATACAAGCTTTCATTGCCTTATCTGTAAAATTAGTGAGACTGAGATTGTTTTCAGCATTGAAACTTAATAACATATAAATTATATATAAATGTCTATATGAAATGTCACATAGACTAACAACTTGATGTTCTTTTTTACAATAATTATAGAGGCTAACAGAATTCATGGAGTAGACACAGATGTGGGAATAAGATTAAATATATGTGCAGTGGAGTCAGATCTGGGTTTAAATTTTGCCTGTCTGCCCCACTAATGATGACCCTGGGTTTCCTGGAACACTCTATTTCCTAAGATGATACTCATACTTAGTACCTGTCTCAGCTTGGAAAGATTTGGTGAGATAACAGTATTACTGTTGTAGTTGTTACAGATCGGTCAGTTAGCTGTTGTGCCCGGAAAGGTACTAGAATAAATTCTCAAACAGCTCATTGCAGCCATCTTCCAAAGATGGGGTGAGCATCACATGGCAATAATTCTTTGAAGTAGCAATAAACTAAGTACACATTTTCTAGACTAAACGATGCCACATCTTTTTGTAACCATGCATTCAAAGTGATTTAGAAATAGTCCTGTCTCAATACGGACCCTAACTAGATGACAAGTTAGAGATTGCTTCCAACTCTTCAGTTCTCTTTTATGTGGGCTGTGGTTGAATGGCCCTGATGGTTTACACAGAATAAACTTGAAACAAAATTGAGAATACTCTTGATTTTTAATTTGTACTTTATAATCTGTACACTTGCCATTAATTTGTACAGAATGCACCAAAGCAGAATCAGATGATAGAGAGAGGAGCAGAATGGTCAGTCAAAATCTGCATTCATGAATCTCAAAGCCAGGCTGTGGTTCGTAGTGGAACAGAAAACTTAGGCAGTCGTCCGTCTTGCTTAGTAACACAAGGCACAGTTAATGTGGCTGGGCCTCTAGCTCTGCTGACACAACATATACTGATAAATCTAAGTTTTGAAGGCTTGGATTTAACAGAGACTTGTGGTGTCACAGGGGCCTGGTGAATGAAAAGCCTCTGGGGCTTATCAGCAGAGAGATAAGAGGCCCAGGTCCCACTACTAGTGCTGCAGTGGTGCTGCTGAGATGTTATCACCCGGGCTTCTGAGAACAGGAGTTTGACCCATACCAAACACTTCAGAAATAATGTCAACACACCCAAGACCACAGCCAGCACAGAATTCTCTGAGATAAGATTACAGCTTTGTCCTTAAAGGGACGTCAACCAAGTCAGTCGATCCCTAAATATTCCCTGAGCTGAGCAACCCTATGAGTTATCCTTCATACCAGGGGGCTTTAGAAGCTCAATTTTGAATGCTTCTACATGCAGATATTCTGTTCTTGTTTTCTAAAGTATGCACAGAACTCTAACCATATCTAAGAAAGTTCCCGCAGGGTCAGGAGCCTGAGCTTGGTGCCTGTGAGATCAGCCGGTTATAGAGGCTGGAGGCAGCTCTTGACTGGCAAAAATATTCATTCTCTTTATTTTAAGATTTGGTTTCTAATGTATTGGACAGGTCTAGGCCGTCGGGCCTCGAAGGCCAGGTTAGACCTCTAGTCTCGGTCTAGGATAAAGTCATTACCGTATAGGAAAAGATGATTCGGTCTTTGAGACAAGTGGGCGTAAAAAGCCATGGCAGTACTTTTTATAAATACCTAGTCATGTGTTTGGTTTAACTACCAGTATGCAAACTGGTACCAGGGCCACAGGGCCCATCAGGGGTTGAGGTGAAGCTGGTCAGGTATTCTCCCAAGACCTCTTTGGCAATGAGAAGCAGCAGCATAAGAGAGACAACCCACCTGTGATGTGTCATCCAGATACTAACTGTATCACTTCTTGCTTTGAAATGCCTCACATTCATTCCTTTGTCCTCCCCGTGTCCTCCTAGTGTGGGCTTCTAGATTCCAATCCCTCTTCCCAGGGCTATGTTGTCTGTAGTTACCAGCTTAATTAAAAAACAAACAAGCAAACAAAAGCCCTTTTTGCCCCCTTTCCCATTAGCATCTCACAATAAAGTTCGTACTCCTCTAGTTTACTATTAAATGTTTTCACTCTTCTTTCTGTCCAGTTTCTCCTTCTCTGTTCATCTTTATTTCATTGGAAGGGTCTGCTTAAGGGCTGTGTTCACTTGTTTCTCCATTTTCCTGCCTCTGTGCTTTTGTTCCTGCCATCTCCCGCTTTTGGAATTCCTTCTCCCTTCCCTTCTACTCAAACACATGTCTTCTGTTGAAGCTTTTCAGACCAGTCCTGCCTGCGCTGATCTGACCCTCCTCTCAGCTCTGCTTCCCTATGGTCTGGAGTCCATGCCAGCCCTTTGGCAATTAACCACATACTGCTTTGTGCATTCATCTTTATTTTGCCTGCTCTGTCTTGCTCTTTGACTCTTCTCTTTCCCTCTTTGTGTGTGTTTGTGTGTGTGTGTGTGTGTGTAGCTAGATAAGGCATCTATGAAAATAGAATCTGTGTCTTATACAACTTCATAATACTCATAGGTGCTCTATGACATTGTTATTGGTTGCTGGTTCTTGCTTAGAATCTTGATTTTGCAGGAGTCTTTGTCTTCTGTCTGCAGCTGGCCTTGACATTCTGCCTGGTGCCCTAGCTTCCTGGGGTTGGAGCTGTCTTTCTCCCAGGCTGGCAGCCTGCCTTAACTGCCCCTGACGCGCCGCGTCTGTCTATTCTTTTTCCTCAGATGCGTACTCTCATTCAAGTGAAAACGGAGGCAAGTCCGAGTCGGTGGCCAACCTGCAGGCCCAGCCCTCCCTGAACTCCATCCACAGTTCCCCTGGGCCCAAGCGCTCCACCAACACCCTGAAGAAGTGGCTGACGAGTCCCGTGCGGCGGCTCAACAGCGGGAAGGCAGACGGAAACATCAAGAAGCAGAAGAAAGTACGAGACGGTCGGAAGAGCTTCGACCTGGGATCTCCCAAGCCTGGGGATGAGACGACCCCTCAGGGAGACAGCGCTGACGAGGTACTTACTCGAAGCCCCGGAGCCTTCCATCGGGAGGGGTTTCTGATGTACCTCCTTCCTGGAGCCTCGAGAGGCATCCTTCCCCGGGGTTTGTAAACTAGCCAGACTCTAGTTCCCAGTAGTTGGTCTTCTTGGGCCTAGGTGATCTTTGTATTCTCAAGACATTGCCAGTTTGAATATAGTTCCCTGTGCTGTACAGTAGGACCTTGTTGTTTATCCATTCTAAATGTAATAGTTTGCATCTACCAACCCCAAACTCCCAGTCCATCCTTCTCTCTCCCCTCCTCCCCGTGGCAACCACAAGTCTGTTCTCTGTGTCTATGAATCTGTTTAGTTCAATTTAAAAAAAAAATTAAAAACAGTAGGAAAAAAAAAAAAAGACATTGCCAGTTTGATTTGTGACTGGTTGAAGACTGGCACCTAGAGTGTCCAGCAGACAGACACCATCTTGCCAGATTTGGAGATGCGTGTCGGGGCCCACGGGGAGCCAGCTGGTCACCAAGTCCCCAGCCTCTACTAAAGACCGCATTAAACCTGCCAGGCCTGGAAAACAGAAGACTGTCTTGGGAGATTATGGCTGTTTTCGAGTATGTTGAGCAGTGGCATTTATAAAATGGAGTAGACAACTCCTGGTTGCTCCAGAAGGCAGAATTATGATTAACAGGTGAAGGTTTACAGTAGCCAAGGTTGCAGCCTTTAATGGGGGCTCAACCAGTGATGAAATGGGGCTTCGTGAAAACAGATGAACACCCATACTGAAAAGGTTTGGGAGACTGTATGACCTCACATAACAGTTGGAGAGACCAGTGTTGGCTGAGAGGTCAGACTGGGCAACGACCTCTTATATCCCTTCCAAAACTGGGATTCTGTGATCAAAATATAGTGGGTATTTGGTTCGGGAATGAGATAATTCTTTTATCTGGCAAACTAACCTACCCTAGTCACTGACATGGCTAAGAAATTCTTCCTGATGTGAAACCAGACTCTCTTTGTAGTTTTATGCTGTCTACCTTTTCTCCCTCTGAATGGCAGTAGAGCCTGGTGATATTTAGATTGTAGTTTGAGTCCTTCATAAACTTAAAAGTTAGTTTCTCTCCAACCACTCTCTCAGCTTTCGCTCTTCCTGGCTAATCGATAAAGTAGATGTTTTTCGTGTGTGTGTGTGTGTGTGTGTGTGTGTGTGTGTGTGTGTGTGTGTGTTTTCCACCATTTGGACCTCATTGTCCTTTTGAGATAAGCAGGTGTGCCCATTCACACAGGAGGACCCTGAAACTGAAAAAACTAGGAGTGTGTTGAGAGAGGCGGGTATCTTATATGTTTCTTTTCTAAAAATCCCAAGTCCTGAACCAACTGGCATCTTTAACTATAGGAAACAGTGACTAATGCTGCTCTTTTGTTCTAGAAGAGCAAGAAAGGTTGGGGTGAGGATGAGCCAGACGAAGAGTCACACACACCCCTCCCTCCGCCTATGAAGATCTTTGACAACGACCCCACGCAGGACGAGATGGTAGGACTTCCTTCTCACTTGGAAGAGCCATGTGTAAAACACGTGATTTCGTTTTGTGTGTGTGTCAGGGGTAGTAACACTCTCTCTCCCTTGTTATCTCTTATGCCGCATGAATCCGAGGTGACGTAGATTCCGTCTGTGTCGGGGAGGGCTCCCCTCCCCCAACCCTGGAGGTCTGACTTGCTTCTGGGCAGTACAGGGGTGGGTGTACAATACTCAAAGCAGAAATCTGCCTGGTATCTCGTCCTGTTGATGAAGGGTAATGGCTCTGTCCTTGGAAGCAGCAGATCCCGAAAAGAACTATTGTCTCGAAGAGGAATCCAAGGTGGTTCTAGGTCATGATCATTTTGTTGTTCAACCGATGTGTTAGTTGATTGTTTTCCTCATCCTCAACTCTAAAATCCAAATCATGGTAACTTCCAGTCAAGCCCAGCGCAAACAAAGCATGAGGGATGGAGATGCTGCTAAGGGGAGGTTTTGTCAAAGTTGGACAAACCTAACATGCCAGGTTGCCTCAGTTCTTTGATTTGCAAAATTCTTTGGCTCACTGGCCTGCAGAGGCTCTCTGGTGTCTGAAATGTGAATGTCCACCAAGCCTCTGGGTGCAGGGTCATCATCCCGATCGTTCTGGAGCAGAGGCTCAGGTTGAACGTGCTTCCTGGTACTGAGCTGAGGCTCGGGTAGGTCCCTGCTTTCGTTGTGTGCTCCGTCACTGGCCTTCCTAACTGTGCTGTCACTTCGTTGTGTTTCTCTTGCTTCTCTCAGCGTCGCTGTCCTGGAGGACTCTGGAGGCTGAGGTTGTGGTTTCAGTTTTTGATTGTCCTTCCCATTTGCTTTCCAGAGTGTCGTTTTCTTGTGCTGCTGGTGGTGGTTAGCCATCCCCCTGGGGCCTCCCTGTGCTCTCCAGTGCCCTGCCCTGCAGTCAGCAGCCCCTTCCGAGGTGGTGGGCCCAGCATGCACGGGCAGGGAGCAAACCTTCACAACGCCACCCAGGATACAATCCAGGAAGTACTGATGCAGTTGCTTCAGTGTTTCTGGTGATATCCCAGATCTTGTTTGAATTCTCTCTGCTTTGCATTTTGGATCGGTGGCCCCCAGACATTAGTTGAGGTCTTCCTCTGTGCTAAGCTAGAGGGACATTTTCCAGGAACAGGTCCATGACTCAGATGTGGTCGCTGCCCCCTCTGTGACTCACCCATGAGAAGCACACAGTTACGGCCCCTCCTAAGGCTCTGTCTCTGGACTGTTGGGAAGAGAAGTAGAGGAAGCATGGCATGCTGCCCATCCTGGATCCCCAGAGGCAGAAACGCCTGTGCTTCGCCTTGAGGTGGGAACGAGAACCAACCTGCTGTGTTCCCAGAGGCCTATTGTCAAATGTTCTGGACACGGTGATAGTGTGTGTGGGGAGCAGGGCACGCGGGTCACATTATCTGCCGCCCCACACCGCCTTCGCATGGAAGTACCAGCTTACATAAGATAAGGAGAGGCCACGAGCCCTCCCCCTCCACGTCCCTCAAGCACGGTTTGTTTTGGGGAAAGGACGTTATGTTGTTCCTGGATAATTTTTAACTGAGAATGCGGACTTAGCCCCAGACATTTGTGTAGCCCTTTTCTTAGCCAGGATTAGGGCAGCTGGCATGAGCGCCTTTTTAGACACATGAACCTCCTCAGTCCTGCTGTTTGGTTTCTGAACGTCTGTTTTTCTTGAATATTTGGGAGCGGGATGAGCTTCAGAATTTCTAGCAAATGGAGTTGGGATTCATTAAAATAATTTTTACAGCGGTGTAAAAGGAATTTCTAAAAGTTCACCCATTCTAGTGTTGTGCAGTTACTTTAATTCTGTCTGCTTCTATTTGTTCATATGCAGGTATGTTTTATTTTTATAATTATACTAGGCATAGGATGTGTTCATTGTTTTATATTTTTAATATTTATAAATTAAATATTAATAATGTTTAATATTTCCTAAAATCTTATTAATTTTACCTTCAGAACTATAATTTTAATAACTGAGGAGTATTTCACTTACGTGATGTATCGTAATGTGCTTGACCAGCCTGTTTGGGGATATCCTGGATTGTTTCCAATTTTTGCTGCTCTGGGTAATACTGCTACAGATCACTTGGTACATACAGCATTTGTTCTTTTGACTTCTGTCCTTGGAATAAGTTCCCAGAGGTAGGATTACTAGAGCAGAAAGTAGATAACTTGGATTTCCAAAGAGATTTAAGTTCCTTTCCTGCTTTCCCCAGGAGAGGAAAAGAGTGTTGCTCTCTCTTAATTACATTCATTTGATTTTTTTTTAGCCCATTTCAGAAGCAAAGACTTACCTAAAGTAAGTCTTAGCTTAGACAACAAGAAGATTCCTTTTAGAAATTCTCCCCCATAACTTAAAGGACAGACTTGAAGCCACAGCCTGGCCAGGATGTCCAACTTTCTACTCCCACGCATCCTGGGCCCTGGGAACTCCGTTGTCCTCTGCTTTGAAGCACAGGGTGGGTTAAAGCTTACACAGGGTTAACCGTTTCTCTCCCAATTTCTTCTCAAGTAGGAGTAGGAAGAAAAAAAAACAAAACAAAACACTGTCCCTCAGTGAGCAGGAATGCCCAAACCGTTGACCAGACAGTCCGGTAGACCAGTCCTTACTGCTGGTGTGAGGGAAGGAGGAAGGCCCCGGGCTTGAGCCGCCTTTCACTGTGAACAGGGTAGTGCCTGGTTGCTCCACCATGAGATGCACAAGTCCTGCTAAAGCCCTTTATTACTTCCCTAGTGTTTCAGTTCGGGGGCCTTACCAGAAACAGCAGTGTTTGTGGAGGAGCGTGTGTGTGTGTGTGTGTGTGAGAGAGAGAGAGAGAGAGTGTGTGTGACAGTGTGTGTGTGTGTGTGTGTGTGTGTGTGTGTGTGTGAGAGAGAGAGAGAGAGAGAGAGAGAGAGAGAGAGAGAGGGAGGGAGTGTGTGTGTGTGAATGGGGGAGGCGGTTTCTGGTCTCCAAGTGCCCTGCTCCTAGCATTTCTGCTTGACACGTGGTGACAGTCTGTGTTGAAGATCTACATGTAAGTGAAGTAAGGACAGTTTCCCTTTGGACACGCTCGAGGCTGGGTTTATTGACCCTCATTTCCTGGAACAGCAGTGGGCAGCCCTGTAGTGGCCAGAATCCTGTCTGCCCCCTCCCCGCTTGCTGTCAGTGGGTGCAGCCCTTCCCTGTTGGCCTCCTGGGAACTCAGTGACCCCTCCCCTCAGCTCCTCAAGAGGTCTGACTAAAAAGAGCTTGGTCCCACCCCTGCTTCGCTGCCCCACACCCACGCTACCCCTATCTCCCTCTGTCATCTCTTCCCTCTACACAGAGAGCTTTGCCTCCCTTGCCTGCCTGAAGCTTTGGACTTGCTGTGTTGCTGCCTAATCGCTATTCCTCATGCCCCGCTAATCTGCTTTTCCTTTGCTGCTCAATGTCTTGCAGTCCTCCTCTTTGCTAGCAGCCCGGCAGGCTTCCACCGAAGTACCTACTGCTGCAGACCTTGTCAGTGCAATAGAACAGTTGGTCAAAAGCAAGCTGGTAAGTGTGGGTCCTGGAGGCAGTTCTGCGTGTTTCACCTCCATGCGGCTTTTAAACCCTTCTCCACTTGAAAATGATGGATACTCTCTAGGGAAAGCTGCCTCATCATAATTTTGATTACAGTAACTCTCTTTTCAAATATCCTAGTTTATAGAAGACCAATGAAATTTCACACATATGACCTTCTTCTTTTCTTTCTAATGTTTCTTACTAATTAAAAAAAAAAGTTAGCTGGTATTTTTAGTACTAGTGTCAAACTCCTGAAGGTCGTGCCTTTTCCTGCCATCTTTCCCTGTCCCACGCAGGGAGCTGAGTGCTCTCACGGACGCTGCATTGACTTCTCGAAGCCCATCTCCCTGACCACTCCTCACTACCTCTCCATCCCTCTCCACACTGACCCATATACCCTCTTCATTCTGCAAATAACCATTAAAAATTTTTTTCCTTAAAAAATCATCCCGGGGCTTCCCTGGTGGCGCAGTGGTTGAGAGTCTGCCTGCCGATGCAGGGGACACAGGTTCGTGCCTCAGTCTGGGAAGATCCCACATGCCGCGGAGCAGCTGGGCCCGTGAGCCATGGCCGCTGAGCCCTCGCGTCCGGAGCCTGTGCTCCGCAACGGGAGAGGCCACAACAGTTAGAAGCCTGCATACCACAAAAAAAAAAAAAAAATCATCCCTTTTTTTTGCATTTTCTCTTTCACCACCTGAGCATGGGCCCTGACCTCATGCCCAGAGTAGCCATTGCTTAATCCTTCTCCCCACCATCTGCCTCCGGCCTCAGGCTCCCATGATTGGCTCCCTCCTCAGTGAGGGCTCCCTGTCTCCCTCTTGCCTACACGACGATGGTCTCCAATGTGGGGGAGACTCGAAGTACACAAGATGGTTTTTTGAGGTGCTGGAACAAAATATTAGAATCTCTTTAACTCATCATTTTAAAATGGTTTTGTGTATGTTTTATTATGTACATAAGGGTAATACAGGAGTACAGAAATATAATTTATAAATAAATTACATGTTTGGGGAGTGCATGACCAAAATTGTGTTTACTAATTGAAGTATATAATCAAAGTTTGGAAATCCCTGGCCCATAAAGTCCACACTTACCTAGTAGTCTAATGTTCTGCAGCCTATTCTCCAACTTACCTTCCCAACATCCATGTATTATTCCGGGCGATGAACTCGGCTCCAGCTAAATTATTTTCTTCACTGTCCCCAAACATGCATTTGGTTTTCCTCCCCCCAGGTTTCTGTTCAAACCACCCCAATTCTCTAGAATGTTGTCCTTCTTACTTTTGCTTGTCTAAAGTATAACAGCCCCTCAAGGTCCCACTCAGATCTCATGTCTCCACAAGAGCTTCCCTGACCAGCCCAGGGAAGTGTTTACATCAGTAAACACTTGTTTCTAAAAGTCTGTGTTTTTCATATTTTGGATTACCATTTTCCTCCTGCTACTGCTCACCTACTACTGTTGTTGGGCACCTCAATGGGCCTCTAGTTTGTGTGATCCATGGGTCAGGTGTTGAGAAGTCACATTAGAGCAAATGTCCCGGAGTAGAGGGAGTGTAGGATAACGCTGGAGCTGATTGGCCCTGTAACAGGCTCTTTACAAATGACTGTTGGATGAATGGCCTTTTGGTGGCGATTTTACCATAATAAGGGCTTCAGCTTTTTCTTCCACCACTAGCTACTTCTTGAGGACTTGCAGTGAACCCAGAATTATAGAGATTTCTTTGGCCAGACATATAAAACCAAGCGTATGTCATGGACAGGAATGCAAGAGCAGTAGTCTGATTTCTCAGAATCTTCTAACCAAAATTCGATCCTTTCTCCTTTCATCTACTTTCTCTTTCCTCCCATCTCAATACGTACCCACTGTGGGATAGTGATGGAGCACCAGTAGTTGGTTGTTTCCTCAGCTGCGTTTGAGAATACGGAGTTACGTCTTCATCTCCGAGACTGGTATGCCTGTTTCTCATGAGCTCTCTAGCTTAGAAGAGGATAAGATCTAGAGCCTGTAAAAGTTCTGGAGTTTTTATTTAACTGTAAGTGCAAGAGTGTTCCAGCTGCCAGAATAGCCAGTGTGGTCGTAGGCTGGGTTAATGAAAGTACAACGTACAGATCCAGGGGCGTCATAGCCCCATTGTACTCAAAGCTCTTCAGACCATGCCCGTCATGAGTTGTGTGGAGTCGTGTATCGGGTTCTGAACTTGGCATTCTAAAATGCTCTTGAACTCAGTGGAAGGGCCCTCCCTGGAGGAGGAAACCAATACCACGTGGTCCATGTCATTTGATGGAGAGTTGCAGAAACTGGGGTTAAGAATGGGGAGAAGAAGTTAGGAGAGAGAAGACACGAGAGCTGTCTTCTCATAACTGAGCACTGCTGTGGAAAAGAAGGGCTGGTCTCACTCTTGGTTGCTCCAGAGGGCAGAACGTGTGGGTGGAAATTAGCTCAGTATAAGAAGAACTAATATGGTCCTTCCCAATTTACAGAATCTGGAAATATTACAGGGGCATCTGGCACACTCGGACTTTTATATCTAGGGCTTAGGTTCTTTCTGATTTCTATTTTGGTTGCTCAAGTGATGGCACTAAATGCTGTAGTTAGAAATCATTTCCAGGAAGGACCCTGAGTCAAAATGATTGGCCAGAAACAACCTGCAAACTAATTCCATTACCATAAAACCTGAGACTTCAAGTCACGTGACAGAGCAGTTCTCCTCCGTTCCCTTACCCTGCTGCTCTCTGCCTGGGTGCACCTTTCCAATAAAGTCTCTTGCTTTGTCAGCAAAAAAAAAAAAAAAAGAAAAAAGAAATCATTTGGCCCCCCGGCTCCACCCAGAAGCCATAAGATCCCTTGTGTCCCTGAGTCCCAAAGCTGCCCTTGGTGCTGTATGGTCACGTGGTCATGACTGTGCCAAGGCTGTGGCCTCCAGCAGTTGTGATCTCTCCTGCTGGAAAGCTGCTGTTAGGCAACCAGGACAGCGGTTCCCCATTCACCTGCAGATAAAACCCCGAAGACCCCCGGAAACTCCTTTGGCGAGTCCCTCTGGGCATTAATGGATACTTCTGAGGTCTCACCTACCAGCCTTTGTCTTTAATCAGTGCTTTTGTTTGCCAAGAGAGCATGCCCACCCGCCTCCCCCCAAAGAGAGCTCAAATACTTGTTCTGGGTTTTGTATTAAAGGTATTGTCTTTAACTCTAAGCCAGGACTAAGGCTCCCCCTGCTTTTCCCATGTGATTTTTAATAAAGTTTTTCCTAGACGTAGGGACTGGCGGTGGTGGTGCTGAGTGTATAAGGAATCAGAAGACCTAGATGTTAGTCCAGTCCCTGCTACTTATTGCGTAGCCCTGGGCAAGTTACTTCATCTACTTGGGCCTCTCTTTTATCTCACTTATCAATGACGATTCTGTCCACCTGAATCTCATCTCAAGCGAGTCATGTTGAAGACTGAGTCAGGTGTGAATGCACTTTGTAAACTGATAAGCGAGCATCCCACAAATGTTAGCTCTTAGCTCGTTTGCATTGTGAAGAAGCAGGGAAAGGGAACCAGTCATCCTTTATCTTCGTAGTCACACCCTGAACACAGGGACACAGTATTTGTCAGTCAGTAGATCCTGGTTGGGTGAATGTTGCAGGGTAATAGCTTAGCAATCTATGTAAGTTGGCTTTATTCCTCAAGTTTGAGAAGCAAGAGATTCCTGGCCGTAAGGGAATCTAGTGTGTTTCTAAACAGCCCAGGATTCCATCACCTGCCTGAGGTGAACGTTTAGGCCCCTAAAAAAAAAGCCTCCTCCCTGAGCTCCCGTCCTCAGGCACATCACAGTAGTTTACTGGGCTCAGGACGGCACTCGCAGACCCTTGGCTGAAAATCTTTAGGGAAGGGACTGGCCAGGACTGAGCTCTTGTTCAGTCTGCCTGCTGGCCTGGCATCCTGAGAATTAGTCCTACCTGCTTCAGCAAGACTTCCTGCCCTCTGGTTCTCCTACTTGGATAGCATTCACCTCCCTAGGTCAACCTGTGGGCCACAGAACGTGACTAGGGCAAGGCTGCATTTGTTGTGGGTGTTTTGCTCTCCTTTAGGTGAATCAGCTTGCTCTGTAAAAGGTAGAGTTAACAGAAGTTCATTGTCCAGACGGGAGGAAATAATGACCCCCCATCGTATCCAATATGTAGATGTATGCTTTCAGGAGCCGAGTTCCTCTGGCATCCCTCTGTGGAAAAGATTCCTGAGCTTGTTAAAATGGAATAGCTTAGATATCCAACAAAAAATTTTAACCCGAAGTCACAAACCTGTAATGTCATTTGCCTGGAAAATCCAGATTTCAGTTTTTCTACTATAAAATGTCTTCCCTACCCTTACCCCCAAGTTGCCTGGGAATGACTAAGATCTAATACTTTTTGTCAAGAGATTTCATGCTAATTTGTATAAATTAGTGTAATTTATAATTCGTATAAAAGGGTGGGACAGCTAAGGGGTTGGTTGTGGGAGGTGGTGCTGGATCAGCTCCCTGACTGTTGCTTTATCAGATGAGCTTTGACCGAGAGGTTTCATATAAAAGTTTCATATAAAACTCTTTGAGTTTCATTCAGTAAATTCTCGGAGTCCTACTATGTGCCAGTCCTGCCAGCACAGAACCTTCCTTAATGGAGCTCACAGTCAAGGGTCAATGCTCAAAAATCCTCTCCTGCCTGGACTGTTGCAACCGTTTCCTCCCTGATTTCAGCCTGACGTCTCTTCACATGACTGCTGGAGGGATCTTGCTTTTCTTTCATTTTTCCTTTTTGAAAAAACTTTTAATAGTTCTTTTCTGTAATAAAAGCAATTATATGCTCATTCAGGAAAAATTGGAAAAATGACAAGAGTTTAAACACAAATTATATCTCATCATATCATCATCTAGACATAGTCAGTGTTGAAATTTAGATATTTTTAAAATAATGTAGTTAATCATAGAGTATATAAAACTTAAGTCCTGTTTTCCTTTTACTGTCATATCAGATACATTTTCCCAGGTCATGAAAAGCTCTTAGGAGCATTAAGACTGATCTTTCTAAAACTTAAATCCAATCATGTTACTTTCCTGCTTAAAATTCTCCCATCATTGGTCTTCGAAGGTAAAGTCTCTACTTTTTCTTTTTAATTGAAATATAGTTGATTTACAATCTTGTGTTAGTTTCAAGTGTTCAGCATAGTGATTTGGGTTTTTTGCAGATTATATGCTACACACAAGGCTTCTGATGATCTGATCTCTGCATCCTTCTCCAGCATTGTCTATTTCACTCCCTACTTCTTCTTTCCCTAGTATCCACTCCCCCCAACTCACATAACACACAGTTACTTGCTAATCCCCCTCTCCCCCTGCTTCACACTCTGTATCCTACCTATACCAGGTGGCCTTCAGCTTCCCAGGCTGCCCTGTGTAGTTTCTCAACTTGATCCTTTAGTCACAGTGCTCCTCCTGCCTGGATCATCCTTCCATTGGTGTATCCAGTGAAATCCTTTCCATTTCTCAGTACTCAGTTCAAGCATTGCCTCTTCCATTAAGCCTTTCCCATCCCTCCCTATCCCATCATATAGCTGCCTGCTCCTTTTTTTCCATCCTCCCCATAGTACCCCTCCTACCTAGAAGAATGCCCACTGTAGCTTAGATTTTGGTGGGCAGGCAACCACGTCTTATCCATCTTCATTTCTCCAGCACTTTGTAAATATTCAGCACATAGTAGAAGCACAATAAATATTTGCTTAAGTACAAACAAATCAGTCATAACACTGTGTAATAAATGCTGTTCAGGGGGTGTGGAAAGGGTGCATATAGGAGACCAGAGGAAGGGCATTTTCTGGGTATGTGGTCCAAGATCGAGCTGACAGGAAATGTGTTCATTTTTATTGTGGCAGTAGCCTTCCTCCATACTTAATCTTCTTTTTTGAATCCTGTTTGCATCTCTGTTCCCTGACATGGCACCAGCTATAGGAGCACCCATTTGCAACATTTGTTGCTTCCTCCTTTGCACACCTTTTCCTTTGTCTGCTGAGACTACTGTGGCCCTGAGCGCCAGACAGGGCAGAAGTCCCCCCTGGGCAGCACAGCCCACCACTCATCAACCAGCCATCACTTCCCATGTCCCCCAAGGAGCAGCACAGACAATTGCAGGTCACCCATAGTTGCCCTTGGCTGGGACCTCGTATCCCAACTCTAGCACAGGTAGCCAGGTTCTCAGAAGGAATCACTCTTGAATTATTATAAGTATTTATAGCCAATGCCATTATTTGAGACAGCTAACATACAGCTTAGCCAAACCCTATATTTCCCTCTACTTCCTCTCTCACTGCCTCTGCCTTCCTCAACTGCATCCCAGAGAGTCCTTCCCCAGAGATAACTTGGGCTTCTTTGCTCGTATAACAGGTCGGGCAAGAGGAGATGGAACATATCTCCCTGTGTGACACTTTGGACTCCTCAGATGTCCTTCATTCTGTAGAAGAGTTGAGAGTGGACCACGCCAAGAGGGATGGTCCACGGAAGGGCCTTGTAGCAGAGATGTGAGCCTGTTTCCCACGCCTTGCAGCCAGCACCCTGCCAGCCAGCAAGCTACAGAACAAAGACTAGAACAGGACAGTGGGGACAGTGGGAGGGGAGGTAAAAGGCATGTAATTGGATCAGTCTCCAGCTGGGTCCATCTGCCTGGGGAGCCTGTCTCTGGTGGTGGCACCAGGGGACATGTCACATGTCGTCGGAAAGCCTGTCTGTCCGGTGGCTTGTCAGACCTCGGCACCAAACACTCATTTCCTTAATAACTGGTTACAGATCCTGAATCCATAAATGTAGCTAAACTCTTCTTGACCTTTCTATATTTTTAGCCTAGGCTGCTTCTCTGCATGACAACGTCCATGGTTGATTACTTGTTCTGTGAGACACCTTCATGTCAAGTTAAAAGCAGCTCTCTCTCTCGAGCTTGAAGACCCTGTCCTCTTAATGCTACTTCTAGTGTTGGTAACAAGTTCATGTTTGGCCCTTGGCACAGGCCTTTGATTTGGGGATGGAGTGGGGGGAAAGAAGGTTGACATCTCAGCTTTAAGTTTTTCAGCCTCCAATTCTAGTAATCCCCACCTGTTCTCATATAATGGCCCCACTGGTCACCTCGTTCGCTTTTTGTTTTGTTTACCTGCGCTTTTCCTACACTCTATTCAGCCTCTGTTGAAATACAGCAGCTAAGTGAGTTTGTGACAGATACTCCAAGTGTGGGTTGTTTGAGACCATGCTGAAGCCTTTTGTTCCTACTACCTTTGGGGTCACTTCTTTTTTTTTTTTTTTTTTGCGGTACGCGGGACTCTCACTGCCGTGGCCTCTCCCGTTGCGGAGCACAGGCTCCGGACGTGCAGGCTCAGCGGCCATGGCTCACGGGCCCAGCCGCTCTGCGGCACGTGGGATCTTCCTGGACCGGGGCACGAACCCGTGTCCCCTGCATCGGCAGGCGGACTCTCAACCACTGCGCCACCAGGGAAGCCCTGGGGGCACTTCTTGATCTTTGTGACTTTAACCTTAGGGCTGATGTTTTCAAAGACGGCTAAAGTAAAGCCTTTCCTTTTCCTACGACAGTGGCTGTAGGAGACAGTCGTTTTGTGTGGCTAGTTGGGATTACTCTCCCATATTTGTTTTCCATTTGCCCACCGTGACCTTGGTCTCCAGTCTTACTGTTTATCCACATGGTTTCTGCCAGTTTGCATAATGAAATGCTAAGCTGCGTGCTCTTTCTTCTACAGCACTTATAAAACTGTTAAGATTGACCCCATCTTTTAGCATCCTTATTGTTAATACTTCCATCCATGGGGGGCAGTGGGGGAACCCACCACTGTAGAGCGTTTTAAATTTTTCAAGGGGTTGTACACCTATTGTCTCTGACTTTTCCTTAAAAATCTGTAGAAAGGAGAGACCCAACTTGAAAATGGAGAAAAACTGAAGCATGGAACAATTTTATCTGTCTCCCTTAAAATCATCCAGGGACTGGCAGATCTAGGATTAGAATCCTTTACCCTTAGCTCTTTCGAGAGTAACATATTAATCCCTTTAACTTGTTTCTTTTCTTTCTTTTTTTTTTTTTTTTAAATTTATTTATTTTATTTATTTATTTTTGGGTACATTGGGTCTTTGTTGCGGCACGCGGGCTTTCTTTAGTTGTGGCGAGCCGGGGCTACTCTTCATTGCTGTGCGCGGGCTTCTCATTACGGTGGCTTCTTTTGTTGTGAAGCACAGGTCCTAGAGCGCATGGGCTTCAGTAGTCGTGTCGTGCAGGCTCACTAGTTGTGGCTCACAGGCTCTAGAGCGCAGGCTCAGTAGTTGTGGCACGTGGGCTTAGTTGCTCCGCAGCATGTGGCATCTTCCCGGCCCAGGGCTCAAACCCGTGTCCCCTGCATTGGCGGGCGGATTCTTAACCACTGCGCCACCAGGGAAGTGCCCCTTTAACTTGTTTCTTCGTCCTGCAGCACCTTAATTAAAAGAGATGAAAGGGATTAATAAAGGAAAGAAAGCCCTTGGTAAATAACCTTAGCAAAGATGTTTTTAGAAAAGGCTAAAGTCTGTTTACCTCTTCTTGTCTACATCTCATTGGCCTCTTCAAAGAAAATCGTAGCTGATTTAACAAACATGATTTTACTGAACAAATTCTCCTATCACTGCCCTCCCCTTGTCAATTCACATTTGGTGGTCCTACGAGTGAGGATTTTCTTTCCTCATTGCTTGTTTGGTGTAGAATTGCGACGATTAGCTTTACCTCTGGAGCTCTTACCCAGAGATCAATCACTTTGACGGTGTTCATTATGTTCGGGAAATTGGCGGCCCCTGACACCAAGTACATCCTAATTGCCTGAGAAGGTGGCGGCTCTGGGCTCCCTGCTGCAGGAAGATGGGAGTCTCTGGCCTCCTGGTACTTCACTGAAGTTCAGTGAGAACAGCCTTGGTTAGTAATCCACCAAGTTGGCTGTGGCTGGGCTGGGGGGGCACAAGGACTTCCAGACCACTTTCCCACGTTCACTTCTCTAAGGCTGTTCATTCTTCTCTTTTCAGAGTCTGGAAGGAGGCTCGTACCGGGGGAGCTTGAAAGACCCCACAGGCTGCCTGAATGAGGGCATGACCCCACCCACACCTCCTAGAAACCTGGAAGAAGAACAGAAAGCCAAGGCCCTGAGAGGCAGGATGTAAGTGCTTCCCCAGACTCCAGCCTGGTGCACGTGTGTGCAGTGGACAAGGGACGGGGTCCTGTGCAGTTTGGGGAGAATTAAGGATTCCCCACACTGTGTTTCCATTGGCGCCATTCGTTCTAAGTAAAGGTGACCGGTCTATACAGTGTGACCTTGATCAACAACGGGCTGTTTGGCACTGACTTTAAGGATTTTCAGCTGAAATATTTTCTGTAAGATAAGGGCTATTACTGATGGTGTGGTTATAACCAAGTCTGTTAGAAATTTAAAACATGCTGATAAAAAACAAAACAACAAAGGTCAGGGAAGTATGGGACCATTACTGTGGCTCCATATCAAAGACTCCATGTTAGAAAGTCTGACGGAGTTTCATCTGAGGAAACGTTTCCCCACATGTAGGAAAGTAACGTATAGGAAAAGGGAGCTGTTGGGCTACCATGCTGGGTTCTAGCTCCACCCCTTCTCCAGCGGTTTTTATTTTAAAAAAAATTTTTATAGAGTAATATTTGTTTTTTGGGGGGGTTTTGTTAGCCCAATTTTTTTTAATTGAGATACAGTTGATGTACAATATTACGTAAGTTACAGGTGTACAACATAGTGATTCACAGACTTTAAACGTTATACTTCATTTATAGTTATTATAAAATATTGGCTATATTCCCTGTGCTGTACAATATATCCTTGCTTATTTATTTTACCCATAATAGTTTGTACTTCTTAATCCCCCACTACTATCTTGCCCCCCCCTTCCCTCTCCCCACTGGTAACCACTAGTTTGTTCTCTATATCTGTGAGTCTGTTTCCTTTTTGTTATATTCACTAGTTTTTTTTTATTTTTTAGATTCCACATACAAGTGATATCATACAGTATTTGTCTTTCTCTGTCTGACTTATTTCACTGTGGGCTGAGTTCCAAGAGAACCTCTTTACTTTTAGAATGGTTAGGGGTAAATACAATTCACATTGGCAGTCCATTTCACAAGAACCCATATGTTTTGCAAGGTTTGAGTTATCTACCGTGATGGGAAGTCAATCTTCTATTACTTGATTCGATCAAGAAGATAGCAACACCATTACTGCAAAACTACAGTCCCTCCAAAACTTGTTTTGTTGTTTAGGGTTTCACTCTGTGTTGCACGCAGAGCTGCTAATGAGTCTTGCACATAGCTTGATGTGTGAGAGATGGTAAGCACAGTGAGAATGGGATAGGCAGGCGGAAAAGGTCCCGCCCTGTTGCTAATTAGCCTGCCCTTCTGCCCCAAACTAGTCACTCCTTTAGCCTGGTCATAGACATGAAGATTAGCAAAAATAAAGGAGGCCAGGTCCTTCTGTTGCCTGCAGATAGACGAAGTGACCATTTATAACTGTTACCAAGGAAACATCATAGCTAGGGCCTGGCCCCAGAGCAGGGCTGTCACCTCCTAATGGAAATGAGCAAGTGTCATGTAAGTGCTCTGGTTCCATATTTACCCCCTTAACTTTATGGGTGCTCAGGGGGAACCCCAGGAATAGAATAGGGGTAAAGAAATACCATCCCCAAAGGGAAGTTTCTTAGGACTTGTACAAAGCTGCTTCTCCTTAGCTGTTCAGTTTTTACATAGATGAGGCAGGGTTGGAGCTGATGTTCCAGTCTTGTCAAGCCAAAGCAAAACTTATATCAGGAAGGTGAAAGCTTATATTAGGGAGGTAACCTTTAAGGTGACAGGTGTTCCTTGGCAAAGCTTATCTCTACTCTTGTAATAGGGCCTATGAACAGTCATTTAAGTCATTGTCTTGCTTCCAGACATGATATTGTCTAATTTTGCTCCAACAGGCAAAGGTTTGTTGCTTCTTTTACCCAATTCATTCATTTCTTCCCCCTCTTCTCACTCTCTCGCCCTCCTCCACATATTTTCACATCCTGCAGTGTCCCAAAAATCCAGGCATTAGAATGAGTCATTCCTTTTACTGTATATTGTCCTTATTCTGCTATACTTTATGGTCATGATGAAAGAGAGGATGTGAAGCTGGAGGCTGGGGGGGATAGAGAATTGAGACTCAATCCAGTAAGCCCTCAAAAGGTTTAATGAGAGCTCCATGGAGAGAAGGTGTAAACAGACAGTTATTTGTCCAGGAGAAGAAAAAAGCCAAGAATGGACTTAATTGTCTTCAAGTTTTAGCCACTCATTTATTCAACAAATATTTGTTGAGCACCTGTTATGTACCAAGTGCTTGGCGTACACAGCAGTGAATAAAACAAACAATAACGACAAAAGAAAAGTCCATGCTCTCGTGACACGTTTACATTCTAATGGGAGAAATCATACAATAAACAAAATGTAAAATAAATCATGTAGTATGTTAGAAGCTGGAAGAAAAGAAAAAAGAGTAAGGGAGATCGGGAGTATGGATGAGGCCACATTGCGGCTTTAAATGGTTCTGACCAAAGCGGTCTGCGCAAAGACCAGAAGCAGGTAAGGAACTAGCCTGTAGCCATGGAGGAAACGTATTCTCAACACAGGCAACAGCCAGTGCAAAGGCTGTAAGAGATTTTTCTGTGGAAGACCAGCCATTCCCTACCATTGTGAAGGATAGACGTCAGAAGTAGGTCTGACCTGTAGCTGGAAGAAGTTTAGTTGGACCAAAGAATAGCATTTACTTTGTAAATAACCTTTACTCATAAGAACTGAACATGAAAAAAATTGCTTTATTGTCAGTTCAGTTTATTTGACAATTGATTGTGTACTGCCTTGAGATGCATGTAGCATAAATCTTTTATGTACCTTTTCAGAATGTCTTTTAATGTGTCATTATCTCTCCAAGTGTTTTTCATCAGCTCTTCAAGGGAGGAGATGCTAGGTCCACTGGCAGCACCTAGTCTAATCCTCTTCCCTAGAGGCTGGAAAGCCCAGGACACACTTCAATGTCAGCAGGTAGCTTAGCACAGAAATACCACCCAGAGGCAGAGAACTGGACTTCATCTCCAGAAGGCCCTTCTAGCCCCAAATTCCCACTCTAACTTTCCTGTGGTTTTTCTTCTACCACCTTCTTCCAAGTGGTAACTCGGACCATGCTAAAGATACATTTAAATGCTTTTATTTGGCGTTGCCAGTTCCTTCCTGTGGCCTGAAACACATAATTGTGTGTATCAGAGAGAGGGAGCTGGTTGGAAGTGCTGGGCATGCTGATAAAGAAGCCTGTGTTCCCCATCGCCCTGAGGCTCTAGGCCCGGGGATTCGGTGGCTTCTCTGTGCTGTATGGACAAGAATTTCAGAGGAATTGCTTCCTGGGTTCAGAACGGCTACTACCGTTGGGCTGGGGCCCCTCTTTGACATCCTAGAGCTTGACCCCTTCTGCCACTCGGGTCAAAAATGCAGTTGTATGGCTCCAAGCTAAACTCTTTCAAACTTAGATAATACAAATCAGACTCCATTAAGCTGCGTACACCTACCCTGCCCCTGTGCACAGCCATATGTGTTTTATGTCCAGCTCTTTACTGTCTGGACAGGAAGAAAGAAGTGTTTGGGTTTGACGCCTCAGGGACTCCAGAGAGCCAGTCTGAGTCGTTTAACCAGGCAGCGGGCGACAGTGAAAGAGCAGAGTCTTTGGACTCTTGTACAACTGGGTTCAAATCCCAGCTCTGCTTCTCACATTGTCATCTTGGGCGATACTGCCTCAGTATTTCCATCTACATAAACCAGGGCTTATAGTACTTACCTTCTCATAAGCTTGAGGAAAGCCAGATGAAGCAACTGGCACAAAAGCAAATGTTCTAAGAGGAAGAAATCATTAACAAGAAAGAAACCAAGAAAGTAAATGTCCTCGTAGTGATTAAATCCCGCATCGGGTGGGGATGGGGATGTGGCCACACTGAAAGGGGTGATTAGGGAATCTTTCTGGCCTGGACGGGGGATTTTTGCAGGCCAGTTACCATGGACGCCTACCTGAATGATTGTAGCTTCTGTATCTCAAACACTTCACTTGATGACAGTGTCTCTGAGGCCCAAAGGTTGCTTATCAGACAGATGTCTTTCTCTTCTTGTTAAGCAAAGAACAGAGCTGACACGAAGGAGGAAAAGCCCCCTGCTGATCCCTTGGCTTCGAAGCTTTCATAACTCAGTTTTGCCCAAGTGACTGTTATTCCTTCTGCCTTGTGTCTGTACAACTATTCAGTTGTAGGTGAGGGAGGAGGAAGCATAAGGAATAGGAAGACAGATGCTGGGTTGTGAGCATTGTTCTTCTGGCTGTTGCTGCCATCTGGGAAAGCCTTCTCAGCCCCGCTGCCCTCAGCTCCTGAGCAGCGGGGGCCTCTCATCCAGAGGGCACCAGCCAGCACCTCCCCCAGGGTGCCCAGCGTGGGTTTGGGTGGTCTTGTCATAGAGACGCCAAAGTAACTTTCCTGTGAACTTCAGTGTGAAGATTTCTTGCTTCACAGTGAAGAGGAACCCTCACTGTTCTTAATCTCCTGCTCAGGTTTGTCCTGAATGAACTGGTACAGACAGAGAAAGACTATGTGAAGGATCTGGGGATTGTGGTAGAGGTGAGTACATGGCTCAGGGCGGGTCTGTGGTCACCCAGCCAGTGGCATATTGGACCCTACCTGGGCCCTGTGGTGTTCTGTTTTGTTTTGTTTATTTTTTAATTTATTTATTTTTATTTACTTTTTGGCTGCATTGGGTCTTCGTTGCTGCGCGCGGGCTTTCTCTAGTTGCGGCGAGCGGGGGCTGCTCTTCGTTGCGGTGCGCGGGCTTCTCATTGCGGTGGCTTCTCTTGTTGTAGAGCACGGGCTCTAGGCGCGCGGGCTTCAGTAGTTGTGGCTTGTGGGCTCGGTAGTTGTGGCTTGTGGGCTCCAGAGCACAGGCTCAGTAGTTGTGGCACACGGGCTTAGTTGCTCCGCGGCATGTGGGATCTTCCTGGACCTGGGATCGAACCCATGTCCCCTGCATTGACAGGAGGATTCTTAACCACCGTGCCACCAGGGAAGTCCTGGCCCCATGGTGATTTAACTTGACAGTATGTATTTTACTCTCCCTGGGTATTTGTAGAGATGAAACTAAAAATGGTAGTAGATCAAATAGAATATGTAGGTAAGTTTTTTTCTTTTCCCCTTGAAATATTATAAGAGATTTAGAGGAGGGTAGGGCCCCAAATGTTGCAGCCTCTTAGTTAGACCTGAATCCATTTCACCTTGTTTTAGGTGACCAAGTTATTGTCTCCAGAGCTTTTCATTGGTATCTAACCAATATATATACTAGTTATAAATAAATAAATATATATATATATATATATATATATATAACCATAAATATAAGAATATACTGACATATTCTTCACAGTTATGAGCCAGCATGGGCACTAAGCAGGTCACTCTTAGTGAAACCTTGGGGCTTCCATGTTTCCCTAGTTTGCTACCAAGAGGACAAAGAAAAAACCACCAATAAGGCGAGATTGGCAGGTCCACAGTTAAAAGTCAACTTGATAGTAAATAGAACAGCTCTCTCCATAGGGGTTTACTTTAGGGGGATTTAGACACTTGGAGGAAAAAGTCTAAGAAACTAAATGGATAATTTAGATGCCCTAGAGCCCTGCTGTTAATCATCTTAAACGACAGGATGTGAAGTCTAAAAAGTGAATGCCTGATATCTGAATCACCTGCTGGTTCCTTACATTGGGTCTGTAAGCCCCCATCCTATGCAGTCTGCTGATTTAGGGGTTCGTATTTACCTGTCCTGAACCTTGGATACACAGACTAACCTGGCAGATAGAAGACTTGAATTCTAACTTGGGGAAAGTTATCCTCTGTTCCAAGGTGGGATGGGGGCAGCTAGAGCTGTAGCAGCCTCCATAAGCAGTCCAGCCTGGAAGTGGCAGGCTTGGGAATCTGCAGACTGAGGTCCAGGGAAGTCAGACATCAGTGGTGTGACTTAGACAGATCACATAATTCCCCATGCACTGGCTTTCTCATCTTTCGATGGGGATAAACGCTGGTACAACCTCAGAACCTGATTTTAAAACTGAGATGAGATTATATGTGATAGCACTTTACAGAATCGAAAGTATTCACCTATTAAGACTTATTTCTAGGTCAAACACATCTAGTTTTAAGCCTTTAAAGACGTAATTAATTGGATTGGGAGATGGGAGAAGAACAGGCAACTGTTTCTTCTTTGTCCTGCTTTCTTACGGGGGCTGGAGACAAAGAAAGGGACCCAGAACTTCACAGAAGTTTTGTCTGTCCCTCTGCACAAGGGTGAAGTCCTGGTTGAGTGTGGAGAAACCACAGAAGCCCTTGGCCGCCTCCTCACACGCACTGGGGGCTTCCACGGGGCTGCAGGGTGGGGCTTGGCCCAGAAAGCCTCCTCGTGAAAACGCTTTACTCACCGTTGCCTCCGCCCCGCAGGGCTTCATGAAGAGGATAGAAGAAAAGGGTGTCCCTGAGGACATGCGAGGAAAGGATAAAATCGTGTTTGGAAATATTCACCAGATTTATGATTGGCATAAGGAGTAAGTGCTACGTTGCCCTGAGGATCAGGGGGTCTTGGAATCCAGGACTCTCCTGTCCTCCCCCTGTGTCTGACCTTAGGGGTGGGGTTTGGGGAGAGTCTTGTGTCATTCATCTCACCACTGAGAAATGATACAGTTCTGAAGAATGTGCCTTCCTTCTCTTCTCTCCATCCTTTTATAGTGTTTTCCTGGGTGAACTGGAAAAATGTATCCAGGAGCAAGACAGACTGGCACAGCTCTTTATTAAATATGTGAGTGTTGCCCTGCGGCCCCTCCGCTCCCCCTCCCACCATGCGCATTTGCATGCATTTTACTGTCCCTTCCCTCCTCTGCTCTCCCTCCTCATCCCTCTCTGAGCTATTGGGGTCTTTTCTCTCTTTCCTGGCAGTTTGGAAGATGGGCTCTTGCCCACTGTGTTTTTCTCCTCTGTCCTTGATATTTAGCCTCTTTGGTGCGGCCCCAGAACATGGGCCACATCTTTGTCCTTTGTCTCTCCGCCCCTAGACCAGCTTAGCACTCTGAGATGGAGCGCGAGGCACAGCTGCCTGAGCGCCTTTCCCTCTGCCTTTGCAGGAGCGGAAGCTGCACATCTACGTGTGGTACTGCCAGAATAAGCCGCGCTCCGAGTACATCGTCGCCGAGTACGACGCCTACTTTGAGGTAAGCTGCTCGGGCCTGGCTGAACCACAGTGTGGGCAAGACGCTCAGGCCGGGACCACCCCATTCACAAACACCGGCCGTCATCCGTCCGCGCGGAGCCCCCTCACAGCACTGTCCATCCCTCAGGACAGGGAGGGCTGCCTCAACAGAGCCGTTAGCTTCTTGGCTAAGTTCTCGTTAGCTCCTCTCCTCTTCTAGAGCCCCCGTCGGCAGAACGACTCTGTAACGCAGAGCCCGCGGCAGAAGCTCCGGTCCCCCTTCCGTGACCCCGGAGCCCACTGCGCCCACGCTCTTCCTCACCGGGCCCTGGAGGCTGCTTGCTGAGGACCCTCAACAAGGGGCTCACAGCACCTTGTACGTAGCCTCTGTCCCGTTCCCCGAGGCCCGGCAAGCACCTAAAGTGTGTGTGCTGCCGCACCCTGGAGGCGTTTATTGTGCTGGAGGAGAGGCAACACCATCACCTGGAAAGAGCCCTTGCCTGAGTGTTTGCAGATCTGAGTTGAGGGCCCAGCCTGTAGGCTTGTGGTGTCCCAGGGGAAGCCCTTCATTTCTGACTTGGCCGTGGAGTGGGAGAGAGAACAGAACACCCATGCCGGCTTGTCCCTGGGACTGGGTGTGACAGAGCTTGATAGGTAAGAAGGTGATGGTGAGATGTGCTTTGTCGTTAACAACAAAATGAGCTATCGTGTAGGCAATTCTACCCGTTGCGTGGTTTGAAGATTCTAAACCTTTACTGGCAAACATGAAGACCTGCCGTCCTTGCCTTTGAACCCCTGTCCAGAGCACCCCAATCCTTTGGTTCCTTTTCCCCTGATGTAGCTCGCTTGTGTTCCAGGAGGTGAAACAGGAGATAAATGAAAGGCTGACACTTAGCGACTTCCTTATCAAGCCCATTCAGAGAATAACAAAGTATCAGCTGCTCCTCAAGGTAAGAGGGCTGTGAGACCCGCCCAGGGCCAGAGCGGGGTCTTCATCAGGCTCTGAGTTAGGGAGCAGGTCAGCTCGAGGCTCTGTCTCCACCACACTAGTTGGGGGCATGTGTGCGTTTTTACCTTTTACCGGCTGGTTATTTGTGTCAGCTTTGCCCCTGCATAAATTGCATGCCTGTTGTTCCTTCCTTAAGGTTGGTGGTTATTTGATTTTCTTTTTTCCAAATCACTTTCTTACGTTGTTGCCATCACTGACTGGCTTGGTACCTTTAAAAACTAAAAAATAATAAGAGCATAAAATTAGAGTAGAATACACAGAGAAAGAAAGGGAAAGGCAAAGCCCTAGGAACCCTAGATGAGTAAAACCTAAAATTTGATCATTTTTTTGCTTTTTAAAATCATTTAGTTTGACTTGTCTTACAGAAATATGAAGCAAATGAGAGATTTGACAGTCCTTTGTCCCTTTCCTCCTTGTCATCATTCCCCTTTTGTCCCTATTCACACACCTTCTCTCCCCTTCACCCCTCCCGCCCTTTTCCCATAGCTCTGAATCTTTGAATATTCCGGGGTTTTCTCTGTGTGATTACATCCACCATGACTCACAGCTTCATATCTCAGCTACTACAAAGCGTTGCCATCTCTGTGGGGAAGGAAAGTCTCCTGGGTGTCATCTTGGTTTTTACGATGCTACGTTTTTTTATAGGGCCTTCTTTTCCTAACTGGTTTCACTCTCCCTGCTTCCCCCACTTGCTAGGACTTCCTGAGATACAGCGAGAAGGCTGGTTTGGAGTGTTCTGATATCGAGGTGAGTTTTCTGCTTGTAATGCTGGTGGCTCTTATGGGACAGTTATTGGATGTCTGCCCCTAAAGGGGAAAGATTGGCCCTGGAGGATGGAGAGTCCAGGCTGGCTCCTCTCAGACAGCAAAGAGCCCCTTGCAGACAGCTGCCAGCAGGATGTGTAGTGGCGAGTATTAAGGAGCACGTTGAACGTTTTTTGAGAATCCGGTCCAGGGCCAGACCAGAGCTTAGCCCTGCTCGTGTTCTCCTCGTAGCTCCCAGTGACATGTGGTGCGAAAGGGTGGTATTTTAACCCTCTAACATCCTGCAGAGATTGGGTGTTTCATCGTGCAGCTTTATCCATGAATCCGGGTACTATTTGAGGCTGACATACAAATTATTCCATTTTCACTCCCTCCCCCGTCCCCGAGGATTACTCCCTAAGTGAAGTCCTTAGAGACAATGTCACCATGGGGATTATTTTAAGCCAGGGAGGTTACAGACCATTCTGGCAGGTTATTTTAGGTTAAAACCTCTAGTATTTCACAAGCGAGGCTAAGCTGTTGCTGCGGCAGCCAGGGAGCAACAAAGAGAAAAAAGAAAATGCAAGAAGGAAAGCAAATGGATAAACAGAAGTGGGAAGGTTAGGAAAAGGATGGGCTGGTAGCATCCTCCCCGCGTGTGCTCACTGATTCACGTGGAGCCCCTGCACGGATGACCAACAGCCCCCAGCTTAGAACAGGAAAGCCCTCCCTCCTCTGAAGTGGACAGCAGGGACCAGTGTCCTTTCCTAGGATCAGGGAGCCCCCAGGAGGCCCCTGGCTTCCAGCATGGAACCGCCGAGCCCCCTTCCCCACTGCCGCTCCCCGCCCTGACTGCTGTTGTTCTTTCCCACAGAAAGCAGTGGAGTTAATGTGCCTTGTTCCAAAACGCTGCAACGACATGATGAATCTGGGGCGCCTGCAGGGCTTTGAGGTGAGCCCTTAAGAAGGCTTCTTGGGCTTCCCTGGTGGCGCAGTGGTTGAGAGTCCGCCTGCCGATGCAGGGGACACGGGTTCGTGCCCCGGTTGGGGAAGATCCCACGTGCCGCGGAGCAGCTGGGCCCGTGAGCCATGGCCGCTGAGCCTGCGCGTCCGGAGCCTGTGCTCCGCAACGGGAGAGGCCACAGCAGTGAGAGGCCGGCGTACTGCAAAGAAAAAAAAAGAAGGCTTAGCCCTCTCCCTTCAGGGCAGCAGGAGCCCAGGCTTCCCTTTGAAGTCCTGTGCGCGTGTTCTCTGCCTCTCTCACTCACCACGTTTGCCCTTGTGCCCAGGCCCCTCCGGATCACAGGCCTGGAAGGTGCGCCTGTTTGGGACCTCCAGTGATAGGGCAGCCAGAGGAAGTCGACCAAGCTGCAGTCAGGATTGCAAGGGGCTTGGAAAGACCCCAGATTCTTTATAGCTATGGACGTGCCGATGACCCCTTCCCTTTTCTTGCTTGCTTGAGAAATGCCGGGAATGTGAGGGAGAACAGGACTACGTGATGAGAGTAGAACCAGAGGGAAAATGGAACACTTTTTTTTGGAGAGGGTGGTTCTAGTAAACGGGTCTACATAGTGGCTGGCTTTTTAGCTAAATGAATGTTTAAAGCTCTAAAACATCACAGTGCTGTTCTTTGACAAGAAGAATCAAGTCTTGGGAGAAACAGCTAGACGTACGCAGGGTTTGGATTTCAACAAATATGCTAGTGTGCTAGGGCTGCCATAACAAAGTACCACAGACTGGGTGGCTTGAACAACAGAAATGTTATCATCTCACATTTCCAGAAGTTAGAAGTCCGAGATCAAAGTGTAGGCAAGGGTGGTTCCTTCTGAGTGCTGTGAGGAAAGGGTCTGTCCAGGCCTCCCTCCTTGGCTTATAGATGGCCGTCTTCATGTTCACATGGCATTCTTCCTGTATTTTCACATCGCCTTCCTTCTGTACATATCTCTGTGTTCAAATTTCCCCTTTTTATAAAGACACCGATCATGTTTGATTAAGGCTCACCATAATGACCTCTCTTTAACTTGATTCCCTTTGTAAAGGCTCTGTCTTTTGATAAGGTCGCATTCTGAGGTGCTGGGGGTTAAGACTTCAACATCCAAACTGGAGAGGGGATTCAATTCAACCCATAACAGTGAACCTTAGAAGAGCAAATTGACTTTCCTGGTTTAAACTTAATAAGTGGCTGTTATTAATTTATATCCACACTTCTAACTAAACATAATCTGTTTTAAATATTAATACGGTAAAACTGGAACTGATGCAGTTATTGACTGGTGCTTAGTTGTTGAGCCCCTTAGAGAAAGATGTGGATCTTCTAATCCTGTTTCCCAGTAATCCTGCAAGATTTCATTATTCATTTTTTTCCTCTGGCTAAACTAGAATAAAATAGACATAAGGCAGACTGGTATACAAGTAAAGTTAGGAAATGCTATATTCAGGTTTGGGTTGATGAGTTGGATTCATGATGGTCTTGAGCCAAATTCTTCTGTCCTTTTTGCCCTTGCCGCCCATCCTGGTGTCCCTGTCTGATTTCCATTGATTTGTTGTGACCGGGAACTATGTGGAGGGTCCTTTCTGCTGTTCATTTTTTCACAGGTTCTTGTTCTCCACAGTAGGCATGAGGCATTCGAGAAGCAGGGTCATGCAGCAGAAATTCACCCCGAGTTCTCACACAGTGTTTCTTTAGTCACGCTAGATGATGGTGTACCTGTTCCCTTGGAATTATGCCAGATCTGAGCCTGTTCTGAACAAAAGTAATTCCTTTTGCTCTTCATCCTTGATGTCCCTGACAGGAGGAGCAGCATCTGATGTACCTTCTGACCCAAGTCAGACTTCACAGGAACTGTGTTGTGCATGGTCGTGTGTCCACAGAAGGCCACACACAGGAGGGTGGAATTATTTTCTCTTTTAAATCAAGCACCACCATCCCCTTTTTTCATCAAGCCCTAGAGAATATGCTTTGCATTCCTTCAGCTAATTGGGAAGGACCATGAACGTACTTCCATTCCTTCTGAAGTCCGTGGCTTTGGGTCAGGGAGAAGTTAGCCCCTTCCCTTAGATTCTCTCCCTTTTAAATCCTCTAGCTTTCCCTTTGGCATTGACAGGGCTATAACTTATGGGTTAGGCTCTTATGTAATATTAATAGAGCTTTTAGGGCTGGTCACTGGCTTAATATTAACTTTGGACCAGGGTAGAGATGAGCCTGTTTGGCTGCTGACCTGGACAGTAAGGAACCACATCCAAGCAGAGGGCAGGCGTTTCTCAGGAACATGAAAGGAAAATGACCTGTGTGTTGGGTAATGTTTGGAACAAGGCGTCACATACAGAAAATAGCCCACATTTGCGCTAAAGGGCAAAAGTTGTCACCTGAAAGTACAGTTCAGAGGAGGCCCTCTGGCCACTATCTCAGATGCCAGTGTCTTCTTGTTGCAGAACAGTAGAAAAAGCAATAGCATCCGTGAAGACTTGCCGGGTTAGGCCATATTCCCTTTGAAGATGTGACAGTGTTTCTGAAAATCTGGTTAGAACTGGCGAACCAGATAGGCTCCACCTCCTACCCTGAGTGTCAAGTGTCTGGCAACTGGAGGCATTGAAATATAGACACCTGTCGATAGTATCTCAACTGTGCCTGCTGATCTGGAGCAGGAGACTAAGACCTCAGAATTTCCCCATCCTGAAATAATAGAAGAGAGGAGCCTGACTCATCTGATTTCTTTTTGTGGTCCGGCCTCCATCACTTCCCTTGGCCCCAGGTTGGTTCTAGGTTCATGGCTAGCACCCCAGGTCCTGGCTGCAAGGGCCAGGCAGGCACATCTCTCAGAGCTCCGAGGACAGAAAGGCCACTTCCAGCTCCAGCATCATCTACTTTCTGTTCTCCTTTTAATAAAAAAACAAGAGGGGCCAACATAATTCCCCAACATCTTTTTAGCTAATAATTTTACCTTCCTTCTGGTGTTTTCCTGGAGCTGCTTCTTAGTGGTTCCGTAGCCTCCTTTCCCTTCCCTCCAGGGCCCTGTGTGAACGGGAAGGTGGCCGCAGTCTGCCCTCGATGTCTGGGTGGGCCCTGATTCAGTCTCTTACTAGAGCCTGAGGCTTTTGCTGTCAGGTCTGTTGTCCATGTCCCCACAGAGGGAGGTTCTGTGACCTAGAGGGTTGTGGTCATCTCCCTGTCTCTCACTTACTTCACCGCAGCCCTTCTTTCCGTCAGGGCACCCTGACCGCTCAGGGCAAGCTGCTGCAGCAGGATACGTTCTACGTGATTGAGCTGGATGCCGGCATGCAGTCACGGACCAAGGAGAGGCGCGTGTTCCTCTTTGAGCAAATTGTCATCTTCAGTGAACTGCTCAGGAAGGGATCCCTCACCCCAGGCTACATGTTCAAAAGGAGCATCAAGGTGAGGATCCAGGTGGGGATGAGAAGGGGCAAAGAACAGTCACACTGGGGGAGCCACTTGCCTAAGACAGAGACACTGGCAAGAGTGAGGATCCAGAACGTTGAAGATCTTTCGGCCTAGTAACCTTCGGAATTGAAGGTTGATTATCTGTGAGAAAAAGTGACAGGCTCGGTGCCAGTCTCTAACATGATCCTGCAGGTTCTCCAAGATCATGTCGTTCACTCAAAGACAGAAACCAAAGTATTTAAGCTGTTAGATTCAGGGCACAATTTTGGAAACATTTCCTGAAATAAAAACTTTGAGGAACTGTAATATGTTGTTGATTTTTAAAAACTGCTTAGTATGGAAAGGATCACCTTGGTTTCTTCCAGATGAATTACTTGGTCCTGGAGGAGAACGTGGACAGTGACCCCTGCAAGTTTGCACTCATGAACAGGGAGACTTCGGAGAGGGTCATCCTGCAAGCCGCCAACGCTGATATCCAGCAGGCCTGGGTGCAGGATATCAACCAAGTCTTGGAAACACAGCGAGACTTCTTAAATGGTGAGTACCGGGTCTGGCTTCTTGCCGGGCCATTTTCAGGGGACCCCACACCTCTGAACCTCCTCGGGTCTGGGCTCCTGGTGAGTTATGAGCCCCGATCACATTTATATGCATTCCAACTTTGTAGTTTTCAGAAACACTTCGTGTAGAATTTTTCTGAACCCGAATGCACAAGTGGGCAGATGGGGCATGATAAAGAAGGCCATCTTTCCAAAAGAAGAAATAATCTCTTGCAGCCTTGACATAGAGGATGTGCCTTGTGCCACCATTACCAGCTGGTAGTAATTGGGGCAAAAGTCTGAAATGGGCACATCCTCTTTGTCTCAGGGGCCAGCTATCAATGACGTGTGTTTTTCCATTTAGTAGCTAATGGCTGGTAATCTCAGAGGTTCTCCAGTGCTATCTAGAGATAACTGGCAGTTTGGCAGATCAGCTCAAATCCCCTCTTTGCTCCCAACAGAGGTGATTGCTAACTCTAAATTTCAGTAATACCTTGAAACTTCCCAAAACAAACTATCAATTACACAGAGAATGAAGCTCTCTGTGGACCTGAAGGAGTACTGTATGGCCATATGTGCTCCCATGTTTACACATACATGTCCACCCTTGGGTGTGTCACCTTTTCTAGTCTAGAATCTGGTCTCTTTTCAAATGACGCAAATAGGACACTTGCTGGGTGTTATCACGGAACTCAGTGCTGTGGGGATGGACCTTGGGCAAGTCACGATGTTTCTCTGGGCCTCAGTGGGCTCTTTTTGTGAAAGACCTATTCTGCAGCACTGAAGCGGGAAAACGTGGCACACCTCCCAGAGAGAGCGTCATTCTCTGCGTAATTGACAGTTTGTTCTGGGAAGTTTCAAGGTATTATTGAAATTTAGAGTTAGCAATCACCTCTTTTGGGAGCAAAGGGGAATTTGAGTTGGTCTGCCAAACCCCAGGGTATCTCCAGATAACACTAGAGAGCCTTGTGAGATTACCAGGTATCAACTGTACTCCATGGTAAGGGATTTAACACAGTTGTGTTTCTTTTAAAACAAATCAAAAGAGATTATGGAGCAGAATGCCTTGCCTTTTTAAGCTAGAACACGAGACTTCAAAGCAGTTACACACTTACACGGAGAGTATTTGGGGGCCATGCCCCAGGTCCCCCGACTGTAGAACAGTTTGGTGAAAAAAACTAAACTAAGTGATCTCTAGGGTTCTTTCTCATTCTAAAGAGTCTAAAATTAAACACCAGCCCGGTCCTGAGGGATAGTAATGAAAGCTGTATATAGTTCACAGTTTTTGAGTATACAACATTGAATTAATGCTTCTATGGATAAAATAATTTTAAGCAAAAACATGTGCATGTATAAAATACATTCATTAAATTGATTCTGTTGGGAATTTCTGATAGATTCTAAGCTGGAATGAGGTTTTTAAGTTCATCAATTCAGGACAAAAGAAAAATAAGGTAGGACAATAAGTTGAAACCGGAAATGATTGAGTAACAATAATGGCTCCCGTATATGGAGTCCTTTCTCTGTGCGAGGCACGATGCAAAGCATTTCACGTGTGTTACCACACTTAATCCTCACATCAGTGTGGAAAGCTAAGTGATACCATCCTGTATTTTTCAGGTGAGGAAAAGGAGGCTCAGGGAGGTTAAGAAACCGGTCCAAAGTCACAGAAACAGTAGGTGCTAAAACAAGAACTGGAACCCAGAACTGTATAACTTACATAACTTAAAATTAGGCTCTAACCCCAAAACTGCAGTATAGTTGCTAGTGGTAGGGCACACATTTGTCTATGAGTTCCCCAGCAAACAAAGCAAAAACACAGGACCAGGTATAAGACACCGTATCCCTCAGCCAGATGCAAACCCTACCTGAAGATGCACAGCTTTCCTGGTCCTAAGACCTAAGTTATGCAGATGGAGGCCCTCGAAGAGCACAGACTTCCTATGCAGCTTAGTTAAGAAGACATACTATTTTCAAACACTTTAGCGCAGTTATTGCGTACAATACCCCACTTCCATGAGATGGGTAATGATTCATCAGATCAGTT
Source organism: Aethalodelphis obliquidens (assembly GCF_003676395.1). Lineage (NCBI taxonomy): Eukaryota > Metazoa > Chordata > Mammalia > Artiodactyla > Delphinidae > Aethalodelphis > Aethalodelphis obliquidens. The sequence goes on from NW_020837945.1 coordinate 69,922,687, forward strand.
TGCTACGGCCTGCTTCACAGCTGTCTGCTATCTGCTTCAAACTTGGAGCAGTACTTCTTCGGGCATAGTCAGTTATCCAGACTTGTACACGGTTCCAAGAGACCTTTTGCCTAATTATAGTGGATTATGGAGTTATTAATGAGCTAGATTCTCTATACCTAAATATTTAATGCTCTCCAGGGAGAAAGGCTGAGGCCTGGCAGCAGCCTGTTCAGCACTTGGACACACTCAGAAGACAAGGATGTGACGATGGACTGGGGCCAGGCTTTTGCTTGTAGACACACACGCAGGCACCTCAGAGCCAACCTTTCCCTCCTGAGACCTCAAATAGAAAGGAAGTGTGGACTATATGTTGAGTCCTATTAAAGTATATACCTATTACTAGGGAAATATCCTTATAATGGAAAGTTCTCTGGGCCCCAGCTGTTAACCCAATTAAATATTTGTTACAGTGAACACTGACAGAAACAGCATAATCGGGCCTGCCTTGAAGTCACTGTTACAGAATTTGACCTGTATGGCTTTTGCCTGGCTGTACCTCTTTAGTACTAAGACCTTGGAACTTTATCATCTTAAACTCAGGAAAACAAAGCTTACCTCTTTCCTTTCAAAGCAGAGTTCCACTGACCACCACTTCTCCCAGCCTCCAAACCCAAGTTACCCTGGCTCCTTGCCATCTTTTCCCATCTAGGCTGTGTCAACCTCAGCTCCCTCTGGAGCGCTTGCCACACCGCACCCCTTCCGCGTTCCCATGGCTCTGCTCAGGTCCGGCCTCTCCCCTTCACTATCTCACGGCTCTTAATCAGCCTGGCCAGTCCCTCCCCTCACCCGCTGCAAGGTTAACATTCTTCAGGTGTACTCTGGTGCACCTGCACTGAAAACATGAACGTTGCCTTAATTCAGTCACTTTTCATGAACTTCAGAATTAAATCCAGACTCATTCACCTGCTTTCCAGATCTTTCACATCCTGGCACCTCCAACTTCCCTTACCTGTCTCATCTCCTTCCTCCACAGAGACCCATGGCTCTGTGCTCCAGGGAATCTGACTCCATCCTGTTGCCCAGACCCACTTCCCATTTGCTTCCACCCTGCAGAGCCTGCATGTCAGGGCCTGATGGCTGGCAGTTTCTGAAGCTCTTTACTACCACCCTACCCATCCCTGTGTCCACCCGCGCACACACGTACTACAGAGCCCTCTCTCCCTCCTTTTGCACCATTTCGGTTTTGCACTTTCATCATTTAGACAAAACTAAGAATAGTTCTCGGTAGATGATACATTCTTTAAAAACAGGGTAGTATCTTCCTCACGTATCCTCACTCTGCCTCACACAAAGCCTGACCTCTTAAGCCTCCAAAGCTTATGGGATTTCCAAAGCTGAGAGTAATGGTCTGCTTTTCCCTGCAGCCCTACAGTCGCCCATTGAATATCAGCGGAAAGAAAGGAACACAGCTGTGATGAGGTCCCAGCCTGCTAGGGTTCCCCAAGCCAGCCCCAGGCCTTACTCCTCCATCCCCGTGGGCTCCGAGAAGCCCCCAAAGGGCTCCAGCTGTAACCCGCCTCTGCCACCCCTGAAGATATCTACCTCCAATGGCAGTTCGGGGTTTGACTACCACCAGGCTGGGGACAAGTTTGAGGCCAGCAAGGTAAGTGACAGCCCACCACTGCCAGCCGCACCACTCTGAGGGTACAGCCTCTGGGCTTACTTTATAAAGTAGCATCTTTTTATGCTGCTCACTTTAGCAGGAAGGGCCCACTAAATACAGCCTAATCTCAATGATTTCTCTTTCTTCCCCTGCAAATTGAGTGAGTTAAACCAGTTCCCTACCTCTCCACTACCCTCCTCCCCCACCGTCCAGATACTCTGTGTTAAAGGGCTGTCGTCATCTGCAGAAACACTATACAAATATGGTAATGTTGGAGTGGCAATTATGATTTGTAGCAAATAGAGGAGTTGTGGTGTGGATCATCTAAAAGTCGCAGCTCTAGGGTTTGACATCTTGAAGAGATTGCCCTTTCTAACGATGAGCTGCTGAAGCGAGCTCACGCCCATTGGCTGAAGCAGCAAGAGGATGTTGCCCATCAGTGTGTGAATGGGGGAAGCTAGCCTTGGATTAGACTAGCCGAGATAATCCACAATTCAAACATCGCCATGAGGAGAGTCATCAGTGTAACTGCAGATCCAGTCTACACGGCTGTTTTGACGCCACCAGGTAGTAGGAATGACAATGAATGGCAAAAGTGCTGGATCCCGAGTCAGGCGATCTGGTTTCTATTCCAAATTATGCAGCTCAGAACTTTGTGACTTGCCCTAGAACCTCAGCAGTTTACTTAATCTCATCAGGTCTGTTTCCTCTAGAGCTCAATGGGTCTGTGAATGGGAACATCTGCATTTTTTACCTACATGTTCCCACCTTACAGTTTTATTTTTCTTACCCATATTATTAGAAGATGTTGATTTTTTTTTTTTTTTTTTTTTTTTTGCCACGCCACACAACTTGCAGAATCTTAGATCTCCAACCAGGGATTGAACCCAGGCCATGGCAGTGAAACCGCCAAGTCCTAACCACTGGACCACCAGGGAACTCCTCATTTTTATTTTTTAATTAACTATTAATGTCTAAGTTCAGTTCTGTGTAAGAGTAACTATACTGACCTATTTTATCACATCAACTGGAAATTATTTTTTCATCTTAAAAATCCCCTGCCCTTGTGAATAAGTTGAAGTCCCATTAACTCACTGAAGAATTTCTGGCTCTCACCATGCTCTGTGAGGCAGCCAGGCATCTGTGGAAGTTACAAGTCTGTCTAGAAGCAGCTTCCCTGGTGCATAGTCATGTGCAAAGGTCATGGAGGCAGGACCCTTCATATTAATGGATACAGGGGGACTGGAGTTCTCTTCCCACAGGAGTCGGGTAAGGGTAGGTCATTGCCTTGCCTTTGAATTGGGCAAATGTCTCATTGTTACTCCTGTCTCAAGGAGGGTCAGAATGTAGAGTAAGACCAATGCTTTTTCAAAAGGAAGAAAAACATGTATCAAAGAGTCTGTGTTCTTTTCTTTGGGGGATGGTGACCACTGACCTGACCTTTGCCCTGACCTCACTCTGCCCAGGTGCTTACGTATCCCTGTGTCTGTGCCACACTCTTCCTTCCAGCTGGAGGATGCTAGTGAGAAGATGCATGCTAAGGAGGGACTCCCAGGTGGAAGGCGTGTTTATACCTTTACCTAAGGCTGGGCAGTATCTCCACCTTTTCACCCTCACTTATAATATTAATGAGACATTTTCATTATAAATTTTTCATTATAAATAAAATACATTTTCAGAACCCATTTATGAATATAATTCCATTTCTCAAGATAATCTTCTGCCTGCCATTTACCCTGCTAGCGGGAGGGCTGACTTTCAACCACACATTAGGATGCAGAGCAAGCCCATGTGAACCAGCCTTGCTGTGTCTGTGTCCCTCTTGCCCTTGTCTCCTGGCAGAGCGACCTGGGAGGCTGCAATGGGGTCTCATCCATGGCCGTGATCAAAGATTACTATGCACTGAAGGAGAACGAAATCTGTGTGAGCCAAGGTGAGGTGGTCCAGGTCCTTGCCATCAACCAGCAGAACATGTGCCTGGTGTACCAGCCCGCCAGCGACCACTCCCCCGCCGCCGAGGGCTGGGTCCCGGGCAACATCCTGGCACCCCTCACCAAAGCCACAGCAGCCGCAGAAAATAGTGACGGGAGCATCAAGTAAGTGCCTCGTTGGCTTCCCCGGGAGAGGAGTATGTGGATTAAAAAAAAATTCAAAACAACACAAAAATGCAAACACACGGTAGGGAATTACTGCTGCTTATTCTCGGCAGTGCCACCAGCACCAAGGTTTGAGCGCTGGAACCACACGCAGCAGGGGGCAACCGGGCTGGAGTGTTCCGATTTTTTTTTTTTTTTTTTTTTTTTTTGGTGGTGGTGGTAACCGTGATGGTGTTTCTTTCCTTTTCATTTGTAATTTTCTGTTTGTTTTTTTTTTCTTTTCTCCCCCCCTTGTTAAGAAAAGAACCCTACTGAAACCCTAGGGGACAAAAGGCATGCCTCCTGTTGCTCCATTTGACCCACCACAGGATTCACTGGACTGGACTTCTATTTATATTGTATTAAGTTACTGATATATATATATATATTTTTTTTTTTTTTGATTGACACCAAAAAATTACCTTAGCACAAATGCCAGACCTGTATAGGTCAGAGGCCTGCTGCTTCTCCCAGGAGAGAGGGAACTTTTTGGTTGTCTATGGCAATTCCTCTGTACAGATTGTAACTTTTTTTTTTTTTTTTTGACTTTCCCCCTCCCCTGTCACTTTAATATATGTTCATGGTCATTTGTAAGATATTTCTTTTCCTTATTCTGGTTGCGAAGACCCTTCCAAACACATTCCTGTATAAAGTATTTTGCACTATTTAAAGAAACCCATATGGATGAGGTCAGGCTGTGCAATACAATGGAGAGTCACAATGTTCATCATTGTACCTGTAATGTAACTAATAATTTTAAATGTACTATTTTAAATATGTAAAATAAATTTTCACCACGAGCATGTTTTAATGAGGTTAAAGACTAGTTGACCCTTCTTCCTCAGTGCACTATTCTGGGACTTCGAAATGTACAAACGATTCTTCTTCTTTTTTCTTTAAGAGTTGGTTGAATGCATTGGCAGTTCTTTCCTACACAAGAAGTGCCTTTGCGGCCAGAGGTCCAACCCTAGCCTTCCCTGCTGAGCAGCCCATGTGTGTTCTCTCTAACCTCTGAGGTGAGGGATGATGCAGATGGGATGCTGTCCAACTGGGCGACCCTGAGGTGCTGACGTAAACCAGAGGCTAGAGTAGAAGGCGGTGGGCTGGCTTGCGGCCTCCACTGCTCTCCACGCCGTGTGGTCACCGGCGGCCGGGTGGAGGAGCTCCCGTGAGATATCTAAGCAGCAGCAGCAACAGAGCTGCGCCTCCTTGGAGCTTTCTCTAGCTCAGCAACAGAGACTGCTGACGCCACCCTGGCCTCTCTAGGTAACCGCAGACCCAGCTGGAAATCAGCGGTGGCCCCTAAATGGCAACAGGCCTGATTCATTTTATCCTAAAGACACTTGGTTTCAGTACCTTTTATGAAGCCTTGGATATAAAGGCCCTCAAAGCATTGAGGTTCTTATTAATCAATGACTTACAGAGCTAGCTAACTCGTAATGAGTTGGATCTAATTATCCAGGCACTCAGCACTTCTCCCTTGCATCTTTTGGTCACTTTTTCATACCTTCCATGGGAGGACTGGTAGGAAGGGTGTCAGGCTGGGCAAAAGAGAACAGGTTCAAATACCAATTGGTCATTCGGTTCCTTGTCAGTGTGGCTCTTGCACAAGGGTTGGTGGGAGTGGAGCAGAGCAATGAACTAAAAGTGGTTGTCACTATTTATCAGTGAAGGACACTCACTGTACCCTCCCCAGGGCTGCCATGACCACAAGGGTCAGAGTTGGTTGTGATGCCTATGGGATAAATGTCACTGAAACCCTGTTTCCACATCAGTCCCCAGGCTTGTGGCCAAGAGATGGAAGCTCCCCAAACCATGATGACGCATTCTTCTGGGAAGAAGAATACGAAATTGAGCGTGTCCTGACACTTGTACTACTCTGAGTCTCCTTCTCAGTGTTACTTGTAGCATTTCTAGTTTCTCACCAATCATACTGAATGACACAGAGGGTTGTGATAAACATAGGAATGCAGGCCCATGCTCACGCGCACACGTGCGTTGCCGGCCGCCCTAGGAGTCTTTTCAGCAGGGACCTCCCTGACTCAAGAGGTTCTCAGAATAAGCCAGGGACATGGCTTTGGGGGTAAAGATAAGGGATGAAAGTCTGCAGTTAAGAGTGATATCATCTGAGGTTCATTTCGGTGACCGTTCTCACTCAGAAACAACAGTCGGAGTGAGAGCTGGTATGCAAGGACTCCCAGGGAGCCTGCCTCTTCAGGAGGCACAAGAGAAGGTCTGGCCAAGAGATTCTTTTCTGCCATCTGAAGGAGCCGCTTTCCAAAAAAAATTTGAGGACATGACTATTATCGCTCTTTCCTACTCAGAAAGTTGATTGCTAAACCTCCATGCTAGTGATAAATATCTTGAGAACACTTTCCCCAGGTCATCCTGAAATCTGTGACGTTTATGGAGTTTTGTGGAGGAGTTGCTGTGCGTTTTGGAGCATCTCCCTTCCTCCTAAATCTCCTAGGCCTCTCTCTCTCCCCTCTCTCCCTTAATGATGCTCTTTTCATTGAGCCCTGTCTGCGTAGGCCTAAATTTGATAAGGAGACACTGAAGGGAAGCCAGCCTCACTTACTCCAGACATGACAGAACTTCATCCAAACTCTGTGACCACACCTGAAACTGATGCTGCCTGCCCAGGGTCCCTGATGCTGTTTGAGACTTGGCTTTTGGTGTCTTTGAGTCCTAACATATGTGGAACTCAAGAGCTCTGCTCTGAGCCTCTTTCAGGTCTGTGAAGAAATAGCTCCCAGCCCTCTTGTGAGAAGGAAGAAGTTAAGATAGTGTGAAGGGACACTGCCACCCTCACCTCCCTGAGAGCACGCGTTGGGTCTTCCCCCAACAGGAACACTCTAGGAGCTCTTAGTGGTTGTCAGACAGAGCCTTGTATTCACAAACACTGAGTGATGTGGAGAACATAGACCAAGAAACCCTTCATCCTAAGTCATCCAGATAAATGAGTGGTGCCCACGAGGTTTATAAAGTCAAATGCCCTAGAACCTCCCATCTGTACTACGGTGTTTGGGAGTGGCCACAGCCTAAACACAAATAATGAGATGAAAACCTCAAAAGCATCCTTTTGGGTCTTTATATCTGATCCTGGGAAAGTACCAATAGCTTATACACTATAGAACGTACTTCCCTCATCTTTCCTAGTTTATTGCCCCCTCCCCACAGTCTTCTCCCATCCATCATACCCATACTCAGGAAGGGAATTCCTGAGTCCTATAAGGCCTCATCAGTATATGAAAACTTCCCTCGGTAGAGTTTAATCACTTAGTACCCAGACTTGTCTCAAATGCTACAACCAACCTTGTACATCTATTGGGAGGGGTCACAGTTCATCCTCACTCATTTCCTGTTGGAGGTGAGATCTGCTGCCAGCCACCACAGGAGCTGGTGTGCAGGTTTGGGGCCTCTGAAGCAGGGGCTTGACTGGAGCGCCTCACCTACTGACTCACCCAAGGGTGGCAAGCCCACCCACCGCTTCACTCTGCCCTGACCTGCCATTTTGATTGGTGCATTTTTTGGTACAACAGGAAGTCATGTTCATGGCATACTCTACGCATGAGAAAGCGGGTGGAAGTGGAGAACACGGGTAAAAGTGAAGCCACAGGGCCTCGTAAACCCAAGGATATTCTGGGCAACAAAGTCTCTGTTAAAGTGAGTAAGGTGTTCCGGAGCTGTGTCCGACCTCTCATCTACTCCCACCCTGCAGCATTCTCACGAGGCAACTTGGGTGGATGGGGACCAGAGGGGAAGTAGTTTAGTAGGATTTTGCATGCGAGATCAATTTATTTTTTATTTTTTATTTCTCCTGGCAACTTCGATTCAAATAAGTAAGTATCTCTTTTTTTTTCTTTTATACCTTCCTCCTCATACTGTGCAGAAGTTTTATAGTAAAATTATCTGCAGTATTATTTATTCTCTTAGAAATGCAAGATGCTTGACTCATATTAAAGTACTCAAAGCCACCCATTCAGTATCCTAGGTTTGAAAATACATGCCGGGTAAAGAGATTAGAGATGCTTTCCAAACCTCCAACCCTTTGAAGTCTGAGGTTTGGAACTTAAGGGCTACTGTGTCCTTGGTGAAGTTTCATTTCTTTTCCCCAGAATTCAGATGCCATCACCTTCAGGCCTATGCATGGGCAGAGAAGGGAGGCACATTGATGAAGCCCACGTTATTGCTTTGTAACAATCCAGTTGTTATAGTGAACTCGCTGAGTCTAAGCTTTGACAGACCCCTGTCCGCCATCTTGAAACGATGTGATCTGTTTTCTTTACATTGGGCGCTCAGAAAAGACATGGCTCTGGACAATGGAAATTAAACCGCTGATGTTGAATATTGTTATACTGTGTGATTATCTACCCGAGTCTTCCTGAGCAAAATAAGAACAATCCAAACCCATTCTAACGTCCTTCTTGGGGAAAAGAAATTGTACTCTCTCCCTCACCCTCATCTGGGAAGTCCGGCCCCACAGGAGACAACAGTTTAAATTCGACAGCACTCATGCTTCATTTGGTTGCTTCCATCGCTATTTCCCGTGAGATGAGCGGCTTACACGATCCCAACCTCCTCTCCCTGAAAAGAGCATGCTGCCGTCCTAGGTGATCTGCACCCCACCTTAGCAGCACCTGGTTTTTCTCTGCCTGATTTCCCATGGTCCATGCTTCTTTCAAGTTCTCCCCACCCTCTAGCCAAAGCTGCCTGTGTTCTAACTGTGTTCTCTTTCTTCCCCCTCCCTCATGCTGCCCATCAAGGAGACGAACAGTTCCGAGGAGTCAGAGTGTGATGACCTTGACCCTAATACTAGCATGGAGGTAGAAGCAGCTATTGTTGTCCTCTTTCCTGCAATGATTGTCTTTTTTCGATGTGTTCTGTAACAGTGGCCTTGCTAAAAGTGACCAGCCAGTCCAGGATACATGGGCATCTCTCGGTGTCCCGTCCAACTTACAGAAAACAAAACAAACCTTAATTCAGTTGGATTCTGATAGGTAACTTTTCCTAGGTGCATTTTTTAAAACTTCTGGTTCTCTTGAATGCTTGCTTAGTATTTTCTTCTTTGGCAGATTTGGCTTTGTGTAGAAAATAGCCAACTTCGTAACTGGAAACTTAGAAAACATTTTTTTCATGGAAAATAGCATTATAAAGAGTGGTTGGTTCCCAGCTAAAGATAAGAACTCATTTGTTTTAGTTTCTCCTTCCTCCCTTTCCCCTCTTTTTTTCTTTCCCCTGTATGTTCTTTTTCTTCTGGGACTTACTCCTCCCTGAAGCCTCCAGTAAAATCATGGAGTAGGTATGGTTTGGGGGGATGACCTGGCCCCTAGCCAATAGCAAATGAGGAGTGACCGCAACAACTCCAGAACCCCCCCTTCTCCGGCCCCCAGGGCTCCCGGGCAGTGGCTCTTCCTGCCACAGAGGAAAAGAGCCCTGGGGATCACCTCCCTCCTGTAGGCCTAGCAGAGGCCTCTCTAGAGACAAGAAGGCTGAAATCTTGCCCGGGGGCCTTTCTCATACTCCAGGGTTACAAAGATGTGGAAGTGAAACCAGTACCTCCACCAACAAGAACCTCCAGTCAACTTCCAGGTCCTCCTAGGCCAGGAACTCTTTGGGGTAATAGACATAGGACTCTCACATGGCTTGCCACTGAGTGACAAGCATCATAAATTTAACAACACCTAGAGAACTGGAGCAAACTTGGCTTTCCCTGCCATTTTGCCCTTCAGAGTAAACTGTAATGCCTTTCTCCAAATCTGTACCCACATCCCCGATAATGGATAAAAGTTTAGAGATTTCTTCTGCGCACAAAATACAGAATATTTTCTTAAAACCTTTTCCTTTTTATAGCCCTACGCTTTTCACTTAACTAGATGCACCTTTATTATTCCTATTCTAATTTGACCTAATCCCAAAGAAAGCCACCACCATATTATGACAACCACCACAAAACCCAGGGAAGGCCATGTGGCTCCGGGAGGCGTGAGTCAGCGGTGGAAGGCACCAGTTGAGTTGAACCAGGCCAGAGACCAGTGGTTGAAAGTGGGAGTTCTGCCAGGATAAAATAGTCCCCGATGGCTGTGGGTGTTGCCATGAGCGAAATCCGGCAGGTGTGGGCCAGTGCAGGGCTCCCCTGTGGGAAGAGGTGGATATGGCGCTCATAGCCTAAATGTATCTTAGAGAATGGGGAAGGCGGGGGAAACTTCTGGCTCTGCTTTCCTTGCATTTCGTAGGATAGGCACCAGCTCCTGGGAAGCCCACATCTGTCGGCCTGCTGATGCCTCATGGCACCTGTATCTCCAGACCTCAGTATTGCTGGCATGTAGTGAAAATGTCATCTGCAAATGTATGGAGGGAGAGGGAAAGCCAGGTATCCGTGTTCCACAAGGCAATTGGGGACGTTTTTCAGCTCTGGTGGACTAGGGGGAGAAGAATGACTTTCCCACTCTGCTCTTCAAAGGAAGAATTGGGCACAGGGAGATGTGGGACCAGATGAGCAACATACACTGAGAAGGTTAACTGATGTACTCGGATGCTCCATTCAACATTTAGATAAGCAAAAGCTGGCATGCGCACGTGTCTTAGCCCTGCTTTGCGAATTGCACACGTTTCTAGGGTTCTTATTCTAGGGTTCTTATTTGCACGAGCTGTGTGAGATGGGTCCCAGGGAGGTGCTGTTGGTGCATAAGGAAAGGTGTTAGGATGTCAGTGCTGAACAGAAGAAAGCCAAAAACTGTGTCGATGCATGTCTGGAAAGTTTTCAAATATAGTAAGTTGAGGCAGAACTGGAACTCTTGAGGGGCATGTGGTTGGAAGCTGCAGATATTCTGGTTAACCCGAGGTTTCTGTAGCAGGTGTGCCTGCAGCCCTTGTGTGTTCCATGTGGATCCTTGCAGGGCTCAGCAAGCTCTTCTGAACTGTGTTGCCGTGTTGAAATTAACTCTGAGCACATAAGCAGGAGCTGAGGGGAAGCAGGCATCTTGGCTCTACTAGTATTTTCAGACACAGATAACAAATAAGATATAGAAAGTCAGCCTATTCAATATGAACTGAGAATTTTCTCAAGGGGTAAGTAGGTAGCTGTTTATTGCAATGTCCATTGTAGAAGAAAATGGTCGGGGGTGCCTACTGAAAAGAGCTAAACCTTAGAGACCCGGTTTGAGAAATAGGTGGGCTGGCCACCTCATAAAGGACTCTTGCTGCTAAACTGATAGCTTTGGGCATCATTACCAGGCCTAGCTTGGCCCCCAACCTCACTCTTGTCTTTTGAACCTGATGACTGCAATAGGTGTTGTCTCATTGGGAGCATGTCCCTGTGCCCTGCTGAGCTGAACTGCAACTCCTGTGGCCTGTGCTAAGATCCCCTGGGCCTGGTCCCCCAGCTGACACCCCTGCCACATACCCTGTGCGCTGCTCAATGTTAGATCTCCGAATGCTAAGTCCTGCCTTGCTGACTGCCCACCCTTGACCTGACGCCAGCACGTTGATTCCAAGCCTAGCCATGTGTAGGCTCTTATCTCCTGCCTCTGCATGAAGATCACTTCCAAAGCATTCTGACTCTCAGTTGGTGGGTTGAAGGGTTCCTTTAAGGAGCAGTTTCCTGGGGTCTTTGCTTACACACCAGCTGCTTGCTCCCCTCAGGGCTGGCATATGTCCCAACATACTGTTTTAGGGAGATATATAGGCACATCCTTGAAAGCTAATTAAGAGGAAAATAAAGCACCTTGAACCCTAGGAATCTGATTTACAAAGCGTTCCGAGAATACCCAGTTATATGAAGGGAGGCAATTCTGCTCTAATGTGTACATCCTTTTTCTTCCCCTGTAGAGACATGCTCGTGAATGTTCTCAAGTACAGACCCACCTCCCACTCCCAGCACCACAGGCCACACCACCAGCTACTGCAGGACTGGCTCTGGGTCTCTGCGATCCCCTCGTGGCCACAACCCCCTTCCCTCCTGCTGATCCGTGGGCACACCTCAGAGGGGACCGTTCTAAAAATGACACGGATCTGTGCACAGTTCAGCCTTCTTGTTTACCCTGCACTGATTACACTTTGGGGGTGGCAGTGGAGGGGGATATTCTATATGAGAGAAATGTCTCTATGTGGAAGAAGAGTCAAATCAGGCTGGAAATGAAACATTAGTCTTTCTTGGGAACGAGTGAATATTAATTCATTTTTTCCAGTAGAGCTTAGACCGCTGATTGCCTTTTATTGACAAGGTGGGCAGGCGTGATGGTGGGCTGGATGCCATATGCCCACCTGCCAGCTTCTCATCCTGCCCCGCCCAGGCTGGAGCCAGGGCTGGAGGCTCAAGGCTCAGAATCCCCCCCTCTTAGCTCACACCCATCTCTGAGAAGCATGGATTTCTTCTGAGCTGTACTGGATTTCTCCCAGGACCCAGTCTAGGAAGGTTCCCACATCCATGCCACGTCTGAAACGTGGTCTGTCGATGACTGTCGGTGCTTGGGTTTTGGCATCTACCCTCCAACCCCAGCACTGCCACTTGTCCGCAGCAGGCACAGGAGTGGGAAGGCCTGACCCAACCTCCCAGTCCTGGGCCTCGGTCTTCAGCCCGGCTTTTATGTCAAGTCCAATTAATTAAACGCATCTTAATTGTTTTGTTAATGCCCAATACCACTTTTAGCAGAGATGGTCAATCCATCAGAGTAAGAGGTTGTCATGATTCCAAAAAGACTGCATCTCTGCCCCAGCCATTTGACGCAGGGCCAGCCTCCCCCACGGCACAGGCTGCGTGCGGTCATGATGCCAGCTCCCAGGTATTTAGCTCCGGGTGGAGGTCGGGGTGCTCTCTGTGTAAGAACCGGCTTGGGATCCTGTGGGAGAGAAGGCACTTGGAAAGGTGAAGCTAATTTGGAAGGAAATTTCCAATTAGGGTAAGACTCATAGACTCTCAGAGTTGATGGAAACTCGGAACACTTTAGTTAACCCTATCCCCTTCATTTATTTACTCTTTATGGTGATAAAATATACACGACATAAAATTCACCATTTTTACCTTTTTTAAGTGGCATTAAATACTTTCACAGTGTTGTGCAGCCGTCACCATTATTCATTCCAGAGCTGTTTCATCATCCCAAACTGAAACTGTAGCCAGTAAACAATACCTCCCCTTTACTCCATCCCTCCAAGACTTTGAGAAGAGGAAACTGAGGCACAGGAAGTTGTAACTTCCTGTTCCAAAGTGAGCGGGTGCCCTGAAGGCAGTTTCTGGTTTTCCCTGGCCCTCGTTCCCCCACCCAACACCATGCTGCTCCTCTCTTGGAGCCCCTCCCACCTCCAAGTCCAGGTAGGTTTTAATCTAAAACACAGATTCTGGCAGACAAGAAGACGTGCCTTCCAGGGCCAATTTTCCTCTGTGAATTTGTTATTTAACTTTCCAGCTCAACAGAGAGGAATATCTTTTCTGCCCATCCCAGCCCTCCAAGGCTGAAGTAGGACTTAGATGAAAGTCACGCAAAGGCAGTATCACATGGAAAGAACACTGGAACGGGGGCCAGAAAACCTGGACTGCAGTCTGGGCCCTGTCAGCTATGAGACCTCGGGCCAGTCAGCCTCTCTGAGCCTCGGGGTTCTCTGTGGGAGGTCGCACAGCTCCGAGGGACATGAGCCCTTTGAGCCTTGTGCAGATCTAAGGTGTGATATCCAAAGACTTTGCTCTCCTGAACGTCTGACTCTGACAACAGTGAGACCCCAACAGGAGAGAAAGGAGAAGATTCTGTGCTTTGCCCCTGAAACTTGCTTTGCAGGGGGTGTGGCGGGAATGGCCTGGGTACATTTCCTCCCGAGACCCAGCTGGAGTGTCCACTTCCGGCTCTGGGCAGGGCTTGAGTGGCCAGAGCTGAACTTTTCTTTCCCTCCCCAAATCCACAATTCCCCAGGCCCAGCTTCCACGTCTTCAAAGAGCTAGGCTGCTGCTTGGCGCTGTGTCCCAGATTCGGAGCTTCAAAATAACTAACCTAGCCAGACAGATTGAAGGAAACGTTTACACCCCAAGTCGGGTGACTGACCTCCTGGCATCACCAGCGTTTCTACCGGTGCCTGTTTCTGCATTTTATAAAAAGGACTTTTTAACGAAAAGAACTCTTTGGAGAAAAAGTGAAGCGTCACATGCCTCTCGTTTTATTTTTACAAAATATTTTCTTTGTAATAGACCTGAAAGGTTGGGCCCGGAGACTGACGCTGCTTTGCCTAGCTCTGTTCTAACTCCACATGCAGATTGATTTATATTCTGCCACTGGGAGAAGGGCACTGAGCGGACTGGAGCTGGCGTTTCTCCCTCCCGGGAGGTTAATGACAAGATCTTCCACAGCATTAGTCACGTCTATCATGCTCTCTGTTCCTTCCAACCGCCTGGTGAAGATGCGGTTTTCTTACCCTCCTAGAAGAAACAGGTTCAGAAAGGTCATGGTCGTACAACCAGGAAAAAGGGCAGGTCTTGACTGTGGTGCTTTGAGATGCCAAACGTGGCAGGTGATAGGAAGTCTGCTCCCCAAGGGAGGCTCAGGTACTTTCCTTAAGGAGGGTCAGGTTCAGGCCCTCCTCTGTTGCATATTTGCTTGTTAGAGGAGAATTTCCTCCTCAACAACTTTTTTAATCCCTTGACAGCTGGGCTAATTATTTGGCCTCACCACACCCCTCTCCCAATGACTCAGGAGTCCAGACATAAAAGCCAAGAAAGAGGTCCAATTTCAAGGGCCGGAAATGTCTGAATTGGTTTCTCAGACCAGCACAGTCACTCAGCACACCCTCACCCTCGTCTGCAGGCCTAGCCCATTTCATTGAGGTCATACACCAAGGAGATTACAAGGTGCCACTGACCCAGGAGAAGTCGCTCTCAGAGCCAGCTATCAGCGGGGCAGAGGTCACCACCTCCGTTGCCCACACCCTGCGCTGTCGAGGTCCACCTACTGGCTCACTCAACGTGTTTTTCTAATCAACTCAATATAACAAAACCCAGTTGACACAAGGCATCGCAGTGAGTACTATGGAGGGCCAAAGAATTATGTAAGATCTGGTCCCTCCCACTGCTTACTGCCGTCACATGAGGGAGGCAGCTCTGATTAAACGCCTGCATTATACAGCAGACTTCGAAACTTGCTCTGATGGAGGCATGGAGCCATTCATGTACTCGTTCAGTGAATATCTAGACACCCACTCAGGCCCTGGGCTAGTAACAGTGGCTACTGTTTATCAGCCTTTCCTATATATCTGGCTCCGTGCTGAGTCCTTTCCTCCCAACAGCACCCTGACGTAGGTACTATTATCATTATTTTTGTTTTACAGGTGAGACAGCACAGAGAGGTTAGTAACTTCCCCAAGGTTATGTATTCACCACCTGTCTCCCAGAATGCCTGTGAGCGTGGTCATTGGCTTCCCACGATGGCAGGGTGTGGGTTGGAGGGACTGATAGGATGGAAACAGTCTTGGAAAAAGGTGAAGGGCCAGAAAAGGGCTTGAGCAAAGGCCCAGAGGTATGAGAGTGCCTGGCACATTTTGAGAAGAGACTATGGTCTGGGTAGCCGGGGTTTAGGTATGTGGGAAGAGTGGTGGGAGATAAAGCCTGGCAGGTGAGTTGGAACCAGACTCTGAAGGCCTCAGGGGACTTGCTAGGAAGCCTGGACTTAATCCAGTGGCCAGTGAGGAGCAGTGGAAGGTTGTCAGGCAGAGTCAGGGTGATTCATTCTGGACTTCAGAAAGATCACTGGCCCCTGACTGAGAACAGTGGGGACAGGCAGGCCTGTTGGAGGGCTGTTGCCATCCATCTAATGAAAGGTGGTAAATACCTGATCCTGACGGGTGGGACAGGGGGAGGAATGAGCGCCTGTGAAAGGCAAAGGAGGAGCAGTGGGGGAAGCAGAAATGACAGCGGCTGAGTGCAGCTGGGGACGTCAGAGAAGGAGCATCGGGCGTGAGAATTCCCACAAATCAACCTTCCACTCTCCCGTGGCCTCGGAACACACTGTAACCTGTTGTGGGTCCACAGACTCTGGGAGGGTGTTTCACTCAATAAAAGAAGCTTAGGGGATAGGGGTATGATCAAGGTCAAATCATTGAGGGAGGAGACCTCAGAACATTCATCTATAAAGACTTTGAATATTCAAAGTCAAGATCTTGGCTTCCAAGTTGCAAACATGACTTATAGAAGGGAAGTGACAACACCGCCACTTCACCATCCCACCCTGCAACCCCAGTCCCGTCCTGACAGACTTCTCTGTGGCTGACAGCCCCGGGAGACCAATGCATGCACAGCAGTAAACCCCCTTTCTGTTCCTTTCCCCTCTACTGTTTTGTGGGACAGGCGATAGATTTTTTTTTCATTATTAAAGTCATATTTTTATCCTTTTTATTTTTGAGAACACAATAAATGTTCTTTAAGCAAAACACCGAGGAGAAATAGGAGAGGGGTTTGGACTAGACGTCCCTGTGAAACAATGTGCTCCACATATGGACATTCATAGCTCTACGCAGCAATTAGTGCTCATACGTTCTTCCCAGGAACACATGGAACTTTTTATGAAATTTGACCACGTACTACGCATAAAGCAAACCCCATCAAAAATCAAGGAATCAGTATTGTACAGACCAAATTCTCCAACCACGTGCAATTAAGTTAGAAATCAGCAAGAAGATAATTTTTTTAAACCTCATACATTTGTAAATTTGAAAACAATGCTATTACAATTGGGTCAAAGAAAAAAATGGTTGAAGAAAACTACTTAGAGCTAAATGATAATGAAAATACTTGGGAGGTACAGAACTAGTTCAAAGAGAATTCTATTGCTGTTCAGGATTGTGTTGCATTTATGTATTTTTTTACTGCAATTTATTTTATGTCTTAAGAGATGAGCAGAGGTAGGAATATTTTCTAAATTTTTAGAGATATGTATTCTAAAAAATTAGAAAATCGTGTCTGGTTTGGCCAGATTGGAAACATGAAGGGTTAAACCTCCAAACCAGAAATCATACCTCAATTTTTAGAAAGTGTTTTTCTGGTATCTGTTCATTTTATTGCCAAACCTCATCATCTAAAATCCCTCTCCTTCCTCCTCTGAACACAGATTCATATGAAACAAGCATAAAGAGAATAGAAGAGGCAGAAGACAGAAATGTTGTTTTAGTCAAGGTAGCTCTGAGTTGAGTTCAGGACATTAGAAAGAAGAGACAGAAGACAGAAATGTTGTTTTAGTCAAGGTAGCTCTGAGTTGACATTTGGTTTGAGTTTCGTTTGACCATTTTTATTCCCTCAGCACTCTCGATAATATAGTTTTTGTTTTTGTTTTTTGTTTTTGTTTTTTTTGTGCGGTACGCGGGCTTCTCACTGTTGTGGTTTCTCCCGTTGCGGAGCACAGGCTCCGGACGCGCAGGCTCAGCGGCCATGGCTCACGGGCCCAGCCGCTCCGCGGCACGTGGGATCTTCCCGGACCGGGGCACGAACCCGCGTCCCCTGCATCGGTAGACGGACTCTCAACCACTGCACCGCGAGGGAAGCCCTCGATATGTAGTTTTGAACTGTGTTTTGTGACAGATGATGAGGGATTTAGAAAAAAACAGGTATTTTTCTTCTGGAGTCAGTTGACACCTGCTTTTCTAGGTAGATGGGATTTCACCCTCACTCTCAGGTCTTGAAGTCAGTATCTTGGACACTGACTGGCAAGAAGAATAGACTCCAGATTTCCTCAGAACTCAGCGTGTTATTCATTGCTGGTTGATTTTGCCTGTGATTCTCTCCTGTTACCTCACTGCCCTGCCGTTTTGAAGAGAAATCAAGAAAACGGATGGAATTCTCTCCGGAAGGAAGAAATTGGGTTGCTGATGGACCGCGTCGTGGTGGTTCTAGGAGGACGCACTACCGCCTGCCGCCCTCTGCTGTTCAAATGAAACCAGGCTTCCCAGCAGTTCTTTCCCACCCGGCCAGTACCAGCCTCCTTCTCCTCCTGCACTTGGGTCTCACAGAGAGGCAGCGTGCATTTTATGTAAATGTCTTCTTCCCTCCACGGCCACTTCCATTTTAGATTCCAGATCTCTCCTCCTGCCCAGCCACCACTTTACGTGGCCTCCAGACTGTTTCTAAGGAAGGCAAATGTTAGCATTTAGGAAATAGCTGCATCTTATAATTAACCCTTCAGGTCCCACACTGACGCCTCAGGTCCCTGCCCACACCACCGGTGATCATAAGACAAGGTGGTCAGGAGACCTAAATTCTAGTCTACTCATTGAGTGGCCGCAGTTAACCTGATTTAACAAATTTTACTTGATCTTTTGCTATGTGCAAGGTGCTATGTTAAGCAACATAACAAACAGTACGTAAAACAGTACATGAACAGGTTACTATCTTCGAACGGTTCACAAGTCTGGTGGGGCAATTAACATGCAGGGAAGATGTGTGGATAGATGGCAGCGCGTGATCAGAGCCATAGGGAGCAGCCTCTGGAAGAGCAGAGAGGAGAGGAAGGTCACTGTTGGCTAAATCTCAGACCCTGACTGACCAATGAGATTCCAGAACAAGTCAAGTTCCAGACTAATGGAAATCGGAAAACACTCCAAGTTCACAGCAAGGCATTTTCTCAAGTCTTCTCCCCCAACTTAGGACCCCACCATTTCACATTTTCATTGCTTTAACAAATATCAACGGAGCACTTATGTGCTAGGTATTACGCTAGGCTCTGAGGCAATGACAATGAAATGAAACGTGGCCCTTGCCTGCATGGGCCTTGTAGTCCATAGGGAGCTTCAGGCAAATACAAGATACAGTGTGAGAAGGTTGGCATGACTCTTCTCCAGTCCATACTCTGATTTGCTTCAAAACAGAAAGAGAAATAAACGAGGGGGGAATCTCCTATGGGCAGAATCCAGAGTCATAGTTAGGAAAACATTGGTATGGACTTTTTCCAGGCTCTTGGTCCTTGCTGGAGGAGTTTGCAGAGGAGGACTGGGTAGAGATGAGATGTACAGCAAGGATGGGGATTAAAGGTCAGCAGGCAGGCCTTTGACATCGATGACAAAGTCTCACGATGCTTTTCCCCAGACCTTGCCTCTGCACTGAGCACTGAGGTGGGAAGAGCTCTGGGGGCCAGTTCCCCGTCACTGTCTCCGTAAGGCTGCACTTAATTCCCTGTCTCCTCTGGAAATGGGAATAGGTGACAGGTGCTCGGCACCTCTTCCCAGCGCTTTGGAGGGGCAAGTGAAGGAGTTTGTGAGTAGTTTATGCCAGCCATGCAAGGTTAAACAAATCAGTGATGGTATTACCATTGTCAGCAACACCTAGGCCAGCCAAGGGGCAGCGGCATGAAGACGGGTGCCTTCCACAAGCCGCCTCCAGAGAGAAGCTGCAGTTAAGCCGTATCAGCAGCCTTTCTCTCCAAAGTCCGCACTAAGTTCTACACGGAAGCTAGGAAGATTTTCTTTTTAAACGGTGCCTGTGTTTAACAATATACTTAACACGGTTGGGGTTGTGACAAGAAAGAGGAATAAGGTAAATTCTCTAAGCAGCCGTTTGGGATGTTTATAGAAGTACCGCCACAGTGCAGGTTTACGAAACCCCACTTAACTTTTTATAACGTAGGCAACTGCCATTTGTCTCTTCCATTTGTCATCTTTCTCCCCCTGTGTCTCCTGGCATGGACTCGATGTCCTGCTCCCTTGTGGATTCCCATCAAATGGGAAATACAAGCCATCGAACAAAGCTGGCAGCATTCCCAAATCTTTTTTACCCTGGAGTCCTTATGATTGAGTGGGGGTAGGACGAGAGAGCGGGCAGTGCTCCGTGTTTGCTGGAGGCTGGCTATCGCCATCAGCCAGGCTCCCTCCTGGACACGGTGAGCCATTTAATTCCATCTTGCCCACTAGACCATTGGCCCAGTGAGGGCAGGCCACCACCACCTAACCAAGGGTCAGCTCAGTAAATCTTCATGAAATAGATAGAGCCCTTCAGTCAAACAACTTTCCAGGTGGGCATTATTGTCCCCAGTTTACAGATGAAACCGAGGCCTCAGGTGCTTGGGAATGTTGTTCAAGGCCAGGGAGTGTGTCGGCTTAGGGTCTGGTACTATGTCCTCTGTCTGCTGGAGAGTTTACAGTCCCTCCTGCAACCCACACTCTTAAGACCCTCCTCTCTCAGAGGCCATTGATTTTATTGTTTTGGTTTTTTTAAATCATTTTCCAAAACGTTTGCATGCCATTGTGTTTGAAAATAGACTCTATTCAAATAGTATTATACCCAGGAGTAATTATGTTATAGATCCTTTGGCCCTACTTCCAGATTCTGTGTATGAATCAGTCCTAAATTCATTGGAGAACTGAAATGTGGACATAGGTCAAATACTCATTCAACCAACACGTATTAAATGCCCATTACGTGGCAGACCGGGGGCTAGAGGCCTGAGGTACAAAGATGAATCACAAATGGCTCCTGTCTTTGAAGAACTTACGGTCTAATAGCTCTAAGTGAACCATTTTTTCCTTAAAAAAAATATTACAAAAGTGAAACATACTGACTGCAGAATATTTGGAAAGCCCAGGTAAGAAGAAAAAGAAAAAAGGAATCACCAATGTGCAGATGTTTTATAAATCCTGAGGTCAGGGCCTATGGCTTAGCATCTCTGTATCCACAAAATCTTACACCAGCCTCAAGAAGCAACGTTTTTTGAATGGGTGGGTGGACGGCCACCCTTCATCTCATCACCCCAAGAAGATCACTATTAACGTTCAGGAAATATTCCTAGTTTCCTTTTCTTTGACTGTGAAATGACTGGCTCGATGTCATTCTCCCACCTCACCTAAGTCAGGTGGACCAGTTTCTGGCCTCCTTAGCACCCCCTACAAGTGATGCTGGACTGCCCACCATGTGTACTGGTAGTTTAGTTAATTTTTCAACTAGAGCAACTCTTCACACTTCTCTGCCTACCATGGCCCAGGGCCTCTTCACATAGAGGCGGTTTCTAAGGTGTGGGAGAAGCAGTCGCTTTTACCAAATGCCCCATGCATCCTCCACACCCCCCCGCCAGAAAAGACTCAGGGGCAGGAAGTTGGTTTATGTGAGATCAGTCCCCTTGGATGGAGGGGAACCTTCAGCAGCTTTCCTCAACAGGCTGCATGTTGATTCACCTGAGGCAGCTTTTAAAACTGCTGGTCCCAACCCCACTTCACACCCATTAAAACAGAATTTCTAAGCATGAGGCCCAGGCACTGGGGGTTTTGTGTGTTTTTAAAGCCACCTGGGTCAAGGGTTGAAAACCGTTGATTTAAAAGCAGGCCGGGCAGTACTGTGAGTGGCCTTTGGAGACTAGTATAGGGCACCGTGATGGTCAGAGTCTTGAGACACTCAGCCCCGGGACTTGGCGTTGCAAGAGTTTTCTGAAAAACCTGGGTGGTAGATGCAGGCAATCGGTGTGCAGAGGGGAACTCAGAGGAGGAAATATCTTTTTCCAAAGGGCTCGTATGGTTGCCTGTGTCAGGTAAAACCACACAGAAGCCAAGCTCACCTATGACTTGGGTAAATTGGGGAGATATGTGTGACTGCCCCAACAGACGATTTGCAAGACACATGAGCCTCCTAGCTTCATTATGAAGGAAAGAAGAATTTTGCAAGATGAACTGTTAGAGATAAGCCCCTGCAACGATAGGCCTCTTAGCAGAAGGGAGATGATTAGACTTAGATAATTTATTTAAATAGTCACTGAATACTTGTTATTTGTCAAGCATTGTGTGACATACAATATTTCATTTCATCTTCATGATAACGCTTTGTACTAGGTATTATTTATCACCATGTTATGGTGAAGGAAAGTGATGACAGTAAGTTTTTAAAAATGAAGATAAAATCACATTAAGCAAAAGAGGTAAGCCCCAGCCTCTCCTACTGGGAAGCCCAGATTTTGTTCCCCCCACCCAGCTTTATGACCCAGGCTGTAGGATTACAGGTAATACAAAAGATAGGAGAAAAACCAAGGCGACATCTTCTCAAGAAGGGGTAATGGCCAGTCGACTGGAAGGTCTTCCCTTCTGTAAGATCCATGGTGTCACAAAGCAGACACCGTAGTGTGCAGAGGGCTCCAGCATGGCCTCTGCCAACCAGCCACGTGACCAGATAGGTCCCTAGGGCAGCCCAAGTCTCTGTTTCCTCAACCGTGCAGCCAAAAGGGCTGTGCAGTGCTTTTCAAGTTGCCCTGTGGAGGCCTGGGCTACAGGAGCAGTTCATTGGGGCAGGATGGACAGCTGGGACTTCCCTCTTCCCCCTTCAACCAGACAAGCTCTGCATTTAGGTGCTGGAAGGAAACCACTGGGCTGGTTAATGTCCATGACTCTTCCAGTTTAATAGATGTCAGTCGCTCTGTTTTTGAAAATTCCCGATGCTGGGAAGAATCAGTGCCATCACGATGCTTGAGTGCATATTGAGGTGGGGGAGAATGGCACAGGGCAGGGAGGAAAAGCAGGTGAGGTGACGGAGGATAACAAGGCCAGCTGTGGCCAGCCCAGCTCTGTAGTCACAGTAAACCTGCCTGGGGCCCGGGCTGCCCAGATGGAATGTGAACAGTCAGAGCAGATGGGAAAGTAAACCAGGCGCCCTTGTTGTTACTGCAGTAGTGAAGCAGTCACAAGCCACAGGAGCTGGGCTCCACGCTTCTTGCCCCAAACTGTACTTTCCTTTTACTCACTAGGATAGAAGTCTCCCGTTCTCTTTTAGTAGTTTAGGATTTAAGCAATTTTCTGTTTCTTTGTGTTTTTCAGATCTTAAATCCAAATTTCATCCAAGAAGGTGAGTTAAAAAGTGACAGAATTGAGTACGTGGTGATTGGCTAAATAAATTACGGCAAATCCAGCACTGAGGTAGCACCTTTAAACAATGGTGATATAGTTCTCTACTTAACGGACAAGGAAAATGTTTAGGATACACCGTTAGGGTGAAAAAGACCACACCTTGTAATGTGTATAATGGGATCCACTCTTTGTAAGAAAATATGTGTTTATATAAAGTCTAAAATGATATATACCAGACTGTTCACAGTAACCCCTGTGTGATGTCACCATGGAGCTTTTTCTTCTCTTTTTTAATCTATATTTCCTAATTTAATCTAAAATAAACATTTATTACTTTTTTTTAAATTACTTTAAAAATACTTTTTCACGGGACACAGGTGGCTCTACAGAGTTAAGCTGAAGGTTATTTGAATCGTTACACAACATGGGTGGGGAATGAGAGGGTTGTGTTATAAAATAGCTGTTTTATTCTGTCTGTTCTGAACGATGCAAATTTATATCGATGTTGATTTGACCACAGTGGCGCCAGAATTCCTCGTGCCATTAGTGGATGTGACCTGCTTGCTTGGGGACACAGTGACACTGCAGTGCAAAGTCTGTGGGCGGCCAAAGCCCACCATCACCTGGAAGGGTCCAGACCAGAACATCCTTGACACTGACAACAGCTCAGCTACGTACACGGTCTCCTCCTGGTAAGCTAACGTCCCCACGTCAGCAACCCCAGCACCTGGGTGCAGCACCCGGAGGCTAAGTCCGGCATGTAGCTCCTGTTCTGGTTACTTGGTCTCAAGAGAAGAGCTGCCCTGGAGCCTATTCTAGCCCAGAAACTTTGTGCCCCTCGGAATCCTGTGAAACAGTGGTATACTCAATTCCTTCATTAACTAAAGAACAATTTTCTTAGAAGAAACAAAAATGACTTACTCCAAAGTGTGCAATAGAAAACAGAAAATCCAGCCACAAGCATGCTTCTCACAAAGACTATTTAACAACTTTGGCTGGCTGCCTCCCAATTATTCTGTTAATATTTACTGCGCCTAATTAAGAACTTTCTTGCACAGTACTGCTTACAGAGGAAAGCCATAGCAAGCCCTAGATGCTTAAGAAACATTTATGGAAGAAACAGCTAGGATCAAGACACTGCATCCTTTAACTTAATGTTTTTGCATGTGAAATGGGGTTCCCAGCAGAGACTCCCTGGCCAGGTCCTGACATATCAGTGGACCCAGGGAGCTTAGCTTGAGAGTCAGTGCATGGTGAAGCTCATGAAGATCACCAGGTTTTGTGCCGACCAGTGGGGAGGGAGTAGGGCTGACTGTGACCTCTGCATTTAACCCTTTCAGAGCAGTTCTTCCGCTTGATGTCCTGGACCCCAGGCTGGGACTACTGGGAAAGTTATTTAGTAGAGGAATTTGCCTTTGCTTAAGTCACTTAATTATCTTGAGGGTCCCACATGTAGAATGTGAAATACTTGAACATTTCATTCTCTTTCCATTTTCTTGTACCACTTGTTATTGATTGTGGACTGAAAATGTTTTGGGACCAAGTTGCTAAGTGGCAATGACACTAGTAATATTGGGGACCAGTATTTGCATAGGACTTTATATATTTCAAACCATGTTCTGATTCTTATCCCATTTTACTCCTCTACTAAGCCTCATTTACAACCAACTTGAGAGATGGGCATGGCAAGAATTTTCTTCCTCTGTATGGCATTGGGGAGATGGAGAGGCAAGGTTCTCACCCAAGTGTATAAGAAGGTAACAGAACAGGGACTAGACCTTGGTCCTAAGGACTCAGCTCAGCACCCCTTATACTTTTATAGTCACTTGTCTCATTACTGGAGTCTGAAGGGCATCCTTTTCGTGTCCCTAGTGATTCCGGGGAAATCACCCTCAAAATCTGCAATCTGATGCCCCAAGACAGCGGTATTTATACCTGCGTAGCAGCAAACGACCACGGCACCACGTCAACGTCTGCTACCGTTAAAGTGCAAGGTACAGTCTCTTGGATAGTCAAACCTTTTTTGTGCTTTCTTTTTAATATTCATTTTCTAATTCTGGTAAAATACACATAACATAAAATTTACCATCTTAACCAATTTCAGGGGTACAGTTCAGTAGTGTCAAGTACATTCACACTGTTGTGTAATCCATCTCTGGAACTCTTTTCATCTTGCAAAGCTGAAACTCTGCACCCGTTAAACAACGACTCCCCATTCCTCCCCACCCCCGGCTCCTGGCAGCCGCCATTCTACTTTCTGTCTCTATGAATTTGTGTTAGTCAGACATTTTAACTGGACGTTACAAGGGATCCCTGAGACCTGGGAAAGAAGAGGTACATTGTGAAAGTTCCAAAGCAAAGTTCCAGCAAATGGGAACAGAATGAATCTTTGATAAGAGCTGGCCGGGCCCTACCGTACACCTCCTAAAGCCTAGTTCTCTGACCAAGCTTTCTCTCCAGGGTGCAGCATTTAGTCCGAGGAAGAACTTCTGACAGCAAGGTACATCTCCCAGCTCTCTCTCGGGCCTAGGGAAAGGTGTGCCACTCGGTGGAGAAGGTCATAGGAAACATTTGAGACACAGGTTAGGTGTGTCAGCCTTGGTGTAAAATGCCAAGTTCTGCAGAAATAGCATTTGACCCTAATTTCTGTCTCTGTAGGTGTTCCAGCGGCCCCTAACCGCCCCATTGCCCAGGAGAGAAGCTGCACCTCTGTGATTCTCCGCTGGCTGCCCCCATCCAGCACGGGAAACTGCACTATTTCTGGTTACACTGTGGAGTACAGAGAGGAAGGTGCGCCGTCTCCCCCTGCTCTTCTTCTTCTATCTTCTCTTTCTCTTAAGGAGGGCCTTCAGAGTCATAAAACTATTTGCCTCTAAGCCTTTCATCAGCTATTCCTTCCAACTATTGTCTTCCAACTCAGCACAACGGCCTCAGTGCCGGGCTACAGCCACCTTTAATCTCAAACACCGAGCAGGGTTTTTTGCCAGAATAATGACTCATGGCAGGTTGCAAAGCACCTTCACATGCACTTCTCTGCTTAACCAGCCCGATCACTCAGACGGGGACCATCGGGCCTATTTTACAGATGATGAGGCTAAAGCTTAAAGAAAGTTAAGAAACACAAGGCTGGGGTTCATAAGAGGCAGAGCTGGCGCGAGAACCCAGGGCTCTAGTTTGCTAATCTGTGACCTTTCTCCCAGAGAAGTAACGAGGGTGGCAAAAGCAGAGGTCTACCCCACCTCCGCCCGCCAACTTTACCCCCAGACAAACTTAGAGACCACTATAAATATATATATATGATGACTTTTCACATTGTTCAGTTTTCAAATTGTTCAGTTTTTAAATTTGTTACATTTACGTGCTAAGAGTGCATACATTTCCTTAGCAGTTAGAAACAACTATTATCCAGAAGAATTAGTTGAAATGAGAAGCTGCCAGGTAGCTCTAATTGTTAAAACAAAACACCTCTCTGAGCCGTGTGATGAGCCACACACCTGCATTGAAAGCAACCGCTGGCACCTGGAACCAGAATCCTCCGTTTTACTCTCTGTTACTCCTCTTATTTTAACCCTTCTTTCTTCTCTTAAACAGGCCCTCTGCAGTTATAAAGCTGTTTATGTTTGCCTCTCTCTTTAGCTGTTCACTGTGTCTCTCAACGCAGCACAAAGGTATCGATCGATGCTGAGCTGAGAGACGTCTCTCTCCAAGCCTGTATTTCCCTTAGCATTATTCAGGTCATAGTTTATAAGATGAACTGAGTTCTCTTGGGAAAGTTATTTAATCATTCTGAGCCTTGGTTTCTTTATCTGTAAAGTGAGATTAATCCTCCCAACCTCATAGGATTTCTGAGGATTTAAGTGAGAAGGTTAAAAGAGAGAATTATGGGAAGACTCCTTCCGCAGTATTTTACATGTACCTAATGCTCCATACATGTTCCTTTCTGTTTCAATTTCCAAACGCATATTTTCTCTCACTTTGTTATTAATTCACAATATACTTTTCTGGCCTTGTTAAAAATGTGCCGTGTGTGCTTCTGTAAATTCTGCATGCTCTATGTCTTTTCACTCTCCCATGTGCCCATTTGAAAATGAACAGACTCTACAGGCCAGCTGCTTGTACCGCTCTCATGACGTGTTCAGTCTTTTAGGAAATTGAACCCAAACCTGCCACAGTTAGCCCACAGGCTCTCAAGGCCCGAGGCAGTGACCACAACTGTCCCTTGAATGGAATGTGTCACTTTTCCTTTCTTTGTTTGCTAAAGGTCTTTGAAACAATGTGCCTCTGGCCTTTCCTCTTTCCTTCTCCTCGGAAACTGTGCCCTAGGTTCCCAGGCCTGGCAGCAGTCGGTAGCGTCGACCTTGGACACTTACCTTGTCATTGAGGACCTCAGTCCTGGGAGTCCTTATCAGTTCAGAGTCAGTGCCAGTAACCCCTGGGGGATCAGCCTTCCCAGCGAGCCCTCAGAGTTCGTGCGACTTCCAGAATACGGTGAGTCCCAGCCATGCCCAGTACCCCAGGCGATAGAGACAAGACACCTGGCCGACTGTCACATACTCAAGGCACTGGCTGCCCACTGGCAGTGTCAATAGGCCACTGAGCTAGAGGTGACCTGGATTTGCTTGTCGGCTTCTGCCAAGTAGCATTTCAGAGGCCTCACGAAGGGTGTTTCCGTAAAGTACAGGGCTCAAGTTAGAGCTGCCACCCATGTCTACCCTGGGCCTGCCAGGTTCCTGGGCACCTGTGTGCGTCTCCAGGGACCAAGAGGGGCAGGCAGGGGCCATGAGTCACATGGGTGCTACCAACCCTCTTCTGAGACGGGAACACTGAGCCACCTCTTCCCTGGGAACCCCTGCCGGCCTAAGTGTACCTCAGCCCCACTCACCAACTTAAAACGGGGCGAGGAAAGCAACCTGCCTGAAGGGTTTGAGTCAAAATGAGGATTCAATAGTTTCCCCACCCCCAACCCTCCCACAATGTCTTGTTCCAACATGGGTATGTTTTTACGTGGATGTGTTGAACAGCTAAGATACGCATTTAACTAGCTGCATATGAGTATTTTACAAACGTGGTTCTTATTTTGCCCCCCTATTCATTAGCTCATCAAGCCACCTTGGTCCCTGGGACATTTTGTAAGAGGAAACTTGTTAACCTAAAGAAATCTCCAAATAGCAAGGTTTGGGGCAGGGCAGGGCAGTGGACTGTGTACATTGGGGCAGGGAGAGGAGGTCACTGTAGTTAAAAGACAGTGAACCTGTGTCTTGGGGTTAAGGGCATCCTGGAGTCTCAAGAGGAGCTGTGGACCCTCTAGGGCCCCGGGCTGCAGCCCCGCCCCCGTGGTTAGCTCCGGAAATGCTCCCCAGGCCTCTCCCCACTGCCAGCCGGGTTCAGCTCTGCTCCCAGGGGCCTGTGACTCACTGGGAAACCTTGGCCCCAGTTCTCTATTTCCTGAGAACTCAATATGGGTAAGCCATGTCCAGGCTCAGCCCGGCTGTGCTCTGGGCAGCCTGAGGTGACCGGGGTCAAAAGAGACGTGCTGCAGGCTTGACTACTCTTCTCCCAGGCCACTGCCTAAATCCCGCCCAGGGATGACCGCTGCTTTTTGTGAGCCTTGCTCCCCAGCAGTCAACACAGATAGATATTGGTGTGCGTGCTTGTGTGTGTGTGTGTGTGTGTGTGTGTGTGTGTGTGTGTGTGTGTGTGTGTGTGTAAATCATTGCCAGGGAATTAATGCATCATACAAGGTAATACCACCGAAGATTTGGGGTTAGGCTAAATCACTCAATACACCAGATAAGCTCATTCATGCTGAGAACAAAGGAGTGAGAAAGCAGTTTTTAGAATGTTTGGAGCACTTTCGTTTCCTTTTCCCCTTGGCCGTATAACTCTTCCCCTTTCCTCTCTGCTGCAACCTCCCTGCAACCCTGATTCTCACTGGCTTTTCTAGGCCTTTCAAAGTGTTTTTCTTTCTCCCTTTTAATTTTTTCTAGCAGATTTCTATTTGACAACATCCGGAAGTTACATTTCTGATTGTTCGGAGTTTTCCCTTCGTTTATGGAGATGGTACAGGGAGTCTGACTCTGTCATGTCAGTTTCCCCTTGGATAATATTTTTTTAAGATAACATTTCAGAGAATTGTGGCATTTTCCCACTGAGTTAGATTCCATATTTAGTCATGAGAATTGCTTTGGGGGTGATGCTGGAGCTTTTCTGTTAACCTTTTCGTTATTCTTATATGGCTTTCTCAATATTATAAATGGATTCTTTCTCTTCCAAAGATGCTGCAGCTGATGGTACCACCATTTCTTGGAAGGAAAACTTTGATTCAGCTTATACGGAGCTGAATGAAATTGGAAGGTAATAACCCAGTTTTCTGTTCCTTTATTCATGAACACTTAAAAACATCACATGATAATAACGACTTCTTGTTTTGTGTTTCTTTCACTAAGGGTCTTGTTTTGTGTTTCTTTCACTAAGGGCATTTTCTCTATACTAAGAAAAAACTAGAGTATTTATGTGTATTTTCTATGGTTCCTTTTCTAACTGCTTACATTAAAGTTCTCAGCCTTTCTACTTTTCTAATATAAGAATTTAAGGCTCAGTCATTTCTTCAAAGTACAATTTTAGCTAAATTCTGATATGTGGCATTTTCATTATTCAGTTCTAGGTATTTTTCCTTCAACTATGATTCTTTTCTTTGACCCAACTGTAGAACTGTTTTAAAATTTCCAAATGTATGAGATTTTAAAAAATTGTCTTCTTACTACTGATTTCTAATTTAATTGCTTTGTGGTTGGAGAATTTGGTCCACATGATACTGATTCCTTGATTTTTGTTGGGACTTGCTTTGTGAGTACTATATGGTCAATTTTCATAAGAAGTTCCATGTGTTCTTCAGAAGAATACATAAGCACTAATTGTTGGATACAGGTCTCTCTCTCTCTCTTTTGGTTAGAAAAATGTGTCCTCAAAAATGAAAAAGGATAGAAATGTGACTTTTAACAGAATAGTGAAAAATAATGTATCACCTGTCTCACAAAATCGTTGATGGGAAGGTTTTACATGCCTGTGATGTATTGGTCTCCAGGGGGTCTAGGTGAGAGAATGTGGGTAGATCTTACAAGTCACCCACCCTCCTGTGATGTGTAAATAAAAGAGCACTCACTAGCAATGGGCCATTAGCATCCTCTCCATCTCTGATTGACGGCTCTCAATGAACGGTAAAATTTCCTACGTGGTTGTGACAGAGGTTGTGGAGAGAGCAAAAATGTTTGTTATTCCCATTTCTTAGGCAGGAGTAACAATGTAATTCACTGCCTTTTGTTACAGCTCCTTTCATCAAAAACCAGCTTTAGCTCTACTTTCCTATCTTCTTTGTGTAGCCAAACAGAAAAGATAAAGCCAGTGGAAATTGACATGGTGATGATGATGAAGCTTTTTGAGTAATATAGTATTCTGGATACCATGCAGATAGTATACAAAGGTTATTTAAGCTAATCCTTACAACACCATGAGGTAGTGTTTGAGTAGATTTCCGGTAAAGGAAACTCAGGTTCAGGAGGTCAAGTAACTTTCTCAAAATCCCACAACTAGTACGTGTAGAACCAGGATTCAAACCCTGGGCCACCTGCCTTTAAGCCTGTGCTTGTTTTACTAATATATGTTGTTTCTCATCATAGCAATTTTTGTCAAAAATAAGTTCTAGTAGTTGAAATCTAGTTTTCTCCATGATATTAAAGTTTGTGAAGCTACATATGACCCCAATAATAAGCAAATCAAATCCCCATCTGGTTCTAAATGAAATTGGTTCCACCACCTGGATGTACCGGTTAATTCCTCCCCAAGGCCTGTATTTGCTGTTGATAGCCATAGGCTAAGGCATGTTTTACATAGAAGAGATGGACGTTTTGATATTTCTTAAGGGGAAATCAATTTTCTGATCTGTTCCAAGCAATTGATTTTTTTTTTAATTTCATCTTCAATAACCTGAAGCTCTCCCTCTCTCCCAAGTAGTATCGTCTTCATCTTTTTAGAAGATCCTTTAAAATGCTATATATTAACAGAATGGAAATAAAACATATAGATACTTACATGAGATACATAAAACATATCTGTGCCAGGGCCATGTAAGTGAGTCAGCTTTCTCCATCACACCTAAACCTAAAATTCTAGATCTATATGACTATCTTGTTAAAAATAGCTCTCCAGTAATTATTACAAAAAACAAAAAAGAAATAACTTCACTCCTGTAGCCCATCCATAGAAGCAAAGAGCACCTGAGCATGGCATACTTAACCAGAAATAAACTATATAGGCACCATTGCAGCTTAAAGAAGCCAAAGACTTATCCCTTGGGAATGCTACCTGGTTACCTGTACAGGATCCCAAAAGGTAGCGGTACCAGGCCTCCAGGTAAGGATGGCAGGTTGAACACAGGCATCCGTTTTCATTCCCTCCTGAGACTTCACTGAATCTACAGTAAAGGATGTTTTTTAAGCAGGCACGTAAAGATGAGGACATTGGAAGAAGAGACAGCAAGTATTAGAAGCAGAAAAGGAGGTGAAAGTGGCAAATGACTGAGAGACCTGAGAAACTCAGTCCAAGTCAGCTATGGGGTCAAGTGAGAGCCAGTGTAAGTTTTGCAGCAGAATTCCCGGAAGGCTCAGGTGCTGGAAGCATCCAGTACCTCTGGAAATATGTGTAATGAAGATGCTAAAATTGGAAGGGTTGTCTGAACCTCGTGTGAGAAGAAATTGTGGCTCCAGACCTCCTCCCCAGCTTCAGGTAGCTGTGTGATTGTCCTTCCCAATCAAGGAAAAGACTGACGATTTGTCCCCTGGAAAGGGTGAAACAGAGTGCCTCTGTTCTCAGGGACACCAGCCCCACTGAGGGCAATGGAACCATACTCCAAACAGGGCCACTGTGAGAATAGGTAAATGCTAGATTCTGAGGACCCCTGCTGTCCTACCCACCAGACCTCCAGAGGTGGACAGCCAGGGCCTCACCTTCCAGACAGAAAGTAGGAGGGTCTTTCTCTGGAGAATCTGACCAGCTCAAGAGGAAAGACTTAAAGATACTGACTCTGGAGTTTCCCCTGACAAGACAGTCCATTCAGATCACCCTACAGTGAAGGTCGAGTTGACAGGCTCCACCCACACACGCAGAGCTTCCAAACAGCTTTTTAGTCCCCAGCTTTTAAAATGAGCCAACTTCTGATGCTGGCCAAGATGGAGTAAGCCCATTGTAGCCTTTCTCTCCCACTGGCTACAACCAGAATCCATGGATGAAATACAGATAGCAGCTACCTGAGCATTCTGAGAAGTCAGTAACAGAGAGATTGGGGAGGGAAGTTAACACCTGAAAAAAGACGAGGACAGTGGCACTGAGTTTTCTGGGTTATTATGTTCTGAGGGGTTTTTTGTTTTTCTCCTGATCTCTTAGCTTTAACCCAAGGGTGGGCTAAATCAGTGAACTGTGCAGCAGGCACAGAGAGCAGAATCTGTAAGAGAAATCCACCTTGATGGCCAAAAGACAGGAAGAGAGCAGGGAGAGTCCTATTTTTTCCCCTTTCTTCTTTCTCTTTTTTTTTTTTTTTTTTTTTGCGGTACACAGGCCTCTCACTGCTGTGGCCTCTCCCGTTGCGGAGCACAGGTTCCAGACGCGCAGGCTCAGCGGCCATGGCTCACGGGCCCAGCCGCTCCGCGGCACGTGGGATCTTCCCGGACCGGGGCACGAACCCGTGTCCCCTGCATCGGCAGGCGGACTCTCAACCACTGTGCCACCGGGGAAGCCCCTCTCTTACTCTTTTACCCACAAGGGCATTTATGTGGAAGTGTATGAGGATGCCAGAGGCTAAAACTCTTGACAGAATCCCATATTTCTGGCCAGCGGAACTACAGAAAGTGTCCATTTGAGCTAAAGAATGTGGGAGAAGTCTCAGTGAGGAGAGAGCTAAATATTTTTATAAGAATCATATGCAAAGGATTAGGAATAATAATGCTTTGAACATTAACAGTTAACATCATCAATCACACTAGAAGTTAGAAGGCAATAGAATAATTCCTTCAAATTTTTTTTCAACCTAGAATTATACCCAGAGAAACTAACAATCAAATATAAATGTAGAATAAGCATGTTTTAGATATGCAAATCTCAAACAACTTATTTCCCATGCACTCTTTTTCAGAAAAGATTGAAGAATGCATTTTACCACAAAAAGGAAAAATAGTCATAGTTTACTAGAGGTTTAACTGTGACCAACACTGACATAGTTGCAATAATGGAAACACTGAATATTGATTACAATATAATTCTCTTGGGGGGACAGGGGATGGGAAAAGTGGTTATATGATGGGGACAAAGGAAGGAAAGAGACCAAAATCTCATCTTCTATAGTGGGATGTCAACAGATAATAACTAAAACTGAAAAGTCAAGAAATAGCCATACAAAATATACTATATTTAGAGTCATAGAAGTAAATACCTAAATAATCAGCAAAATACACTGAAGTGATATATTAAACTACCTCTAGAGGAAGAAAAATGGGGACGGGTGGAGGATGAGGCACTATTGTTTTTAATAAGAAACTTTGTTAAAGCTAATTGACTTTTCAAACCATGGGGATGCATAAATTTGATACACACAAAATATATTTTAAAAATTAAGGTAGCAGTGCCTTGACATAACCACTAATTCAGGAGCTCTCTCCTCAGCAATCAGTTGTTTTCCTGTATCCAAAGTCCTCTGGAAGGAGATGACCTATAATAAACAAACAAGAGAGGGCGCTGTTAAAACGCAGAATGGTAGTTTATTAATGGACGATGTAAAACAGAGCTGCCAGTTTGACCAAATACTTGTTCACTAGGCCAAGAATGATGTCTGACATGTCATAGGCATTTGGTTAATATTTGTCTAATACTTGCTTTATTAATTAGGGCTTTCTCTTCTTTGGGGAAAATCTATAGTAAAAAAAAATTATTATTATCAGGAAGTTGCTTGGTGAACACAGAGCCAGGTCAAGGAGTCTGTTGGACAATCTTAGTAGTGGCCATGGTGTCTGATGCATTCGTTTCTGTTAGAGGAGTGGACTGCCCTTTGGACTGCTCATTCCTCTGCTCTTGGGTTAGGGCACCTCATGAACAGGCTTTGGATGATGCTGCCTTATCACCTCTTTGACCCTCCCTCTCTCTGCTTCCATTGCTGACCAGTTTCTCCACCTATCTCACTCTCTTACTACCTTCCATAGGCCTGCAGGTGAGTCTGGGAACCATTCTGTCTATTTCAGCTACAGTTAATTTTGTTAGATATAAAAATGGCATGGTGGTTATATATTTTCAAATGTCCTTGTCAACTAGAGATGCAAACCAAGTATTTATGCAAGAAATAACATGCACTTAAAACACTCCAGATGAGGCTTCCCTGGTGGCGCAGTGGTTGAGAGTCCGCCTGCCGATGCAGGGGACACGGGTTCGTGCCCCGGTCCGGGAGGATCCCACATGCCGCGGAGCGGCTGGGCCCGTGAGCCATGGCCGCTGAGCCTGCGCGTCCGGAGCCTGTGCTCCACGACGGGAGAGGCCACAGCAGTGAGAGGCCTGCATACCGCAAAAAAAAAAAAAAAAAAAAAAACTCCAGAAAAAAAAGGACAGGAGGTGGGAAAAGAACAGATGAAAGGTTGGCAAAACGTTGATAATTGTTGAAGCTGGCTGCTGGGTACACAGAAGATCTGTTCTACTATTCTCTCTACTTTTGTGTATATTGGAAATTTTCTGTAACAGAAGGATCATAAATATAAAATAAAATGAAAAAATTGCCTCTTTAGAAAATGTTTTGAAATTACCGTAAAGCAGAATTCCTCCTTCTTTAACATTGTCACTGTTATATATTATAGAAATATATTCTGTTCAGAAAAGAAAACTGAACCTGTGGTTGATGTTCAAAATGACAGAAAAATATAATGACTAAAAATATTGTTTAGTTTTTTGCATCTCAAAGAACCCTAAAATGCTAAGAAAGGAAAGATGGCTTTTCTGAATGATAACATTATAATTAGAAGTACAGAAAAGTCGATTCCTAATAAAATGTTACTGTCTAATCACTTTGGATAAAACTTCTCATATCCTTCAATAAAATGATACCTAGTTGATTGAGGAATCTTGGCAAAACACTTTCTTCCTTTTGTTTTCCAGAGGCCGGTTCTCCATAGTAAAGAAGTGCATTCACAAAGCTACTCGCAAAGATGTCGCTGTGAAATTTGTTAGCAAAAAAATGAAGAAAAAAGAGCAGGCTGCCCACGAGGCTGCCCTACTTCAGCACCTGCAGCATCCCCAATACATCACTCTCCATGACACCTATGAGTCCCCCACTTCCTACATCCTGATTTTGGAACTGTAAGTATAGGCGTCATCTCTCGAAGGTGGTCCCGAGCTATCTGGGTTATTTCTTGCCCACAATTAATGGAAATGGCAGTTACATTTCATACAATGTCTTCTAGTTTACAGAGTGTTTTATGTAACATGCACTCTCCACTGTATAAAAACGTTATTCCCATTTTATAGATCAGAAAGTCAAGGATAAGGAAGATCATTAAAAGTAGCTCCTTAGGGCTTCCCTGGTGGCGCAGTGGTTGAGAGTCCACCTGCTGATGCAGGGGACACGGGTTCGTGCCCCGGTCCGGGAAGATCCCACATGCCGTGGAGCGGCTGGGCCCGTGAGCCATGGCCGCTGAGCCTGCGCGTCCGGAGCCTGTGCTCCGCAATGGGAGAGGCCACAATAGTGAGAGGCCCACGTATGGCGAAAAAAAAAAAAAGTAGCTCCTTAAAACTATGAAATGGAGAAGCTGGGACTTGAACCCACATCTCTCTCACTCAAGTTTTCATCTTCTTTCTCTTATGGACTCTTGGGCTGGGCAGGAGTTTAGGAAAAGCTTATGGATAGTGGGCTTATTGACAGGGGTGGAGTTGAATTAGAGAGAGGGGTTTGTGCATCTATCCACTGCCATAGCATCCCCAATCTACCACCCAAGAAATTCCTTTAAGGGCAGAATCTTACCCTCAAAACCTTCCACTCATTCCAGATTTTCTAGGGACTCAGGCAGCCATATACTTGGGGCTACGTACTGGGCCCCGGAATAGACCAATAAGGTCACATCCTTCCCACTTCTTCCCCAGGCTAAGAACAGAGATCGTGCTCTGTGGTTTAGGGAGATCTTACAGAGGCTAAAGAGAACAATCTTTTCAGAAGTATGGAGCCCTCGTAGAAATGTTGTCTGATTGGTGCTGATGAGGCCCTGCGCCTGGAGAGGAGATAGACATTTACACCGAAGACCAGTGCTGTGTCTGGCTCCACATGAACCTACGTTCCGTAGAGAAGCACCTCTGTTTACACCTTTCAACTGTCATTTTAGTCTTGCTCTTGTGTGCTTGTTAGTCTAGGTGTGTTGGGGGGGGGGGGGCGGAGGGAGGGGTTCAAAGCAGTAACTTTCTGTAAATTTATTTATGATGAAAAAAGAAAGCCAAAATGCAAACATCTTAGGCT
The DNA here is from genome assembly GCF_003676395.1 of Aethalodelphis obliquidens. Classification (NCBI taxonomy): domain Eukaryota; kingdom Metazoa; phylum Chordata; class Mammalia; order Artiodactyla; family Delphinidae; genus Aethalodelphis; species Aethalodelphis obliquidens. Next base: position 69,958,781 of record NW_020837945.1, read on the forward strand.
ACATTTTTTAACTGGTTGAAAAGAAACAAGAGGAGAAAAACCATCACTGTTAGTAATTGTAATCCTTTTGTGATACTTAACTTTCTATAGCTGTGTAGTAGCTGGTAAGTTGTCACTTTGTTTTTCTTTTTTTTCGATTGATAAAAATAAGTTTAATTTATATGCACGTTAGCCACTTATTCTGACCTCATGCTTTACTATTTAGTCCAGTTCTTTTTTTTTTTAATTTTTATTGGAGTATAGTGAAGATTGTCACTTTGGATTTCATAAATACATTTACAAACAGCCTTTCAGAGCCTAACCTGTTTGTTAAGAGCTTCCTAACTCAAAAGGTACATTCTGTTGACAGTGAACTATGTTTGTTTACAAGTGACAACATGTTGTACTTGAGTTCCAATAAAAAGTATTGTCACTTTTGTATCAACCGAGGTGGTACAGCAGACCCAGAACCTTTGCCTCTTCAGACTTGTCAGTTACCATTCTGAGGGAAGGTGTTGACTACCAGGCTGCCACAGAGTTATGGAAAGAAGCTGTTCTTGGCATGGAGAACCTGGGCTCTAATTCCAGCTCTGTGATTTGGGGCAGTGTACTTAGTTTCCTGGGCCTCAGGGTCCTTATCTGTGGATTCTGAAGATGTTTCCACTTCTCAGAGATGTTGCAGGGATTAACTGAGATGAATATTGCATTTACTATGTGCCACCCACTGTGTAGACCTGGGCCTGGGTGGCAGGAACAAAGATGAAATGTTATATTTCTTTTTTTTTTTTTCTTTTTTTTGGCGGTACGTGGGCCTCTCACTGTTGTGGCCTCTCCCGTTGCGGAGCACAGCCTCCGGACGCGCAGGCTCAGCGGCCATGGCTCACGGGCCCAGCCGCTCCGCGGCATGTGGGATCTTCCCGGACCGGGGCACGAACCCGTGTCTCCTGCATCGGCAGGCGGACTCTCAACCACTGCGGCACCAGGGAAGCCCTAAATGTTATATTTCTTGCCCTTGAGGAGTTAGAAGTCTAATGAGAAAGTCCATAGGTAAATGAATGATTTCAGCATAGCCTGGTAAATGCATATTTTGGAGAGAGTTGTGTGAGAACATAGAGAGGGGCTTGGCTGGACTTGAGGTTCAGGGAAGATTTGTGGAGAGGCAGTACCTGAGCTAAACCCTGGTTATGCCATGACTCTGGGTACCCCTTTGGTGGCCATCTAAATTGCTGGTAGAGCTTTTCTCTACCAGGCAACCGAGGTTCTGATTCCCTAGTCTAGGGAGGGACCTGGGCATCTGCATTATCTAAGCGCTCTAAGGATGAACTTGGTGGCTGAGACTTTCTGGTCTCAGAGTAGAGCTACTGTTAACTTCTCCCTAAAATGCTCTAAGAAGTTCAGGGGGCTGCATCTAACAAGCCCAGTCCTACTCCACTCCATGCTCACCACCCCTATCCCACCCTGGCAGGATCAGGGGAAGGCAAAGGAGGGCTTCATGGGACCTAGCCTTTAATCCTGTCAAGGAAAGTGGGAGAAGAGAACAAGTTTGTGGGAAGGAATAAGCTAGAGAAGAGAATGGAAACTTGGCAGGGGGATGTCAGCTGTGTTCAAAAGCAGTTTCTGATTCTGGCTCAGGCTCCTCTGCCTGGGCCTTTCCTGGGGATGGGCCTCCATGGCCCAATGCATATTAGAGACCAGCTGCCTGACATCTGGTCACTCCCTGCTAAAGAGGGCCCAGAGCACCTGGAAATAGTTGCCATTTATTGCACACTTACTATTGCTACCAATTATGCTTAAATGCCTCATTGTCTCACTTGATCCTTGGACAATCCTCATAATGAAACAGCTATTATTATTGTTGTTGTTGTTACTCTAAAGATGAAGAAACCAAAACACAGAGAGTTTAAATGACTTGCTCCAAGCCGCCAACCTGTTAGTGGCAGAACCAGGATTTGAATCCAGGTCTGGCTGGCCCCTTGTACCAGGCTTTCAGATATAGTTTTTAAGGTTGGAAAGTTGCCCAAGAGGGATGGGATTCAAAAGGGGGTCAAGAATGCCAAGATCAGGGCTTCCCTGGTGGCACAGTGGTTGAGAGTCCGCCTGCCGATGCAGGGGACACGGGTTCGTGCCCCGGTCCGGGAAGATCCCACGTGCCACGGAGCGGCTGGGCCCGTGAGCCATGGCCGCTGAGCCTGCGCGTCCGGAGCCTGTGCTCCGCAACGGGAGAGGCCACAACAGTGAGAGACCCGTGTACCGCAAAAAAAAAAAAAAAAAAAAAAGAAAGAATGTCAAGATCAAACTTTGCCTAGTTTCTGTTTTTCCCCAACTAAAAATTGACAAGTAAAAGCTATTTGCAAGACATATATGAGGTTCCTTGAAGCCACCAGATTCCAGTTATTCAGACAATTGCAAGATCTCTCTCTCCCTCCTTTCTCTATTTTGCAATCTAATCTCTCTTAAAGGGGTGTCAGACCTTTTTCCTTGTGAGCAGTTTCAAAAGTTAATGAAACATAATGTGTCTTAAGGTTATACAGATTTCTTCCCTGAAACATGCATGTATCTATCTATCTATCTATCTTTTCAATATAAGTTCTGAACATTGTACTAACTTTGGGCTCTAACTAAAATATGCATGTGTTGCAACATTGATCTTCATTTATAATAGGGAGTAGGAGAAATGTTAGCAAACTTACAGATTTGTGTGTGTGTTATTTTTGTTTTCTTTATAAACGTATTTCCTTTGCCTTTTCCTCCCTATTTTCAGGATGGATGACGGCCGACTCTTAGACTACCTTATGAATCATGATGAGCTGATGGAAGAAAAAGTAGCTTTCTACATACGAGACATCATGGAAGCCCTGCAGTACCTTCACAACTGCAGGGTTGCACATTTGGACATAAAGGTAATAAGAAGTAGCAACCCTAGCAGGGAAATGGTTAAGTCTAACCTGCCAGTCATTACCCTCGAGGGAGGTAAATTCTCATTTTATTTACTTACATTCGAATCCCTGTGAATATTAAACACAAAATGGGTTGTCACAATTTAAGTGTGTTATTCGTGAATTAGTGAGAACACTCCAGAGTCACGTGACACCTGGGGTTAGAGAAGGGAGGGAGGCTTTAACAACCTTGTCTAACTTTATAGACGGAATCCACTAAATGTCACCATCTTTTTGAAAAAGAAGCCCCTGTTCTCCAAAATAAATAATTTATCCTTTTCTTGATGTAGTGCGGAAGTAAGGGCTAGTTAAGAAGACATGATTTCCAATGTCAAACAACTTCCCTAAAGTACCATTTAACCTCAGCGTTTAGTTCAGTTTGAACATAGGGAATGTCCCATATACTACAGGCTTTATCAAAGAATGGCAGAACCGTGTCTGAATGGATGGAGTCCTACTGGTAGTCAAAACAGAGAGCTGAACTTGCCTTCTCTTATCCCCACCTCCTTGGATCTCCGCAGCCTGAAAACCTGCTCATTGACCTTCGGATTCCAGTGCCTCGCGTGAAGCTCATTGACTTAGAGGATGCTGTCCAGATCTCAGGTCACTTCCACATCCACCACCTGCTTGGGAACCCTGAGTTTGCTGCCCCAGAGGTGATCCAAGGCATCCCTGTGTCCCTGGGCACTGATATCTGGAGCATCGGGGTTTTGACATATGTCATGCTGAGCGGGGTCTCCCCTTTCTTGGATGAGAGCAAGGAGGAGACATGTATCAACGTATGCAGGGTGGATTTCAGCTTCCCCCATGAGTACTTCTGTGGCGTGAGCAATGCTGCCAGAGATTTCATCAATGTGATCCTACAGGAAGACTTTCGGAGGCGGCCCACGGCAGCCACCTGCCTGCAGCACCCATGGCTGCAGCCCCACAATGGCAGCTACTCCAAAATCCCCCTGGACACCTCCCGCCTGGCGTGCTTCATAGAGCGCCGCAAGCACCAGAACGACGTTCGGCCTGTTCCCAACGTCAAGAGCTACATTGTCAACCGGGTAAACCAAGGGACGTAGCCGTCTCCCAGCCCTCGAGGTTTCACATGGAAGTGCAGTGTGAACCAAAGCAAGACTGAATGTGTCTGTAAATAATTCTGTTCATGATTTCACTCCACGCGGTTTTCTGGATGGAGAGATGTACCTCTTAAACCTCCTCAGTGGTTTTTCAGGGTCTGAGCAGCAGTCAAATCACCCTAAGTCCAGGGACTTTTCAGAAGGTCATCCAGAAGGGATACAGATGCAAAGAGTCACGGAAAGTATTCAAAAGAGAGGCAAAGATAAGAAGAATAGCAGCTGTTATGAAATTTTAATTGCGTGTTCCAAAATGAGTGGTTAACTGGGCAAAACTTCGGCTCACTGAAGTGAGTATAAAACGTTTCCGCCTTGGCTGAAATTTTAAGCAAAAAGTTCTATTTAACAGAGATGTCATGTATGTCAACTATACTGGATTAGATTACTTAGATATAGTTTCTTAATAGGATACATGTACACATACGGTAAAATATATCGCATCCAGCTTTCAGAGTTTTATAATATAGAGATATATATGAAATCAATCGTAAGTAACTTTGAGTACTCCAGGTAAGACAGTGACTTATTTACTGAAGCATTACATTGTTTTGACTAAGCACAATTAGATGACAGGTTTTTTAGAGCATTTTATAAATCTTGTATAGAACTCTTTTACCAGAACCTGTGCATTAAGAGAAAGCAATGTTACCCTTTCGCAATCTGTGAATGAGAAGATTTTTCTCTCCGTCACAGGTATTTGACTAACCTAGGTTCTGTTTATGAAATGCTATCCCCAGATTCACTGGCAGCTCAGAGTTCATCTGGCAGGAAAGCCTGCCAGGAAATAAGTCCAAATACAGTAAGAGGTGTGGGGCTATTTTTTATGTCTACACTGGGTTTCAAATAGGTAACAAATAAAACAGGTTCATACAGAAGTGCAAATAGAAACCTTTCCTACAGTTCCTGTGAACAACATAACAATGCTTTCTGATGTTTTCTGCCGCTGCAGAATGCAGTCCTCTGAAAGCTGGCCTGCTTTATTTCTAACCCCTTATGGAAGTGAAGGGGTGCTTACGAAAAGGAGGCAGCCATATAGGCCTCTTAAAGGCCTGGTCCCAAGTCCTTTCTGAAGCCATGGACTAAAATCTGATACATCACCCTAGCAGAGCATTGAGTTTTAACTGTGATTGCAATATCTATCACCTCTCAGCCACCAATATTTCCCTGGGCTAAAAGGACTAATTGCACTTTGAGGCCAACACTGCTTTCTGGTGTATATTCTCTGTACAAGATGATTATGAACTGCCCTTTTTTCCACTGGTGGGAAAAAAAAATTAAACCTGGGCATTTCATGGCTTTTTCTTCCTTTCTTTTGTTTTTTTTTGGTTTTTTTTTTTTTTAGTTTTGGGGAAAGAGTTTTTGTGTTTGTATTTGTACGTGATCCACCCTTTGTTTCCGAGAATGTGTTTCCAAAATTGCTGTTATGCGAATGATATTTTAAAAATATAACTTAACTGTTTGTCCAAATCAGGTTTAATGGCATCGCTTCTCTCCTGTAGTAGGATTGAGAAAATTTCTGCTTGCACTCAGGAGTGCAAGCAGAAAAGTTTATGAAGGATAAATAGAACTACAAACCAATCTTAATGAAGAGGAATGGTGGAAACTAAGCCTGAACGTTAATATATAAAAACACTTATTCCCACAGTGGAAATGTAGAATTAAAAATACTCATCATTCTTTTCCATTGGTAACAAAGTCAATTTCCTCATCCACCCTCCACCTCATCCCATCCAAGATTATAGATTAATAAATTAGTAGAAAGTACAAGCAATAAGACTAGATAGCACTTATGTATTTTCAGGATTAACCAAATATGTGGAAACTGACTCCGACTGTATTCGTTTCTTAGTTTTCATATGGCCCTGGGTCATCAAGGCTCCCTTCCTCAGAGCTCTCTCTTGACTAACCCTTTATATTCTTCATTCAAACCCATAGGTATATACAAATACTATATGATACAATATTTTGAAATTTAAAACATATTTACTAAAAACTCTTTTAGTAAATATGTCTTCATTATAAGATACAACATAAAAGAAGAAAGCCTGGTCCCTAGGGCACATCATGGGATAGATTACAGGCACTGAGGATTCCAGATATCTGTACAGTATGGCTTGGCGAGTTCTGTTCCATCCACTGTGGATGAGGAATAAAGAGCTCCCTGCTGAGTCATTGTGAATTTTTATGACCATGTAGGAGACAAGCTTGAGTTTCTGCTTGAGAAGGACAATGGTGTCCAGACTGCACAGGAGAGTGTTAATGAAGTCGTGTTGTCAGGAGGGCAGTTGACAGAGTATCAGGCAGAGCCAAAGCTTTTATAACAGGTTTTACATCAGAGTTGGGATGGTCCAGATGGGAGGTTGTTTGGAATCTCCCCCAAGTACACATGTTGGGGAAGTGAAGAGACAGGAGAGGAGGGACAGAGAAATGAAAAGTAGTATGACTTTGTTAACTGGACCCAAAGTACAATCATTAGAGTAGAATGGTTTTAATAGAGGCCCCAAAAGAAAGGGGGTATATTTTATATAGTCTGATAACTGAAGAAAACTAACAAGCAGTCATCCTATCTGCAAAGCTCCTGGTCCTTCGCAACAGGGATAAGATGATAGCATTCCTGGTTCAAGAATTCTCCATAGCAAGCTGGAAATAACAAGGAATCCCAGAAGATGGGGTTGGGAAATACACTTTAGGTTGCTCTGTGGGCAACTGTGGTGAGGGATGAAGGATTAGGAACCACCTTCTTGTACCTATTTTGACAGAGATATTTATTAATAGGATATATGTACACATACAGTATTTGTGGTAGAGAAGAGGGGAGAGACAAGGAAATAGTCCCCTTCTACTATAATTATGGTAGTTCTTGCAATCAAAACTTAACTAGGAATTAGTAAGAGTGAACTTCCAGTTGAAATGGGAAAAATAAATGTTGGTTAAGGTCACAAGTTTCTTGCTTGGCTTATATTCATTGCATAGGGTTTTGGGGGGGTTTTGTTTTGTAAGGGTGGGATGCAGAAAGAAGGAAACGATCAGGGACAACCCACAATAATTTTTCTAAGGTATAATAATTTACTTCATCTTTTATATTTGTTTCAAATTAAATAGATTTATATCCGCTTACAGCTGAATGTAGGAAAATTTTTAAGAAAAAAATCATAACGTTGGAGGTGTCCTTCAGGTCTCCGACAGCCATAAACACTCTTGGGGGAGTAGAGGAAGCAGAGGAAAAGCTGGCTGCACCGCTTTGTGGTTCACAAGTCTTTATAAATAGTAGTGCCTTTCAGAGGGGAGGTTGGGAGATAAAGAAGTTCATTGTATTTAGATTGACTGATACTGCAGCATTTTTTCTTTATTTTAAAATATCTTCTAAATGAAACCGTCTGAACATAGGGTGAGCCCAGGAATTCTTGAGTTTCAACCTCAGCTATTCCTGATTCGTCCTTTCTTACAGAAAGTCTTTGTTTTTTCTGCCCCAAATGTCCCCATTGTTAAAATGGGAGTTGGGGGGATGGAGGGAGGAATTAATCTCATAGGAATGTTGGGAAAATACCTTAGTTGGGATATCTAGAAAATACTTTGATTTTTTTAAAGTGCTACACACTGCCAGTGCTAAGAATTTTATCGACAGTAACTTTGAACATTCCAGGATTTCAATATTCATGTCTTTAGATACCATTTGAAAACCCATGAGATTAAATTCTATAAATTAATTTTAATTGGAAGTACTAGGTGCTCTTTGTCTGAGTGTTATTTGGTCTTAGCCTGTAATTTCAATCATTTAAAAGCTTGTGTACAGAAAAAGGTTAGGAGAGCTGATGAAGTGTTTGTCAATAAACTGTTTTCTCCAGTATGTCTTATGGCAGAAGCAAAGAGTTAGATGCCCTCCAAAGCAGCCGTGACACTCTTCTCAAGCTTTATGCTCTAGAAAAATTGACAGAGAAGAGCCCAAACAGCCACTTTCCTCACTGGGAGGGCAGAAGTGAGAATAAAACATTTTCTGATATCACAACTCATTTCTTCAGATTCTAACAGGTATCTATAATGAGGAAAATTAAACGTACAGGTGTAGAAATGAATTGGACTCTTAGTTTTCAGAGGGAAAACCTTGGATTTTTTTTTAAAGATAATTAGGTGTTTCAGGAGTAGCATATTTGCTTTTCCATAGTCTCCACGATTTAGTGCCCGTGAGTTAGTTGTTACTTTTTTTTTTTTTTTTTTTGCGGTACGCGGGCCTCTCACTGTTGCGGCCTCTCCCGTTGCGGAGCACAAGCTCTGGACGCGCAGGCTCAGCGGCCATGGCTCACAGGCCCAGCCGCTCCGCGGCATGTGGGATCTTCCCGGACCGGGGCACGAACCCGTGTGCCCTGCATCGGCAGGCAGACCCTCAACCACTGTGCCACCAGGGAAGCCCAGTCATTACTTTTTTCTTGCCCTGTGGAAGAGCATGGAAATTTAGATTTGTGAGAATATGAGGGAGCAAATATGTCATAAACTAGATGGTGGTTATTTCTGTGTATTAACTAAAACCTTGTCCCATGAATTTGATAGAAGAGGAAATATTTCAAACATAAGGTGTCTCTATAGTAGGGCAAAAGTGCAAACTCACCACTTCCTTGTTCAGTTTTGAGGAATGTGGGCCTTATTTATTTCTCTCCTGTGTAGCATCTCTGTGGAGTCTGGGTTAGGCAAACATAGTATGTGGGCTTTCAGTGTATTTATTTACATTACAGTTTTTCTTAACTATTTAAAATCTAGGGATCATTTGGAAATGAATGATTAAACCCAGGTTGGAGTTAGGAAGGATAAGGTTTACCAGTTCTCCACTAAGGAAAGGGGAGCTACCACATTAATATCCATTTTCTAAAAACTATAAGGCTCTTAGTTGTTTCATTAATTCTAGAGGATTAAAAACGACTGAAATTTGTCCATAGCATTAGACGTCTTTCACAGAGAATATTGTGCATGTGAGAAATCTATACAAAAATAGTAGAACACAGAAATATCACAGGCCATATTTTCTATGAAAGACATTTCTTCCTCATTTTCAGTACATGTAGAAGTTAGAGGAGAGGAAAAAACAATTACTCTAAGACAAATTTTCATCTTTAAGGGACATTTATGGAAAGACTGAAATTAATACTCATGGGCTATTGTGTTTCCTGTCAGCCTATTTACTGGGAGATTCTCAAATGTCGTCCGATTTACTTTTTATTCAAATGATCAAGATGAACTGTTTATTCAGATAAATGTTATTTCAGGTAGTGAGGACGGCTGAGAAAATGGAGGGTGGTAGAAAGGAGTGCAAATGACAATTCTCAGAGTCCCAATCCTGAGGCTTAATTTAAGCAAGCGAATTTGCTAGCCCAGGAATAGCTAGTGTAATAGTTCCATCAATGCCTGATTTCCATCAAGAAATGAAGCCACATCCTGGAGTGTTATGGAGACTGTTACTGTGATGTCAAAGACTGTGGTTATGAATTTGAAGTTAACAGAACATACATCTTCTCTTACTAACTTAAGCCATATCTGTCATCTCTGTGTTTGATTTTTTTGACCCTGGTGCTTTTTCTTCTGTTTCTGCCAAACTTTGGCCTACTCTGTGGGGAAGGTGGGTAAAACTAGTAGTTAGGACAAATGTGAAGACTGTGAAAAAACTAAACCTGTTCTTCAGAATGAGATCCTAGTCAGAGAACAGTAGTGATCAAAGTGCAAACTGTTGGAAAATATGGATATATGTACATCTGTACATGTATATAGTGTATAATATGTATGTATATGTTATTGCTCATATGCAGAAATCTATCCGGTTGAAGACAGCCCAGGTGTGTCAATTTTTCTAGTAGAAAACCATCTAGGGCCATTCAAAACCATTAGGGCTGATAGGTAGAGTTAGATTCTACTCACTGGGGAATTATTTGCTGTCTTTTGAAGCCTACAAAGCCAAATGAACAAAGCTTGAAACATAGTGGGACCATCGTATAGGTTATTCCTTTTACCTGGAGTCAGAAGGATCTTTATATTTGAATATTTAACAGTTGGTTTGCAAACTTCACTGGCACCTCTTGGTTTTGAGTGACCCCTCCCCACCAAGGCTTTTGAGAGTTTGAGGTGGGCATCTCTGGCCATTCAGATAAAGGGCCTTATCTGTAAGTGGACAGGTTTCCCCATAGGGACCATTATGCATATACATATACATATAAGTACGTACTTCCATCAGGCTTGTAACAATTGATTTAAAATCACTCCACAGTATTGATAAATAGCTCTATATTTTCAAGGTGCAGAAGAATTCCACAGCCTTAATTATTTCGGTGTCTTGCTGGTCTGCCTTAAGTGTATCTTCTGGGTTTTTGGTTGTCTCATTATTTTTAAATTTTTCTGCAGTTGTTCATTTTGTATGCACACAACGTCGTTTTGTAAAGGTAGGTTGTAAATATTTTATTTGTAAGTCAAAATCACTCATGTGTGATGTAAAGTGATGACCTGCTGTCTTGTTATTATTACTACAGTAAATGTTATAAGTTATGGATGAAACTTCAAAATGTACATCTCAAGTTATGCATTACTATAAATATACTATACTAAAGATATTATTTCTGGTGGTCTTTTGTTTTCTAATTAAAACTTCTGGTGGAAAGGAGTAATTTTTTTGCTCTTCCTCCAAATATATGAAAGCCTTTGACAAGGTGAAAATATTGCGTTATTATTACATAACACATTTTACCCAGCATTTGGAAAGAAAGCAACAATTTTGTTGCCTGGAGAAGTATTCAAAGGCATTTCTCTATCCAAAAGTGCCAAATAAGCCTCCCTGTGTGTTGTTAACTTCATTCTGATGTTTTATTTGGCAACTTCGTTAGAAAATTGGCAGGCCATTTGGGATGCATCTCACAAGTTTACGCAACATATTGTGGGCTCCAGGAATCTGGACTAGACTCTGCAGACATATCAGGCTTTGAAAGTCTGTGTGCGCCACCCAAGTGCAAATGAAAGTGATTCATAGTACACTGTCAATTAGCTAGAGTGTGTGAAAACAAAGGAAAATCTCATTTAAAGTGTAGTGAGGAAGCCCTGAAGGAGGAGCTTTCATGCACACACCAGCACATACCACCCTATGCAGCTTATTTTACATCCCTGGGCAGGAAGATGCTTACTTAACTTCTCTAGCATGACGGCGGAAGATGTTCTCCTTGCACACCAACAATGCAGCCAATAAGAAACTGTCACGACCCTGAACTCTTGATTTCCTCCAATGGACTTTCCTTCAAAGCAGCCCCTCCCAACTTCCCCTGTTTCTCTGTAAAGTAACATTCCTCGCCTTTGTTCTCCAGACTTGCCTATGTTTTGCCATAGTTTCCGTGCCTCAAACGCAATTCCTCTGCCATTCCCAAGTAAAACTCATTTTGTTGGTAAACTAACAGGCCATTTTATTCTTAACGCTGACAAGTATTTGGGATTGAAGTATTTTGATTAGATTATTTTGCACATAAGCAGAAAAATGTTTTAACAGTGGGTTTCTATTTCATCAAGATTTTACTGCATTTATTTGAAATGAGAACTGTCAAAAACATGGACTTCTTCACACTGGCTGGTCATCTTGCCTTCAGAGAAAACAGACAAACATAAAAGAACATAGAAACATAGGAATGACTTGAGAATCAATTTTATGAGTAACAATCGTGAGTCTATGGTTTTAAAGGTAATTATCCTTAAAGTATTGCCTTCTACCCACAATGGGAATTTCCTCTACTTTAAGGAATTTATTTGTGCATACAAAATACGCTTAGATTTTCAGATTAGCTGGCATGATTATCCTCCTGGATAACCTTGATACCAAGGTATCAATTCATCTTCTTCTGCTCTCTTCCCTCTCTTCTTCATCTACTATACACGTATTATGTGCCAAACACTTGTGCTACTCTAAATGATACTAAACCCACGTCCTCCTCCAGACGCAGAGGGCCGACAGAAGAGGTAATGAACAATTACCTGCTAAGAGCTTTATAGTCCCATGTGGAAATTGTTATGACACTGACATTTGCCAAATGCCATGAAGTTAATAAAAGAATTGAGCAAAGGTCCCCGTCTTCCAGAACTTACACTCTATTTGGAGAAAGGGGAGGGGACAGTGGTGTTTAATAACGGGCAAATAAAGATATGCTCGCCCAAGAAGGAGAATTAAGAGGACACTGCGCTATAAAAAGTAGGCAGGATTCATACAAATTCTCTTGAGAGTCTTGATTTTATGACCCTGGAGCCAATCTAACTATTGGGGCTTCCAAGTCCAGCGATTTCACTCACAGTCAGCGTCGGGGTAAAGTTCGCTACTACTGCCCGGAACCGGACCTGAAACCCTGGGCTCTGGCTACCTGGCACCCGGAGCTGAGCGGAGTGAGCTCGTCCAGCCGCCGGAAAAGGGGCCGGAAGAGGCGGGATTTCTCAGGTGACGTCACCGGGCGCCGCGGGTAAGCGGCGGTTTGGAGTTCGGAGTGAGCTGGGAGAGGGGGACGATGGCGGCCGATGATGCAGCTTTGGAGTCATTGGTAACGGGTCTGTACGACGTGCAGGCTTTCAAGTTTGGGAACTTCGTGCTGAAGAGCGGGCTCTCTTCCCCCGTGTACATCGACCTACGGGGCATCGTGTCTCGACCCCGTATTCTGAGTCAGGTACCTGCCCAGGAAAGGAAAGAAGAGGGGTTGGGTGGCGGGGATGGGGAACAGGAGGGGGGGGGGAATGACAGGAGTTGGGCTGTGGGTGACAGCAAAAGAGCCAAGCAGGCGGGTCGACCCTGCTGTCGGCCTGGTGGAGTCTGTTTGCGAAGCCCAGAGACCAGGAACTGTTAGGCTTTTGAGGACCTAGAGGGCAGCCTGCTGTGACTCGCTTGCTTTGACACGTGCTCTGCAAGAGAGTCGGGGAAACCCAGTTTGGGGCCTTGTCTTGCACAGAAGTACTTGAAAGAGTTCCGCGTATTTAACCTCGTGACAATGGGACGGCGGGGGGAGGGGAGGAAAAGGTGTGTTGGGGGAGAATTTGGTAGCTGTTTAAATACTTGGAAGGGCTCTTGCTAGGAAAGGGGGATTCGATTTTGCACTGTGTGGCCAGGAGCAAGAATTAAGGCCAGAGGCTGGACATTTCATGGAGGCAGTTTTTTGGTGAATAAAAGGGAAAAACTTTGTACAGATTAGAGTTTTCTAGCACAAGGCTTCTTAAACTCTGAGTAGATACGAATCACCTGGAATTTTGTTACAATGCATACTCTGATTGAGTAGATCTGAGGCGGGGTGGGAGGTTATGCATTTCTCACAAGCTGCCAGCAAAAGCTGCAGACCACAGTGTAAGTAGAAGGGTCTAAATGTGCTAATAGAGTTTCTACTAGCCGCATATGAATATTGAGCATTATGAATTTTTAAATTTATAGTCACATGCGACTAGTGGCTACCTTATTGGACCGTGCAGATATAGAACCTTTCAGTTATCACAGAAGTTCTATCTAGAAGACTTATGTACGTTTTCTCCATCACTAAGGGTTTATGTTTGCCCTTTGTGAACCCCAGTCTGATGTTATTATGAAAAGGACTGAAGCACTAGTTGATGTGGGTTAGACTATTCTCACCATCCAGAATCTTGCTATGGTGAATCTCGTCAGTGCTGAGAAAGTGGATGACTAGGGATCTTCTTTTGAAAAGTTGGTTTATTTTTGAAGAAGTCATCAGTTAACAGATGACTAAAAATTATTTTTTTGATACTAGATATTGGGGTGTGTGTGTATGTGTCTGTGCTTTTTGGTAGTTAACTCAGAAGGAGTTCAAAATATTGAGAGCTAGATATAACAGAACTCCTTTCATGTCTACTTATTTATGCAAATAGGGTTTCTTATTATTTGCACCCCCAAAAAGCAAAAGAACTTACACTGAATTCTGACTTCCTAGTAGTAATAGTCAACTACAGTAGATACATAAATTAATTGCCAGGATCAGGTACCATTCATCTCACTAAGAAATGCATTTCCAGGGCTTCCCTGGTGGCGCAGTGGTTGAGAGTCCGCCTGCCGATGCAGGGGACACGGGTTCGTGCCCCGGTCCGGGAAGATCCCACATGCCGCGGAGCGGCTGGGCCCGTGAGCCATGGCCGCTGAGCCTGCGCGTCCGGAGCCTGTGCTCCGCAACGGGAGAGGCCACAACAGTGAGAGGCCCGCCTACCGCAAAAAAAAAAAAAAGAAACGCATTTCCAAGATAATCTGTTTTTATGCTTCTATCAAAATTTGCAGATTATGTTTTAATTAATTTTATACTCATAACAATTGTAATGATAACAGAATTTTTAACACTTAGAGACTTACGGTCACAGGAAATTTTTAAAATTTACAATTTAGGGCTTCCCTGGTGGCGCAGTGGTTGAGAGTCCGCCTGCCGATGCGGGGGACACGGGTTCGTGCCCCGGTCTGGGAAGATCCCACATGCGGCGGAGCGGCTAGGTCCGTGAGCCATGGCCGCTGAGCCTGCGCGTCCGGAGCCTGTGCTCCGCAACGGGAAAGGCCACACAGTGAGAGGCCCGCCTACCGCAAAAAAAATAAAAATTAAAAATTAAAAAAAATAAATTTACAATTTAAAATTTCAGTTTACATACATTTTTGTTGTGGAGAAGTATCATAGAATGATTAGTAAAAGTTTTTCAAGCACAGATATATATTGCATTAGAATAAAGTTTTGTGGAGACAATGGAATGAAAATATGAGTTCAAAAAAATGTAAAATTTTCCAAGTTCATAATTCAGCATTTTCATTTGTTTTTTAAGCAGATGTTGAGTATCAAATCAGTATAGCATTTGGATCCTATTGTATTCACTTAAAGGAGTGGTGTAACAGTTCTAGGATAATATGTTAATTTTTTCAGTACTCTAGAAGTTACATTTTTTACAGCTTAAAAGTATTCATAAATTTTTCAAATCTTTAGAAATACAGGAACAAAAAATTCTGAACACCTCTGATCTAGTTCACTAAGTAACTGCTTTTCTTCTTAAAATAAGATGGTGTTGGGTGGGAGTATGCATTCTGGCATTAAAATGTGATGATTTATGTAGAAAAGGATATTATCAACTAGTGCTTCACACAGTAGGCTTTGTATTTATGAGACCTTTATTTTTTTTTAAAGTCACCTTTCTTTTTTTTTAATTAATTTATTTTTGGCTGCGTTGGGTCTTCGTGTTGGGTCTTCATTGCCGCGCACAGGCTTTCTCTAGTTGCGGCGAGGGGGGGCTACTCTTTGTTGCGGTGCATGGGCTTCTTGTGGCAGTGGCTTCTCTTTGTTGCGGAGCACAGCCTCTAGGTGCACGGGCTTCAGTAGTTGTGGCACGCGGGCTCAGTAGTTGTGGCTCATGGGCTCTAGAGTGCAGCATCAGTAGTTGTGGCGTGTGGGCTTAGTTGCTCCACGGACTTGGGATCTTCCTGGACCAGGGCTCGAACCCATGTTCCCTGCATTGGCAGGCGGATTCTTAACCACTGCACCACCAGGGAAGTCCTATGAAAACTTTAAGAAAACACTTTGGTGTATATTCTTCCATTGATTTTTTTATTAAGATATAATTGACATATAAAATTATATGAGTTTAAGGTGTACAACGTAGTGACTCTATTTGTATATATTGTGTAATGATTGCCGCAGCAAGTCTGGTTAACATGTCTGTGTTCATAGTTAAAAATTTTGTTTTCTTCTGCTGAGAACTTTTAAGATCTCTCAGTAACCTTCAAATATGCAATACAGTATTATTAACTATAGTCACCATGCTGTGTATTACATCCCCATGGCTTACTTATTTTATAACTGTAAGTTTGTACCTTTTGAATCACTTCACCCATTTTGCCTACCCACTACTCTCTGCCTCTAGCAACCACTAATCTGTTCTCTGTATCTATGACTTGTCTTTTTGTTTGTTTTTTTAAGATTCCACATATAAATGAGATCATGAAGTATTTGTCTTTCTCCATCTCACTTATTTTACTTAACATAATGCCTGTCAAGTCCATCTATGTTGAGCAAATTTCAATGTTTTACAGTTATCGTGGCTGAATAATATTCCTTTGTGTGTGTGTGTGTGTGTGTGTGTGTGTGTGTACCACATTTTCTTTATCCACTTGTTCATTCATGGTTGTTTTGCAAATTAGGTTGTTTCCATATCTTGGCTATTGTAAATAATGCTGTATTGAACATGGGGGTGCAGAAATCTTTTCAAGATAATGTTTTCATTTTCTTCAGATAAATATCCAGATGTGGAATTGCAGGATCACGTGGGAGTTCTGTTTTTAATTTTTCGAGGAACCTCCATACTATTTTCTACAGTGGCTGCACTAATTAACATTTTCTCCATCAGTGCACAAGGGTTCCATTTTCTTCATATCCTCACCAACACTTATTATTTCCTTTTTTAAAAATTAATTAGTTTATTCTTGGCTGCATCGGGTCTTAGTTGTGGCATGTGGGATCTTCATTGCAGCATGTGGGATCTTTCATTGCAGCGTTTGGGCTTTTCTCTAGTTGTGGCCTGCGGGTTTTCTCCATAGTTGTTGCTCACGGGCTCTAGAGCACGTGGACTCTGTAGTTTGCAGCACACGGGCTCAGTAGTTGTGGCACATGGGCTTAGTTGCCCCACGGTATGTGGGATCTTAGTTCCCCGATCAGGCATCGAATCTGCGTCCCCTGCATTGGAAGGCGGATTCTTTACCACTGGACCACCGGGGAAGTCCTTATACTTATTATTTCTTGCTCTTTTGATAATAGCCACTCTGAAAGGTGTGAAGTGATATCACATTGTGGTTTTGATGTGCATTTCCCTGATGATTAGTGATACTGAGCATCTTTTCATGTGCCTGTTGGCCATTTGTATCAATATGTCTTCTTTGGGAAAATGTCTGTTCAGATCTTCTGCCCATTTTTTAATCAGATCTTTTTTTAAATTATTGAGCTGTGTGGGTTCTTTATATATTTTGGATACTAACCCCTTTTTGGACATATAATTTGCAAATATCTTCTGCAATTCAGAAGGTTACCTTTTTTTGTTACTAATGGCTTCCTTTGCTGTGTGGAAGCTCTTTAGTTTGATGTGGTCTCATTTGTTTATTTTTGCTTTTGTTGCCATTGCCTTTGAAGTTAGATCCAAAGAAATATCACTAAGAGTGATGTCAAGGAGCTTACTACCTATGTTTTATTCTAGGAGTTTTATGGTTTCAGGTCTTACATTCAAGTCTAATCCATTTTGAGTTAATTTTTGTGTATGGTGTAATATAGTGGTCCAGTTTCATTCTTTTGCATGTGGCTGTCCAGTTTTACAAACACTATTTTATTGAAGAGACCATCCTTTCCCATTGTATATTCTTGGCTCCTTTGTCATAAATTAACTGAACATACGTGCTTGGTTTTATTTTTAGGGTTTATTCTCTTTTCTGTTCCATTGATCTATTTGTTTGTTTTTATGCCAATACCATTCTGTTTATAGTTTGAAGTCAGGGCGTGTGATGCCTTCAGCTTTATTTTTCTTTCTCAAGATTGCTTTGGCTATTTGAGATCTTTTGTGGTACCAAAGAAATTTTAGGGTTGTTTGTTTTATTTCTGTGAAAAGTGTCTTTGGAATTTTGATAGCGATTGCATTGAATCTGCAGACTGCTTTGGGTAGTATGGACATTTTTACAGTATTAATTCTTCCAATATATGATCATGGAATATCGTCATTTATTTGTGTCATCTCAATTTTGTTCATCAGTGTCTTATAGTTTTTAGTGTACAGGTCTTTGACCTCCTTGGTTAAATTTATTCTTAGGTATTTTGTTCTTTTTGAGGCAATTGTGTATGGCATAGTTTTCTTAATTTCTCTTTCTGATGGTTTGTTGTTGGTGTATAAAAGCACAACAGATTTTTGTATATTGATTTTGTACCTTGCAACTTTACTGAATTTGTTTATTACTTCAAACAATTTTTTGGTGAACTCTTTATGGTTTTCTAAATGTTAAATCATGTTGTTGCCCACTTAGTTACTTCTTCCTTTCCAGTATGGATGGCTTTTATTTCTTTTTTCTGCCTAATTGCTCTGGCTAGGACTTCCAATAGTATGTTGAGTAAAAATGGCAAGAATGGGCATCTTTATCATGTTTCTGATCTTAACGAAATAGCTTTCAGATTTTCGCCATTGAGTATAATGATTAGCTGTGGGCCTGTCATATATGGCTTTTATTATCTTGAGGTACGTTCCATCTCTACCCTTTGTTCAGTCTCTATCATAAATGGTTGTTGAATTTTGTCAAATGCTTTTTCTGTACCTATTGAGATGATCATATGATTTTTCTCCTTTGTTTTGTTAATGTGGTGTATCACATTGATTTGTGGATGTTGAACCTTCTTTGTATTGCCTGGGATAAATCCCACTTGATCATAGCTTATTGTCCTTGTAATGTATTGTTGAATTTGGTTTGCTAATATTTTGTTGAAGATTTGTGCCTCTAAATTCATCAGCAATACTGGCCTGTACTTTTTTTGTTGTGTCCTTATCTGGTTTTGGTATCAGTGTAATGGTGGCCTTGTAAAATGAGTTTGGGAACATTCCCTCCTCTAATTTTTTGGAAGAGTTTGAGGAGGATAGGTACTAAATCTTTTTTGAATGTTTGGTAAAATTCAACAATGAAGCCATCTGGTCCTGGACTTTTGTTGTGAGTTGTTTTTTCTTGTTGCTGTTTTTGTTTGTTTATTACTGATTCATTCTCCTTACTAGTAATCGGTTTATGCATATTTTCTATTCATGATTCAGTCTTAGAAGATTGTGTGTTTCTAGGAACTTACCTATTTCTTCCAGGTTATTTAATCTGTTGATATATAGTTGTTCATAGTAACCTCTTATGAGCCTTTGTATTTCTTTGGTATCTGGTGTATGTTCTCTTTCATTTCTGATTTTATTTATTTGAGCTCTCTTTTTTCTTGGTGACTCTAGCTAAATGTTTATCAATTTTATCTTTTCAAAGACCCAGCTCTTAGTTTCATTATTTTTTTAATTGTCTTTTTAATAGTCTCTTTCATTTTTTTTCCACTCCTATCTTTATTATTTCCTTCTTTCTATTAACTTTGGGCTTCATTTGTTCTTTCTGCTTTGTTTGGGTATAAAGTTAGGTCATTTATTTGAGATTTTTCTTATTTCTTGAGGTAGGCCTGTGTCATTATAAACTTCCCTTTTATAACTGCTTTTGTGGCATCCGATAGATTTTGGTATGTTTTGTTTTGATTTTCATTTGTCTTAAGGGTTGTTTTTGAAATTTCTCCTTTGATTTCTTCATTGACCCACAGGTTGTTCAATAGCATGTTGTTTAATCTTCACATATTTGAGATTTTTCTTGTTTTCTTTCTGTATTTCCAGTTTCATGCCATTGTGGTCAGAAAGATACTTGATATGATTTCAATCTTAAATTTCTTGAGATTTGTTTTGTGGTCTAGCATATGATCTATCTTGGAGAATGTTCCATATACACTTGAGAAGAATGTGTATTCTGCTTTTGGATGGAATGTTCTCTGTATTTATTAAGTCCATATGGTCTAGAGTATTCTTGGTTGGAAGTGTTTTCCTTTGAGCACTTTGAATATATCATGCCACTTCCTTCTGGCATGCAAAGTTTTTGCTGAGAAGTCTGCTGATAGTCTTATGAGGGGGAATTCTCTTGTATATAACAAGTTGTTTTTCTCTTGCCACTTTTAAGATTCTCTCCTTGTCTTCAACTTTTGACATTTTAATTATGTGTCTTGGTTCAGGTTTCTTTGGGTTCATCTTCTTTGGAACACTCTGGACTTCCTGAATCTTCAGGAAATTTTTAGCCATTCTTTCCTTTTTTTAAAAAATTGTGTTCCTTTTTTTTTTTAATATTAGAGTATAGTTGATTAACAATATTGTGTTAGTTTCAGGTGTGCAGCATAGTGATTCAGTTATACATATACATGTATCTATTCTTTTTCAAATTCTTTTCCCATTTAGGTTATTACAGAATATTGAGCATAGTTCCCTGTGCTATACAATAGGACCTTGTTGGTTATCTATTTTAAATATAGTAGTGTATATATGTCAATTCCAAACTCTCAATTATCCCTCCCTGCCCCCACCACCTTTCCCTTTTGTAACCATAAGTTTGTTTTTTAAGTCTAGGAGTCTATTTCTGTTTTGTAAATAAGTTCATTTGTGTCATTTCATTTTAGATTCCACATATAAGGGATATCATATGATATTTGTCTTTCTCTGTCTAACTTACTTCACTTAGTGTGATAATCTCCAGGTCCATCCATGTTGCTGCAAATGGCATTATTTCATTCTTTTTAATGGCTGATTAATATTCCATTGTATTTATATACCACATCTTCTTTATCCAGTCATGTGTTGATGGGCATTTAGGTTGCTTCCATGTCTTGGATATTGTGAACAGCACGGCAATGAGCATTGGGGTGCATGTATCCTTTTGAACCATGTTTTTTTCCAGATATCTGCCCAAGAGTGGGATTGTTGGATCATATAGTAGCTCTATTTTTAGTTTTTTTAAGGAACGTCCACACTGTTCTGCATAGTGGCAGTACCAGTTTGTGTTCCCACCAACAGTGTAGGAGGGCTCCCTTTTCTGCAAGCCCTGTCCAGCATTTATTGTTTGTAAACCTTTTGATGATGGCCATTCTGACTGGTGTGGGTGGTACCTCTTTGTGGTTTTGATTTGCATTTCTCTAATAATTAGCAATGTTGAGCATCTTTTCATATGCCTCTTGGCCATCTGTATGTCTGTCTTCGTTGGAGAAATGTCTGTTTCTGTCCATTTTTTGATTGAGTTGCTTGTTTATTTGATATTGAGCTGCATGAGCTGTTTGTAAATTTTGGAGATTAATTCACTGCCAGTTGCATCATTTGCAAATATTTTCTCCCATTCTGTGGGTTGTCTTTTTGATT
This sequence comes from Aethalodelphis obliquidens, assembly GCF_003676395.1. Lineage (NCBI taxonomy): Eukaryota > Metazoa > Chordata > Mammalia > Artiodactyla > Delphinidae > Aethalodelphis > Aethalodelphis obliquidens. Next base: position 69,979,764 of record NW_020837945.1, read on the forward strand.
TGTTTATGGTTTCCTTTGCTGTGCAAAAGTTTTTAAGTTTAATCAGGTCCCATTTGTTTATTTTTTATTTTATTTCCATTACTCTAGGAAACGGATTGAAAAAGATATTGCTGCAATTTATTTCAAAGAGTTTCCTGCCTATATACTCCTCTAAGAGTTTTATATTATCTGGTCTTACATTTAGGTGTTTAATCCATTTTGAGTTTATTTTTGTATATGGTGATAAAGAATGTTCTAATATTCTTTTACATAGCTGTCCAGTTTTCCCAGCACCACTTATTGAAGAGGCTGTGTTTTCTCCATTGTATAGTCTTTCCTCCTTTGTCATAGATTAATTGACCATAGGTGTATGGGTTTATTTCTGGGCTTTCTATCCTGTTCTACTGATTTTATATTTCTGTTTTTGTGCCAGTACCATAGTGTTTTGATGACTGTAGCTTTGTAGTATAATCTGAAGTCAGGGAGCCTGATTCCTCCATCTCTGTTTTTCTTTCTTGAGATTCCTTCGGCTATTTGGGGTCTTTTGTGTCTCCATACAAATTAAAAGTTTTTCTGTTCTAGTTCTGTGAAAAATGCCATTGGTAGTTTGATAGGGGTTGCATTGAATCTGTAGATTGCCTTGGGTAGTATATCATTTTGACAATACTGAGTCTTCCAATCCAAGAACACGGTATATCTTTCCATCTGTTTGTGTCATCTCTGATTTCTTTCATCAGTGTCTTATAGTTTTCAGAGTTGAGGTCTTTTGTCTCCTCAGGTAGGTTTATTCCCAGGTATTTTATTCTTTTTGATGCGCTGGCAAATGGGATTGTTTCCTTAATTTCTCTTTCTGATCTTCTGTTTTTAGTGTATAGAGATGCAAGAGACTTCTGTGTATTAATTTTGTATCCTGCAACTTTACCAAATTTATTGATGAGCTCTAATAGTTTTCTGGTAGCATCTTTAGGATTTTCTATGTATAGCATCATGTCATCTGCAAACAGTGAGTATTTTGTTTCTTCTTTTCCAATTTGGATTCCTTTTATTTCTTTTTCTTCTCTGATTGCTATGGTTAGGACTTCCAGAACTGTTGAATGAAAGTGGCAAGAGTGGACATCCTTGTCTCGTTCCTGATCTTAAATGCTTTCACCTTTTCACCATTGAGTATGATGTTAGCTGTAGGTTTGTCATACATGGCCTCTATTATGTTGAGGTATGTTCCCTCTATGCCCACTTTTTGGAGAGTTTTTATCATAAATGGGTGTTCAGTTTTGTTAAAAACTTTTTCTGCATCTATTGAGATGATCATGTGATTTTTATTCTTCGATTTGTTGATGTGGTATATCATGCTGATTGACTTATGGATACTGAAAAAATTTTTATCCCTGGGATAAATCCCACTTGATCATGGCGTATGATCCTTTTAATGTATTGTTGGATTTAGTTTGCTAGTATCTTGTTGAGGAGTTTTGCATATATGTCCTTCAGTGATATTGGCCTGTAATTTTCTTTTTTTGTGGTATCTTTGTCTGATTTTGGTATCAGGGTGATTGTGGCCTCATAGAATGCACTTGGGAGTGTTCGTTCCTCTGCAATTTTTGGAAGAGTTTCAGAAGGATAGGTGTTCAGTCTTCTTTAAATTTGATAGAATTCTACTGTGAAGCCATGTCATCGTGGACTTTTGTTCGTTGGGAGGTTTTTCTGTTTATTTATTTATTTTTAAAAATAAATATTTATTTATGTATGGCTGTGTTGGGTCTTTGTTGCTGTGTGTGGGCTTTCTGTAGTTGTGGCGAGTGGGGGCTACTCTTTGTTGCGGTGCGTGGGCTTCTCATTGCAGTGGCTTCTTTTGTTGCAGAGCACGGGCTCTAGGCATGCGGGCTTCAGTAGTTGTGGCACGCGGGCTCAGTAGTTGTAGCTCCTGGGTCTAGAGTGCAGGCTCAGTAGTTGTGGTGCACAGGCTTAGTTGCTCTGCGGCATGTGGGACCTTCCTGGACCAGGGATCGAACCTGTGTCCCCTGCATTGGCAGGTGGATTCTTAACCACTCTGCCAACAGGCAGTCCCTGCTGGGAGTTTTTTAATCACAGTTTCAATTTCAGTACTTGCGATTTGTCTGTTCATATTTTCTATTTCTTCCTGATTCAGTCTTCAGAGAGTGTACCTTTTTAAGAATTTGTCCATTTCATCTAGGTTGTCCATTTTATTGGCATATGGTTGCTTGTAGTAGTCTCCTGTGGTCGTTTGTATTTCTGTCGTATCCGTTGTAATTTCTTCTTTTTCATTTCTAAGTTTATTGATTTGAGCCCTCTCCCTTTTTCTTGATGAGTCTTTCTAAAGGTTTATCCGTTTTTATCTTTTCAAAGAACGGGATTTTAATTTCATTCATCTTTTCTATTATTTTCTTCATCTCTGTTTCATTTATTTCTGCTCTGATCTTTGTGATTTCTTTACTTCTACTAATTTTGGGTTTTGTTTTTTCATCTTTCTGTACTTGCTTTACGTGCAAAGTTAGGTCATTTATTTGAGATGTTCTTTGTTTCCTGAGGTAAGATTGTATTACTATAAATTTCCCTCTTAGAACTCTTTTGCTGTGTCCCATAGATTTTGGATTGTCATGCTTTCGTTTTCACTTGTCTCTAGTTATTTTTTGATTTCCTCTTTGATTTTTTCAGTGATCCATTGGTTATATAGTACGATATTGTTTAGCCTCCACTTGTTTGTGTTTTTTACAGTTTTTTTCCTTGTTGATTTCTAAACTCATAGCGTTGTGATCAGAAAAGATGCTTGATATGATTTCAGTTTTCTTAAACTTACTGAGGCTTGCTTTGTGGCCCAGCATGTAATGAATCCTGGAGAATGTTCTCTGTGCACTTGGGAAGAATGTGTAGTCTGCTGCTTTTAGATGGAATGTTCTGTAAGTATCAATTAAGACCATCTGGTCTAATGTGTCATTTTAAGACCTGTGTTTCCTTATTGATTGTCTGGATGATCTGTTCATTGATGTTAAGTGGGGTGTTAAAAGTCCTTCACTATTGTGTGACTGTCGATTTCTCCTCTTATGGATGATAGCATTTGCCTTATATATCGAGGTGCTCTTACGTTGGGTGCATATTTATTTACAATTTTTCTATCTTCTTCAACTGATCCCTTGATCGTTATGCAGTGTGCTTTGTGTCTTGTGACAGACTTTATTTTATTTATTTATTTATTTATTTTTAACATCTTTACAGTCTTTATTTTAAAGTCTATTTTGTCTGACATGAGTATTGCTACTTCAGCTTTCTTTTGATTTCTGTTTGCATGGAATACCTTTTTCCATCCCCTCACTTTCAGTCTGTATGTGTCCCTAGTTTTGAAGTGGGTCTCTTGTAGACAGCGTATATACGAGTCTTGTTTTTGTACCTATTCAACCAGACTGTGTCTTTTGATTGTAGCATTTAATCCATTTACATTTAAGGTAATTGTTGATATGTATGTTCTTATTGCCATTTTGTTAATTGTTTTGGTTTTTTTTTTTTTTTTTTTTTTTTGCGGTACACAGGCCTCTCACTGTTGTGGCCTCTCCTGCTGCGGAGCACAGGCTCTGGACGTGCAGGCTCAGCAGCCATGGCTCATGGGCGCAGCCGCTCCGCGGCATGTTGGATCTTCCCAGACCGGGGTACGAACCCGTGTCCCCTGCATCGGCAGGCGGACTCTCAACTACTGCGTCACCAGGGAAGCCCTGGATTTGTTTTTGTAGATCTTTTTTCTTCCCTTTCTCTTTTGTTCTCTTCTCTTGTGATTTGAAGTTTATCTTTACTGTTGTGTTTAGGTTTCTATTTCTTTTTGTATGTGTATCTATTGTAGATTTTTGGTTTGCCATTACCATGAGGTTTTGATATAGCAGTCTATATATATACAAGATTGTTTTAAGTTGCTGGTCTCTTAATTTCAAATGCATTTCCAATATCCTGCATTTGTACTCTCCTCCTCTCACAGTTGCTGGTTTTGATGTCATATTTGTGTGTATGTGATTTCCTACCTTTACTGTGTGTTTGCCTTTACTGGTGAGCTTTTCCATTCGTAATTTTCTTATTTCTAGTTGTGGCCTTTTCTGCCTAGAGAAGTTCCTTTAGCGTACGTTGCAAAGGTCTGGTTATACTGACCTTTGTACTGCAAAGGTCTGATTGTACTGAATTCTCTTAGGTTTTGCTTGTCTGTAAAAATTTTTATTTCTCCATTGAATCTGAATGAGAGCCTTGCTGGGTAGAGTATTCTTGGTTGTATGTTATTCCCTTTTATCACTTTAAATATACCATGCCACTCCCTTCTGGTCTGCAGTTTCTGCTGAGAAATCAGCTGATAACCTTGTGGGGATTCCCTTGTGTGTTATTTGTTGCTTTTCCCTCATTGCTTTCAGTATTTTTTCTTTGTTTTTAATTTTTATCCATTTTATTACCATGTGTATCGTCATGTTCTTTGGGTTTATCCTGCCTGGGACTGTCTGTGCATCCTGGACTTGGGTGACTGTTTCCTTTCCCATATTATGGAAGTTTTCAGCTATTATCTCTTCAAATACTTCCTCAGGACCTTTCTCTCTTCTCCTTCTGGTACCCCTGTAATGCAAATGTTGGTGTGTTTAATGTTGTCCCAGAGGTCTTTTAGACTGTCCTCATTTCTTTTAATTCTGTTTTCTTTATTCTGTTCCACAGCCGTGATTTCCATCATTCTGTTTTCCAGCTCATTTATCTGTTCTTCTGCCTCTATTATTCTACTATTGATTCCTTGTAGTGTAGTTTTTATTGCAGTTATTGTATTGTTCATCTCTTTGTTTGTTCTTTAGTTCTTCTAGGTCTTTGTTAAACGTTTTTGTATAGTCTCCGTCTGTGCCTCCATTCTTTTTCTGAAATCTTGGATCATCTTTACTATCATTACTCTGAATTCTTTTTCAAGTAGATTATCTGTCTCCATTTTACTTCGTTGTTCTTCTGGGGTTTTATCTTGTTCCTTCATGTGGGACATATTCCTCTACCATATCATTTTGCCTAACTTTCTTTGATTGCGGTTTCTGCATGCTGCAGGGTTGTAGTTCTTACTTCTGCTGTCTGCCCCCTGGTGGATGAGGCTGTCTAAAAGGCTTGTGCAGGCTTCCTGGTGGGAGGGACTGGTTCCTGCCCACTGGTGGGTGGAGCTGGGACTTGTCCCTCTGGGGGGAAGGGCCACGTCAGGGGGTGTGTTTTGCAGGCAGCTGTTTGCTCAGGAAGACTTTAAGCTGCCTGTCTGCTGGTGGGTGTGGCTGTGTTCCCACCTTGTTGGTTGTTTGGCCTGAAGCATGCCAGCTTTGGAGCCTACCGGCTGTTGAGTGGGGCCAGGTCTTGGTGAGAGAATGGCACCCTCCAGGAGGACTCATGCCAATGCGTACTCCCCAGAACTACCACCGCCAGTGTCTTTGTCCCCACAGTGAGCCACAGCTGCCTCCCCCACCCCACCTCCGTAGGAGACCCTCCAGTACCATCAAGTAGGTCTGGCCCAGCCTCTTATGAGGTTACTGCTTTATTCCCTGGGTCCTGGTCACATGAGACCTTTTGTGTGCCCTCCAAGAGTGGAGTTTCTATTTCTCCCAGTCCTGTGGAATTCTTGTGATCAAACCTTGCTTGCCTTCAAAGCCAGATTCTCTGGGGGCTCCTCCTCCCATTGCCAGATCTCCAGGCTGGGGAGCCTGATGTGGGGCTCAGAACTTTCACTCATGTGGGAGAACTTCTGTGGTATAATTATTTTCCAGTTTGTGGGTCACCTACCCAGCGGGTATGGGTTTTGATTTTATTGCGATTGCACCCCTCCTACCTTCTCATTGTGGCTTCTTCTTTGTCTTTGGGTGTAGAATATCTTTTTTGGTAGGTTCCAGCATTTTTTTTGTCAATGGTTGTTCAGCAGTTAGTTGTGATTTTGGTGTTTTTGTAAGAAGAGGTGAGCTCAAGTCCTCCTCTGCCATCTTGTCTCTGCACCCCAGTCATTATTTCTTCAAATAAGTTTTCTGCCCCTTTTTTTCCTCTCTTCTTCTGGGACTCTTCTAATCTATAATGTGAATGTTATTCTCAATATTTTTCCCTAGGTCCCCTACGCTATTTTTGCTTTTTAAAATGCTGGTGTTTTGTTCTGTTTATTGCTGCTCTGTTAGGGTGAGTTCCACTGCCCTGTCTTCCAGATTACTGATCTTTTCTTCTGCTTCATCTTGTCTGCTGTTGAACCCCTCTAGTTTATTTTTCAGATCAGTTATTGTATTCTTCAGCTCTTTGACTTGTCTTTGGTATGTTTTTATATTTTCTGTCTCTTTGTTGAAGTTCTGTGTTCATCCATTCTTTTTCCTATTTTGGTGAGCATCTTTAAGACCATTACTTTGAGTTCTTTATCAGGTAAATTACTTATTTCTGTTGCATTAAGGTTTTTTATTGGGGTTTTATCTTTTGTTTTCGTTTGGAACATATACCTGTTTTCTCATTTTGCTTGACTCTGTGTTTCTATGTGTTAGGTGATAGAGTTATCTTTTCTAGTCTTGAAGGGGTGGCCCTGTTTGGGAAATGAACCTTACTGTTCAACCTTGCTCTAGTTCTTAGTTGTTTCTCAAACTGTGTCTTTGATTGTTTCACACCTTTGGGGCCCAGAAATGCAATCCCCCCTAGCAACGAAAGCACACACTCAAGTGGTGTCCCCTGTTTGGGCTACATGTGCCCACTGGCTTTGGTGTGCATCCACACCACTGGTGTGGCTGCAGGATCAGTGGAGGATGGGGGAACAGGCTGCAGCAGAAACATGGGGAAGTGGTGTATTCACCCACTGCCTCTGGTGGGGCTGGGGCTGTGGTGCAGGGAGGGGCAGGCAGTAGCAAGTTAGAAAGAGAGTGTAAAAATGGTGCCTGCCAGTGGCTCCATACCTGGAGAAAGCCCCAACAGAGCCCCTCTGGCAGACACTTTAAGATTAGCAAGTGAACTTACTTCACATATGATCTAGGCTCTTTTCAGGCTACAGTTTTTGTGTTGGGTCCCAGGGTGAGTGAGTCTGCACACAAGCCATTTAAGAGCAGATCTCTATTCCCTACATCCATATGGTTTTCCTGGATCCAAGCCCTGTTGGTCTTCAAAGCCAGGTGTTTTGAGTGCTCATCTCTCCGGTGTAGGTCCCAGGGGTTGGGGTGACTGATGTGGAGCATCAGGGAGAAGTTCCATATTTGTGAGATCCCTCCTGGTTATGGGTTGCTGAAGTAGTGATGGAGTTTTTGGCGAGACTGTGTCTCTAACTCTCCTACCCATCTCCATGTGCCCTTTTATCCTTTGTTGTGCAGTAGCTGTTCACCTATCTCTCAAGTTCTTTTCGGAGGGAATTGTTCTTAATGTAGTTGTAGATTTGTTGTGTCCATGAGAGGAGGTGAGTTCAGGATCTTCTAACTCCACCATCTAGAACCACCTTTCCACTTGTTTATTTTTGGTTTTATTTCTTTGCTTTTGGTGTCAAATCTAAAACATCATTGTTAAGACCATTGTCAAGGAACTTACCACCTGTTTTCTCAAGGAGGTTTATGTTTTTAGGTCTTACATTCAAGTCATTAATCCATTTTGAGTTAATTTTTGTGTATGGTGTACGATGTAGTCTAGTGTTCCCAAAACCATTTTGTTGAAGAGACTGTCCTTTTCCCTTTGTGTATTCTTAGGTCCTTTGATGTAAATTAATTGAACATATATGTGTAGGTTTACTTCTGGGCTCTCTATTCTGTTCTGTTGACCTGTGTGTCTGTATTTATGCCAATACCATAGTGTTTTGACTACTATTACTTTGTAATATAGTTTGAAATCAGGGAATATGATACTTCCAGCTTTGTTTTTCTTTCTCAAGATTGTTTTGGCTATCCAGGGTCTTTTGTGGTTCCATACAAATTTTAGGATTGTTTGTTCCATTTCTGTGAAAAGTGCCATTGTAATTTTTTAGAAACTTCATTGAATCTGTATATTGCTTTTAGTATGGACTTTTTTTTTTTTTTTTTTTTTTGCGGTACGCAGGCCTCTCACTGTTGTGGCCTCTCCCGTTGCGGAGCACAGGCTCCGGACGCGCAGGCTCAGCGGCCATGGCTCATGGGCCCAGCCGCTCCGCGGCATGTGGGATCTTCCCGGACCGGGGCACGAACCCGTGTCCCCTGCATCGGCAGGTGGACTCTCAACCACTGTGCCACCAGGGAAGCCCTAGTATGGACATTTTAACAGTTTAATTTTTCTGATCCATGAGCATGGAATATTTTTCCATTTACTTATGTTATCTTAAGTTTGTTTGTTTGTTTTTAAAATCAATGTCTTATGTTTTTAGTGTACAGGCCTTTCACTTCCTTGGTTAAAGGTTTTTCACTTCCTTGGTTAAATTTATTTGTAAGTGTTTTATTCTTTTTTTTTTTTTTTTTTGGCCGTGCTGTGCGGCATGCGGGATCCTAGTTCTCTGACCAGGGATTGAACCCGTGCCCCCTGCAGTGGAAGTGCGGTGTCTTAACCACTGGACTGCCAGGGAAGTCCCTGTTTTATTCTTTTTAATGCAATTGTTTTCTTAATTTCTCTTGTGAAACTTCTTAATTGAAGACTTCTGTTGGGAAAATAAAACTAGCAGGTGGTAGGTTTAGACATGACAAGCATAATGAATTACTAAGGAAAACTGTGAAGCCTAGGGGTCATCCTTAGTCTTCAGGGTGAACATCATAGCCTTTCCTAACACATTCCATGTTGCCCTTGGAGCAGCCCTGAGTCTAGCTAAGTAGGTTAATTCTTCTGTTTTTATATTTATATTTATATTTGTAAACTGGGATTTGTGGAGAGGATAACTTAACAAAAAGGCATTTATATTTTTCTGATCAGGTTTAAGACTCTCCCTTGCTGGGTTGTTACTGTCTTTATGTTGTTACATGATTTATACACCACTTAAAATAGTAATAATAATAATTGGGTTATGTGTTGTTTTTTTACAGGTTGCAGAAATTTTATTCCAAACTGCCCAAAATGCAGGGATCAATTTTGATACTGTGTGTGGAGTACCTTATACAGCTTTACCATTGGCCACGGTTATCTGTTCAACCAACCAAATTCCAATGCTTATTAGAAGGAAGGAAACAAAGGATTATGGTAAAGTAAAAATAGTATAAGCTTTAAGTTGACATGTAGCCTGATACTTTTAGAATTTGTTCTTCTAGGCACTGATGTTCATAGTCACCTTGAATATTCTTCATAGGGCCTTTAAGTTGTTATGGCCTGTGGAATTTGTTAACTGTTGTTATAAATCACCTCCCTTTCCTTTAGAGTCTAGGGGTGAAATGCTTTGTATTAATTAGGCAATGAAAAAAAGTGCTTTTTTTGTGCACCAAATTTATGAAACCCAACATTTTTACCAGCGCTTCCCTCATCAGAAGAATGTTCTAAGAGCACTTACTTTCCCAATGTATTTATATTTAAATTGCATGAATAAAATTAATCTGTTAAAGCAATGTGAGGGAATTCCCTGGCAGTCCAGTGGTTAGGACTCTGCACTTCCACTGCAGGGGGCCCAGGTTCGATCCCTGGTTGGGGAAATAAGATCCCACAGCTGTCCAGGTAGCCAAAAAAAAAGTAAATGCCACATGAAATTCTAAATGAAGATGTTTTTATGGGTTCATGGCAGTAGGTTATCAGGTGGGTGTTTTAAATGTGGGCTGCATTAAAACTAAATCAATCTAAAAGTATTGGAACTGACTTCATATTTGATGATCTTAAGTACTAATGATTTTTTCGTGTTGTTTTACGTTGGTGTGATACTGTTTTTATTACTTCTTTTTGAAAAGAGTCCTTTTTACAGACATGTTCTAAAAATTTTATGATGAAATCATATGATGTCTGGGATTTGCGTCTAAAAATTATGGGGGGAGGGTGATGTTGGAGTTACAGTTGAAACAAGATTGCCCATGAGTTGCTAAGTGGTGAGGTGCTGTATTTGTGGAGGTTTGTTATACTATTTTGTCTAGTTTTGTTTGAAATTCTCCATTATAAAAAAATTAGACAAATGTTTTTGCCACTTAGTGGCACAGTGTTTATATGAATCACTGCCATAAGACTACTGTTTCTATTTCCTTATTATGTATCTTCAAAAATATTTCTTAGAATAAGATCATTAATTTAAAAATATACCTATAAGTACTCGCAGTCTTATGTTCTCGCCTAAGATGATTCAGTTAAACTTGCCAATTCTGCAAGGGAAGGAAAGGAGTTGGGGAAAGGGCAAAGACAGTACCTGTGGAAAGTTCAGAATGTAGGCAAAATGCCCACTATATCTATTCTGATTCAAAATAAGATAAATTTGGTAGTGGAAAATGTAAAAATGAATCTCTAAACCGTGAGTCTGTGTAGTCTACAGTCTGAGTATTTACAGTTTGTAGATTATCTGAAAATATTGTGCAGTAGGGGTTGGAGTGGGGAAGTGTGTTTAGTCACATTACATTACATAGCTCATAACGCTGTGGTGATTGACCTCAGTGGTTGTCGAATATTTTCCTTCCTGCATTTATGTGCTCAGAAGGCCAGTTGTTTGGCTGATCTTGAATAAAGAAATCGTTAATGGAAAAAGGAATGATTTCATTGATGATATTGGGCTATTCTTTGTTTCATAACTTTCATTGACCTAGGTGATCTTGCCTTAATAAAACCTGTATTTGAAATTTTGATCATAAACACATTAAATAATGTTTTACACCATTAAATAATTTGCTAGTTTTACTAAAAATGTTCTGTATATGTAACTTTGACAATTTTGAAATACATAGGCACTGAACAAAACAGTAATTGTGGCACATTGAAGATTCATTAGGAATTTTAAAAATAAAGTAGTTCCAAAGTAGATTATCAGAAAATATAATTTAGATTATCCCCCCTTCATAAATACATGCCAAATTTATACTACAAGATACATCTTGAGTTGGCTGAAATATATAACTTTAAAACAGAGTCAACGTAATTTTTTCTTTTCTAGGTACTAAGCGTCTTGTAGAAGGGGCTATTAATCCAGGAGAAACCTGTTTGATCATTGAAGATGTTGTCACCAGTGGATCTAGTGTTTTGGAAACTGTTGAGGCTCTTCAGAAGGAGGGCTTGAAGGTCACTGATGCCATAGTGCTGCTGGACAGAGAGCAAGGAGGAAAGGACAAGTTGCAGGCGCATGGGATTCGTCTCCACTCAGTGTGTACATTGTCCAAAATGCTGGAGATTCTTGAGCAACAGAAAAAAATTGATGCTGAGATGGTCGAGAGAGTGAAGAGATTTATTCAGGAGAATGTTTTTGTCGCAGCTAATCATAATGGTTCTCTCCCTTCTGTAAAGAAAGGACCCAAAGAACTAAGCTTTGGTGCACGTGCAGAGCTGCCCGGGATCCACCCAGTTGCATCAAAGCTTCTCAGGCTTATGCAAAAGAAGGAGACCAATCTGTGCCTGTCTGCTGATATTTCGGAGTCCAGAGAGCTGTTGCAGCTAGCAGATGCTTTAGGACCCAGAATCTGCATGCTCAAGACTCATGTAGATATTTTGAATGATTTTACTCTGGATGTGATGAAGGAGTTAACCATTCTGGCCAAACGCCATGAGTTTCTAATATTTGAAGACCGGAAATTTGCAGATATAGGAAACACAGTAAAAAAGCAGTATGAAGGTAAGTATTATTCAGGAACCAACAAGAATCACAAATCCAGCTTAAACTGGCTGAAGAACAGAAGGAAATGTATTGGCTCACATGACAAAGTCCAGCTGTAGAAAAGCCTGTCAAGCGTGGTTGGCTCTAGGAGCTCAAGTGATGTCTTTTGGCCTTGCTTTCTCTCCAAGTCTCAGCTCTGCTTTCTTCTCTCTTGACTTCTTTCTCAGGTAGGCACACTCCTCAAACCAGTCGCTCAGACCTGGGGTATAGAATACCTTTATTAGCTCACCTGGGTAATATACCCTGCTCCTGGTGATGTGAGGCTATTTTTTAAAAATTTTTATTGCAGTATAGTTGCTTTACAATGTTGTGTTAGTTTCTATTGTACAGCAAAGTGAATCAGCTATACGTATACATATATCCGCTCTTTTTTGGATTTCCTTCTCATTTAGGTCACCACAGAGCATTGAGTAGAGTTCACTGAGCTAAACAGTAGGTTCTCATTAGTTATCTATCATAGTATCAATAGTATATATATGTCAATCCCCATCTCCCAGTTCACCCCCCCCACCCCACAACTTGGTGTCCATATGTTTGTTCTCTACGTCTGTCTCTATTTCTGCTTTGGAAATAAGATCATCTATACCATTTTTCTAGATTCCACATATATACATTAATATACAACATTTGTTTTTCTTTTTCTGACTTACATGACAGTCTCTAGGTCCATCCATGTCTCTACAAATGACCCAATTTCATTCCTTTTTATGGCTGAGTAATATTCCATTTATATATGTACCACATCTTCTTTATCCATTCCTCTGTTGATGGACGTTTAGGTTGCTTCCATGTCCTGGCTGTTGTAAATAGTGCTGCAATGAACGTTGGGGTGCATGTGTCTTTTTGAATTATGGTTTTCTCTGGCTATATGCCCAGTAGTTGGATTGTGGGTCACATGGTAGTTCTAGTTTTAGTTTTTTAAGGAACCTCCATACTGTTCTCCATAGTGGCTGTATTAATTTACATTCCTACCAACAGTGCAAGAGGGTTCCCTTTCCTCCACACCCTCTCCAGCATTTATTGTTTGTAGATATTTTAATGATGGCCATTCTGACCTGTGTGAGGTGATACCTCATTGTAGTTTTGATTTGCATTTCTCTAATAATTAGTGATGTTGAGCATCTTCTCCTGTGTTTGTTGGCCATCTGTATGCCTTCTTTGGAGAAATGTCTATTAAGATCTTCTGCCCGTTTTTTGATTGGGTTCTTTGTTTTTTGATATTGAGCTACATGAGCTGTTTGTATATTTTGGAGATTAATCCTTTGTCAGTTACTTTGTTTGCAAATATTTTCTCCCATTCTGTGGGTTGTCTTTTTGTTTTCTTTATGGTTTCACTTGCTGTGCAAAAACTTTTGAGTTTAATTAGGTTCCATTTGTTTATTTTTGTTCTTATTTTCATTACTTTAGGAGGGAAGTCAAAAAAGATCTTGCTGCGATTTATGTCAGAGAGTGTTCTGCCTGTGTTTTCCTCTTAGAGTTTTATAGTGTCTGGCCTTACATTCAGGTCTTTAATCCATTTTGAGTTTATTTTTCTGTATGGTGTTAGGGAGTGTTCTAATTTCATTCTTTAAAATGTAGCTGTCAGGTTTTTCCAGCACCACGTATTGAAGAGGCTGTCATTTCTCCATTGCATATTCTTGCTTCCTTTGTCATAGATTAGGTGACCATAGGTGTGTGTTTATCTCTGGGCTTTCTATACTGTTCCATTGGTTTATATTTCTGTTTTTTATGCCAGTACCATACTGTCTTGATTACTGTAGCTTTGTATTATAGACTGAAGTCAGGGAGCCTGATTCCTCCAGCTCTGTTTTTCTTTCTCAAGATTGCTTTAGCTATTCAGGGTCTTTTGTGTTTCCATACAAAATGCAAAATTTTCTGTTCTAGTTCTGTGAAAAATGCCATTGGTAATTTGATAGGGATTGCATCGAATATGTAGATTGCTTTGGGTAGTATAGTCATTTCCACAATATTGATTCTTCCAATCCAAGAACATGGTATATCTCTCCATCTGTTTTTGTTGTCTTTGATTTCTTTCATTAGTATCTTATAGTTTTTTGTACACAGGTCTTTTGACTCCTTAGGTTTATTCCTAGGTATTTTATTCTTTTTGTTGCAATGGTAAATGGGATTGTTTCCTTAATTTCTCTTTCTGATCTTTTGTTGTTAGTGTATAGGAATGCCAGAGATTTCTGTGTATTAATTTTGTATCCTGCGACTTTACTAAATTCATTGATTAGTAGTTTTCTGGTGGCATCTTTAGGATTTTCTATGTATAGTATCATGTCATCTGCAAACATCTGCAAACAGTGAGTGTTTTATTTCTTCTTTTCCAATTTGGATTCCTTTTATTTCTTTTTCTTCTCTGATTGCCATAGCTAGGACTTCCAAAACTGTTGAATACTGGCAAGAGTGGACATCCTTGTCTTGTTCCTGATCTTAGAGGAAATGCTTTCAGTTTTTCACCATTGAGAATGATGTTTGCTGTGGGTTTGTCGTATATGGACTTTATTACGTTGAGGTAGGTTCCCTCTATGCCCACTTTCTGGAGAGTTTTTTTATCATAAATGGGTGTTGAATTTTGTTGAAAGCTTTTTCTGCATCAACTGAGGTGATCATCTGGCTTTTATTCTTCAGTTTGTTACTATGGTATATCCCACTGATTGATTTGCATATATTGAAGAATCCTTGGGATAAATCCCATTTGATCATGGTGTATGATCCTTTTAATGTGTTGGATTCAGTTTGCTAGTATTTTGTTAAGGATTTTTGCGTCTGTGTTCATCAGTGATATTGGCCTGTGATTTTCTTTTGTTGTGATATCTTTGTCTGTTTTTGGTATCAGGGTGATGGTGGCCTCGTGCAGTGAGTTTGGGAGTGTTCCTCCCTCTGCAGTTTTTTGGAAGAATTTGAGAAGGATGGGTGTTAGCTCTTCTCTAAATGTTTACTAGAATTCGCATGTGAAGCCATCTGGTCCTGAGCTTTTGTTTGTTGGAAGATTTTTATTCACAGTTTCAATTTGATTATTTGTGATTGGTGTGTTCGTATTTTCTATTTCTTCCTGGTTCAGTCTTGGAAGGTTGTACTTTTCTAAGAATTTGTCCATTCCAGGTTGTCCATTTTATTGCCATATAGTGGCTTTTGGTAGTCTCTTATGATCCTTTGTATTTCTACAGTGTCAGTTATAACTTCTTTTTCATTTCTAATTTTATTGATTTGAGTCTTCTCTCTTTATTTCTTGATGAGTCTGGCTAAAGGTTTATCAATTTTGTTTATCTTCTCAAAGTACCAGCTTTTAGTTTTATTGATCTCTGCTATTGTTTTCTTTGTTTCTATTTATTTCTGCTCTGATCTTTATGATTTCTTTCCTTCTACTAACTTTGCGGGTTTTTTGTTCTTCTTTCTCTAGTTGCTTTATGTATAAGGTTAGGTTGTTTATTTGAGATTTTTCTTGTTTCTTGAGGTAGGATTGTATTGCTGTAAACTTCCCTTTTAGAACTGCTTTTGTTGCATCCCATAGGTTTTGGGTCGTCGTGTTTTCTTTGTCATTTGTTTCTAGGTATTTTTTTGATTTCTTCAGTGATCGCTTGCTTATTTATAGCATATTGCTTAGCCTCCATGTGTTTGTGTTTTACAGTTTGTTTCCTGTAATTGCTTCCTAATCTCATAGTGTTGTGGTTGGAAAGTTGCTTGATACGATTTCAATTTCTTAAATTTACTGAGGCTTGATTTGTGACCCAAGATGTGATCTATCCTGGAGAATGTTCCTTGTGCACTTGAGAAGAAAGTGTATTCCGCTGCTTTCGGATGGAATGTTCTGTAAATATCGATTAAGTGTATCTGGTCTAACGTGTCATTTAAGGCTTTTGTTTCCTTATTAGTTTTCTGTCTGGATGATCTGTCCATTGGTGTAAGTGGGGTGTTAAATTCCCCCACTATTATTGTGTTACTGTCGATTTCCCCTTTCACGGCTGTGAGCATTTGCCTTATGTATTGAGGTGCTCCTGTGTTGGGTACATAAATATTTACGGTTGTTATGTCTTCGTCTTCTAGGGTTGATCCCTTGATCATTGTGAGGCTATTTATGTAAACTTCTTGAAGCCCAAGGTATAGTTAGGGGTTATTTCCCTAAAGAAAATGGCTGTGCTTATGCCAGAAGAAAGGGACATGGGTTCTAGGCAGGCAAAAATGACAGATGTTGGCCCTGCAGAACACAATGAGTTCTGAATATTCAAAGAATGAAAATTGCAGCTATAGGAGACAAGGAAAAGGTAGTATAAAGTAAGATTTATTTTTAGCAGAAAAAGATCTGTTGATATGCATCCTTTTTAAAAAATTTTGTCAAATAGCTCAAGGTAGAGCATACATTAGTTTTAAAAAGTGCTTAATTCTTTACCAATTCTTTACTCATTCTTCTATGCAACTTTCTGTTATATTGGGTATATCTCTTTTTTCACTTACCCTTACAACGGACATTTTATGTTATTTAACAGTTATAAGCATCTTTTGAGACAACAATTTTTCTTAAAGTAATACATACATATTCTTAAGCTATTTCTTTAGGAGAGATTTGTCTGTAATGACTTTCTTCATGTGCTAAAGATATTGACTGTTGGGACTTCGCTGGTGGTCCAGTGGTTAAGACTCTGCACTCCCAATGCATGGGGCCCAGGTTCAATCCCTGGTCAGGGAACTAGATCCCGCATGCTGCAACTAAGAGCCCGCATGCTGCAAGTAAGACCCGGCACAGCCAAATCAATAAATAAATACTTTAAAAAAAAAGACTGTTGAAAGAGTTATACAAACTTTCTATAAGTTTGCATATAGTTTTTTTTTCAAAAATCTACTTGGGTTACTGTTGTCTGCTTTTAAAATGAATACAATTGTCTATTGAAATTTGAAGAGCTAAAGAGACCTAAGGAACAAGTAGATTTGAGAGATGGTAAAGTTTCTGAGAGATCCCTACAGAATGAAAATTTGTCATCTTCAGAGGAATTTCAGTTGATATCTTCCACTCAACAAACAACCTGTCTTCACTGGACCCTTTCCAGTTGCATAAATCTTATTGGTAGTCACAAGCATCAGCCTGCAAGGAAAAACAGTCTTATCAGTTTTGCTAGTAAACTAAGTGTAGAACTTATAAGATTTTTTTCTCCTTGTGATTTCTCAACCAGCTAACCAGGTGGACAGATAAATTTTTCACAAGTAGGTCCACTGATAATCACTAAAATTCTTGAAGTGTTTCCCTATTACATTGACATGTTACTAGGAGATTATTTCCATATTGTAGTTGGTTGGTTGGGTAAAAGTTAAGGGATTTTGTTTGGAAATTGACAGATATCTTTTTTCCCCTTTTCATAGGTGGTGTCTTTAAAATAGCTTCTTGGGCAGATCTAGTAAACGCTCATGTGGTTCCAGGCTCAGGAGTTGTGAAAGGCCTGGGAGAAGTAGGCCTGCCCCTGCACCGGGCATGCTTACTCATTGCAGAAATGAGCTCTGCTGGCTCCTTGGCCACTGGGAGCTATACTGAAGCAGCGGTAAGTGACAGAGGAGAGAGATTGGGGCAACAGAAGGCCGGGGCTGTGACACTGGATGTTACAGGGGAAGAAAATACCTTAATTTGGGGTCTATGGAATTGCTGTCAAAAACAAAAAAATCACCTGCTGTTTGTGTGACAGTATATTAATACTAGTTGGCTAGAATATCCTGATGGTTAATAGCATTTTATATCTTGTAGTGTACACCAAAGAAATTTGAACTGTACTCTTAAGAGAGAAACATTGAAACACAGATATTGGGTCAAATAAACATATGTCTGTATTTACCTGGTCTTTAAGATAGAGGAGTTTTTTCCCTTTCACCATGAATTGAAATTGAATAGCTTTTTCCCAGATACGCAGTTTCTTGGAATCTCCCGAGTCACACACAGATGCACATTCTCATGACAGCAGCCCACATGAAGCAGCTTACCTTTTCAGTCTTTGATATTGATTGGCATTGTATGGGAGAGCTCTTAACTAGAGTCCAGACACATTGTTTCCTTTAGTAGCTCCCCATTATTAAAAATCCTTATAACACCATACATGTTAGTGCCCAGCTCCAACCCCCTGCATGCCAGAAAAAAATGAGAGATGGATAATCATCTAGTTATAAAGCTCCTCTTTACATTCTCCTCTGGGCAAGGTTCATAGTTGGATAGTCACCTAGAAAGATGGATGGATTATCTTTGCAGATATTTTAAAGACTATTACTTTTTAAAGTAACAGGAATTTTTAATAAAATTTTAATTTTTACATGGGAATTTATGTTTCATATTTCAAAGCCTGTGGAACTGTGAAGAATTCATATGGCCCTAGGGCCAGGGTTTAACAGCACCCCTGAATTGACCATAAATGTCTATGATTTCCCAACTCTCATAGCAGAGGGTCCATGAGTCCAGTGCTAATATTTGGCATTCTGGATCTGGCTCAAGGACAATACATTGATTTTTGGTTGGTGGTAGTACTTAGTGGCAAGAATGGAACAGTCTGGGCCTCAGGGAAGAGCCAAATTAGAAAGTCAGGCAGACCTTCTAGGGAGGCTCTATGAATGTGAGGTAATGGTAGATAAATTGTGGAGACAAGTTATTGGCAAATGTTAAAGAAGAGGGAAAGCTGCAGAGGTAAGATTTCTTTAGCTAGCTCTTAACAACATAGTGGTTTTTTATGTGGTGGCTGTCCTTGAATATCTATGTAGATAGGCAGTAAGTCAGTGTGGTTTTATACCATTATAAATGTATTCTAGAGTACTACTTGTATCCTTTTTGGAAGTAAGTAGGTCCCCAAGCATTATTACAAATAAGTAACGATGCAGCATCTAGATTTTAGATGCACATAATATAAGATTTTTAGTGTTTTCAGTGTTTGGTTATAGGAGAAGGGGACGGAAGGTGTTATTTCAGGGTGGTCTTAATGGAGCAAGTGTGTAGATTCATATCTAAGATTACCTGTTTTAGATGTACTTAGTTTAATATGAAATGAGGAAATGCATCTATGAAATAAAGTTTCTTACGTTCTGTGTGGTTAAGTGCTTTCTTGTAATCTTTTATTACATTCCATTTAGGTGAGAATGGCTGAAGAGCATTCTGAATTTGTGGTTGGTTTTATTTCTGGCTCCCGAGTAAGCATGAAACCAGAATTTCTTCACTTGACTCCAGGAGTTCAGTTAGAAGCAGGAGGTAAGTCTATTCATTGGTAATGGTTTTTCCAAAATGCTTCTTTACCCAAGTCAGCAAGGACAAAATAAAACCTAGATATGCAAAATAGCTTGCAGTCTAATTTTAGGATGAAAATCTAGAAAGCTACTTTTTGTTGAAAAATGCCCAGAAACTGATAATTTTAATTGTTCCCAACTGATGTTCCAAATATGCTGCCAAAAAAGGTGTTCTGTGCTCAAGGAGGAATGCTCTAGGTTAAACAAAATCAGACATTTGTTTAGGACTTTGCAGAGCCTTTGATGTGCTAATGTTTATTGTGGTTCTTCAGTGTGGAGGTACCTGGTTCTGTCATGTCATCCAAACTTACCTGAACATGTTAACACTTTTAGCAGTCTGAGAAATGCAGTTGCAGTGGCTAAAAGAAAAAGAGCAAACTTTCTCAATGATAGTCTCTAGTCAGTGAAGGAGTAATCTAGGTTATTAAATGTCCTTTTGGGGGTTCAAAGTTGTTTTGTTTTTTTACTTTTAAAAAAGTAATATAGTAATTGAAATATAGTTGATTTACAATGTGTTCATTTCTGCTGTGCAGAAAAGTGATTAAGTTATACGTATATATACATTTTTTAAGTATTTTTTTCCATTATGGTTTATCACAGAATACTAAATATAGTTCCCTGTGATATACAGTAGGCCCTTGTTGTTTATCCACTCTATATATAATAGATTGCACCTGCTAACCCCAAACTCCCACTCCATCCCTTTCCCACCCCACCTCCCACTTGGCAACCACAAGTCTGTTCTCTGTGTCAGTGAGTCTGCTTCTGTTTCGTGGATATGTTCATTTGTGTCATATTTTAGATTCCACGTATAAGTGGTATCACAGGGTATTTGTCGTTCTCTTTCTGACTTACTACACGTAGTATGATAATGCCTAGGCCTATCCATGGTGCTGCAGATGGCATTTTGTTCTTTCTTATGGCTGAGTAGTATTCGTGTGTGTGTGTGTGTGTGTGTGTGTGTGTGTGTGTGTGTGTGTGTATGACTTCTTTATCCATTCATCTGTTGATGGCCATTAAGGTTGTTTCCATGTCTTGGCTATTGTGAACAGTGCCTCTATGAACACAGGGGTGCATGTATCTTTTTGAATTATAGCTTTGTCCAGATAGGAGTGGGATTGCTGGATCATATGGCAACTCTATTTTTAGTTTTCTGAGGAACCTCCTTACTGTTCTCCATAATGGCTGCCCCAATGTACATTCCCACCAACAGTGTAGTTAGGTTCCCTTTTGTCCACACCCTCTCCAGCATTGTTATTTATAGACTTCTTAATGATGGCTATTCTGACATGTGTGAGGTGGTACCTCATTGTAGTTTTGATTTGCATTTCTCTAATAATTAGTGATATTGAACGTCTTTTTATGTGCCTGTTGGCCATATGTATGTCTTCTTTGGAGAAAGGTCTATTTAGGTCTCCTGACCATTTTTTTAAAATTAATTAATTTATTTATTTATGGCTGTGTTGGGTCTTCGTTTCTGCGTGAGGGCCTTCTCCAGCCGTGGCAAGTGGGGGCCACTCTTCATCGCGGTGTGCAGGCCTCTCACTATCGCAGCCTCTCATTGCAGAGCACAGGTTCCAGAAGTGCAGGCTCAGTAATTGTGGCTCACTGGCCCAGTTGCTCCGCGGCATGTGGGATCTTCCCAGACCAGGGCTCAAACCTGTGTCCCCTGCATTGGCAGGCAGATTCTCAACCACTGCCCCACCAGGGAAGCCCCCTCCTGCCCATTTTTTGATTGGGTTGGTTTTTTTTATTGTTGTTGAGTTGCATGAGCTGTTTGTATATTTTCTGAAATCAAGCCCTTATCAGTCACATTGTTTGCAAATATTTTCTCCCATTCTGTAGTTTGTCTTTTCGTTTTGTTTATGGTCTCCTTTGCTGTGCAAAAGCTTGTAAGTTTGATTAGGTCCCATTTGTTTATTTTTGCTTTTATTCTATTGCCTTGGGACTGACCTAAGAAAACATTAGTATGGTTTATGTCAGAGAATGTTTTGCCTATGTTCTCTTCTAGGAGTTTTATGGTGTCATGTCATATATTTAAGTCTTTAAGCCATATTGAGTTTATTTTTGTGCATGGTGTGAGGGTATGTTCTAACTTCATTGATTTACATATGGCTGTCCAGCATTCTCAACACCACTTGCTGCAGAGATTGTCTTTTCTCCATTGTATATTCTCGTCTTCTTTGTCAAGATTGACCATAGGTATGTAGGTTTATTTCTGGGCTCTCTATTTCTGTTCCATTGATACATGTCTGTTTTCATGCCAGTTCCACACTGTTTTGATTACTGTAGCTTTGTAGTATTGTCCGAAGTCTGGGAGGTTTATGCCTCCTGCTTTGTTCTTTTTTCTCAGGATTGCTTTGGCAATTCTGGGTCTTTTTTGGTTCCATATAAATTTTAGGATTACTTGTTCTAGTTCTGTGAAAAATGTCATGGGTAATTTGATAGGGATCACATTAAATCTGTAGATTGCTTTGGGTAGTATGTCCATTTTAATGATATTCTTCTAATCCAAGAGCCTGGGATATCTTTCCATTTCTTTAAATCATCTTCAATTTCCTTTATTAATTTTTATAGTTCTCAGCATATAAATCTTTCACCTCCTTGGTCAGCTTTATTCCTAAGGTTTTTTTTTTTTGTATGATTTTAAGAGGTATTGTTTTTTTACATTCCCTTTCTGATATTGTGTTGTTAGTGTAAAGAAATGCAACCCATTTCTGTATGTTAATCTTGTATCCTGCTACCTTGCTGAATTTATCAGTTCTTTAGGGTTTTCTATATATAGTCTCATGTCATCTGCATAGAATGACAGTTTTACGTCTTCCCTTACAATTTGGATACCTTTTGTTTCTTTTTCTTGTCTGAATTCCAATACTATGTTGAATAGAAGTCATGAGAGTAGGCAACCTTGTTCCAGATTTTAGCAGGAAGGATTTCAGCTTTTCACTGTTGAGTATTATATTGGCTGTGGGTTTGTCATAAATAGCTTTTATTATGTTATGTTACCCACCTTGGTAAGAGTTTTTATCATGAATGGATGTTGAATTTTATCAAATGCTTTTTCTGTGTCTATTTAGATGATCATGTGATTTTTGTCTTTTCTTTGTTAGTGTGATGTGTCACATTAATTGATTTGCATTTGTTGAACCATACTTGTGATCCTGGGGTGAATCCAACTTGGTTGTGGTGCATGATCTTTTTTATGTGTTGTTGGATTTGGGTGGCTAATATTTTGCTAATATTTTATTTGGTTTTGCTAGTAGTTTTTTGCATCTGTATTCATCAAAGATATTGGCCTGTAATTTTTTTTTTGGTGGTATATTTGTCTCATTTTGGTATCAGGGTGATGGTGGCTTCATAGAATGTCTTTGAGAGTGTTCCCTCCTTTTCAATCTTTTGGAAGATTTTGAGAAGGATTGGTATAAGTTCTTCTTTATGTGTTTGATAGAATTTGCCTGTGAAGCCACCTGGTCCTGAACTTTTGTTTGTAAGGAGTTTTTTGTTTTTGTTTTTTTTATAGATTCTATTTCACTTCTAGTGATTGGTCTGTTCAGATTATTTATTTCTTCTTGATTCAGTTTTGGTGGGCTGTATGTTTCTAGAAAAACTTGTCCATTTCTTCTAGGTTGGCAAATTTGTTGGCATGTACTTGTTCATAATATTCTCTTACAGTGTTTTGTATTTCTGCAGTATTGTTTATTTCTCCTTTTTTCTTATTTTGTTTATTTAGGTTCTCTCTCTTTTCTTCTTGATGAGCCTGGCCAAAGGTTTGTCAATTTTGTTTACACTGTCAAAGAACAAGCTCTTAGTTTTATTGATTTTATCTAGTTTTTTTAATCTTTATTTTACATTTTTTTGTCTCTGATGTTTATTATTTCCTTCCTTTTGCTGACTTTAGATTGTTTGTTCTTTTTCTAATTCTTTTAGGTGGTAGATTAGGTTGCTTGAGATTTTTCTAGTTTTTTGAGAAAGGCTTGTATCGCTATGAAGTTCCCTCTAACAACTGCTTTTGTGGCATCCCACAGATAATGTACGGTTGTGTTTTCATTGTCATCTGTCTCAAGATATTTTTTAAATTTCCTCTTTGATTTCATCATTGACCCATTGGTTTTTTAGTAGCATGTTGTTTAGACTCCATGTAATCGTTTTCTTTTTCTATGGTTGATTTCTAGTTTCATGCTGTTGTGGTCAGGAAAGATGCCTGAAATAATTTCTATCCTCTTAAATTTGTTGAGGCTTGCTTTGTGCTCTAGTATGTGGTCAATCCTAGAGAATGTTCCATGTGCACTTGAAAAGAATGTGTATTCTGGGTTTTTTGGATGTAAGGTTCTAAGAATATCAATTAAGTCTAACTGTTCTGTTGTATCATTTAGGATCTCTGATGCCTTATTGATTTTCTGTCTAGGAAGATATGTCCATTGATGTGAGTGGGGTGTTAAGGTCTCCTACTATTATGGTATTCCAGTCAGTTTCTCCCTTTATGTATGCTAATATTTGTTTTATGTATTTAGGCACTCCTATATTAGGTACATATATGTTGACGAGAGTAATATCCTCTTCTTGTATTGATCCTTTTATCATTATATAGTGTCCTTCTTTATCTTTTTTTATGGCCTTTGTTTTAAAGTCTGTTTTGTCTGATACAAGTATTGCGACCCCTGCTTATCATTTCCGTTTGCATGAAATCTTTTTCCACCCCCTCACTTTCAATCTGTGTGTCCTTTGCCCTAAAGTGGGTCTCTTATAGGCAGTATATTGTAGGCTTTTGTTTTTTTATCCAGTCTGCCACTCTGTGTCTTTTGAATGGGGCATTTAGTCCATTGATGTTTAAGGTAATTCTTGATAGATGTGTATTTATTGCCATTTTAAATCTTTTTTTCCAGTTAATTCTGTATTTCCTCTTCTTCCCCTTTTCTTTTTGTTTTTCCTTTTGTGGTTTGATTTCCTTTTATTTTATGCTTGTGTTCTCTTCTTTTTGGTTTTTGTGAATCTATTGTGTTTTTGACTTGTGGTTACCCTGCTTTTCAAGTATGTTAACCCCTTCATATAGCTACGTGCTTTAGACTGGTAGTCATATAGGCTCAAATACATTCTAAAAAAAGACGAATCTACATTTTCTTAACTCTCCTCCTCAACATTTTATGATTTTGATGTCCTCTTTTACATCTTCATGTTTATCCTTTTGCTGTTCACTGTGGTCATCATCACTTTCACACACAAAAAATTTATTTTTTTCCTTTTTAATCTATATAGTGGCTTATGTAAGTGATTTTACTTTTTGGTTGTAATTTTCTCTTTGATATAGCTTCTTGTTTTTCTATTTAGAGAAGAAGACCTTTCAATATTTCTTTTATGATAGGGTTAGTATTGCTGTATTTTTAGTTTTTGCTTGTCTAAGAAATTCTCTCTCTCCTTCTATTCTAAATGATTGAGTGAATATATTTTGCCACTCCCTTCTGGCCTGCAACGTTTCTGTAGAGAAATCAGCTGATAGCCTTATGGGGGTTTCCTTGTAATGAATTGTTTTTCTCTTGCTGCCTTTAGAATCCTCTCTTTAACTTTTGCCATTTTAATTATAATATGTCTTGGTGTAGGTCTGTTTGTTTGGGTTCATCTTGTTGGAACCCTCTGTGCTTCCTGTACCTGGATGTGTTTCCTTCTTTAGGTTTGGGAAGTTTTCAGACATAATTTCTTCAAATACATTTTTGATCCCTTTTCCTGCCAGTGAGGAGGCTCCCTGGGGTACGGGAGTCTTTCCTCCTTCACAGCTCCCTCCCGGGGGTACAGGTCCTGTCCAGATTCCTTTCTATTTTTTTTTTTCTTTTGTCCTACCTGGTTATGTGGAGATTCTTTTTGTCCTTTCAGAAGTCTGAGGTCTTCTGCCAGCATTCAGTAGGATTCTGTGAGAACTGTTCCACATATAGATGTATTTTTTGATGTATTTGTGAGAGGAGGTGAGCTTCTCGTTCTTCTTCTCTGCCATCTTGATTGCTCTGCTTTGGTTTTTTTTTTTTTTTTGTGAATTTATTTATTTTTGGCTGTGTTCGGTCTTCGTTTCTGTGCGAGGGCTTTCTCCAGTTGCGGCAAGCGGGGGCTGCTCTTCATCGTGGTGCACGGGCCCACTATCATGGCCTCTCGTTGCGGAGCACAGGCTCCAGACGCACAGGCTCAGTAGTTGTGGCTCACGGGCCCAGTCGCTCTGCGGCATGTGGGATCCTCCCAGACCAGGGCTCGAACCCGTGTCCCCTGCATCAGCAGGCAGACTCTCAACCACTACGCCACCAGGTAAAGCCCTCTGTTTTGGTTTTGAATGGGGAAAAAATGGTGACCTGGAAACATTTTTTCTGAATTGGTTATTGTACAATAAATCTTGCTTAAGATTTCTTAAGCAAGAAAGCATATCACAGGAATGGGAGTTTATTCTATCCCTCTTTCCACCTCTTTCCTTAAGTTTGGAACTGTGAACATCTGGGTCACAGAATGTTTTGTGTATGTTTGGAACTGTGAACATCTGGGTCTCAGCAAAACAACTCTGCTTCATAGAGTATGGAGAATGTGCTGCTGTGGTACGTTTCCATGTCTAGAGTTACCTTTTTACAACTCCATAGTGTATCCTAGTTACACTTGGGCTGGAATATGTTTAATCATTCCCCTGTTGCATTTGGACTTTTTACAAACTAAACATCCTTGTATATATTTTTGCATGTATAGAGTTTTGGAATACTCTCCCACTAGGCTACAAACTCCTTGAGGATGAGAGCTTTTTCTGAAGAATGCATATCCTCTAGCACAGTACCCCTGTGCACCATAAAGGTTCTGTAAATACTTACACAGATGTTGAAGGGATGGATAATATGCTGTATAGGAGCAGATGTAAGAGTTGGTGTTTCTGTGAGTGGAATGATAACACTGAGAACATAATGACTGAGACTATAGATTTGGTAAACCTTGTTTTTCTTAAAACCCTGAAATACTAGAACTGTTGGATACCTGTCAACCTTGAAGAAGCTAGTTATTTTATATAAATAATATAACCACACTTATAAAGAAAGATACTACCTTTTTGGGGTTTTGATTTTTAAACAAAAAACATTATAGAAGGTTAACCAAAGAAAAGTAGATGTTCCCCTGGGGTTAGGGAGGACTGGGGGTCTCTGTTCCATTTCTTAAGTTTCACATTACAGGTTTTATATACTACAGAGTAGGCCTCAGCAGAATGACTTGCCTATCTAAGGCTTTATGATAGTTGCCTTAGTGTTCTACAATTTTTAAACTCTACATTTGTGCTAAACATTATCTGAATCAGGTAGATTTGTATTCCTAGCCCTTCCAGTATCTTTGGACAAGTCACTTCCCTTCCTTAGGTCTCGTTTTCTTGATCTGTAAAATGTGGGTAGTAACACTGTTGACCCTCACAGGGTTGCTGAGAGGCTTAATGAGCTAATGTATGTAAAGCAGCTTAGCACAGTGTCTTGGGACAGAGTAAGCACTCTTTGCTTGGCAACTGTTAATGTTCATTGGAAGCCTCCACAGTCTTTGACTAGATAAGTACAGTTAGAATCTAGGCTTTTAGGGATTTTTAAAGCATCTTGGATTTGAAAGATAATAATAAGCCATTTATAGGAGGCTTCTGGAACAGCAGAATTTAAAAAGAAGGAAAAAGTGGGGTTCTGGTTCAAGATGGCAAGATCCTGAACTGACCTCCTCCCACAGACAAACTGAGTCTATAGCTGTGTGTGGAACAATTTCCTTGGAAAGGCTGGCTGAGCACGGACTACACATCAGGCAAACGAGAAGAAAACCACATTGAAGTGGGTAGGAGAGGCTGGGATGCAACCTCACTGCTAACCCCACCCCTGGTATGAAGACCCAGAATCAGGGTGGAACTCAAAACCCAGAGCTTCTCCCTGAGGAGTGAAGGGTTTGAACTATACATCGGGCATCATAACTTTTAAGACCTGTACCTGAAAGATGAGCCCCCCCCAAAACATCTAGCTTTGAAAATCAATGGGGCTTATGTCCACAAGACCCACAAGACAGTAGTGATCTGAGTGAAATGGCTCTTAAAAGGCTTGCAAGCTCAGCCTCACCTGCCCCAGGGCCCAGCTCAGAGGGAGCCTGTGCTCAGACTTTAATATTAGCAAATGAGCCTTTTTATACTTAACGAGTTGGCCTGAGGGATAGGCATATACTGTAACACACATCTCCAAGAGCTTGCTGGAACACCCTCCAGGGACAGAGACTGGGGGGCACGATCTTCACACGCTCCCTCTGCTTTGGCTGGCAGCAGCATCTCTCTTTTTAACTTCTTCCCACAGGTGCCATCTTTACACTCCCCCTCAGCTTTGCTGCAGCCATTGGGCACATCTTCGCACTTTCCCTTTCCTCATCTCCTGGAAGGGACCTTTTACACGGGGCTGGTGCCCAGGGAACACCCCTTGATTGCTTGGCCCTAAAGGCCAGGGGGAGCTTATGTTGCTGTGTCCAGTGGGACTAACAAGTGAAGAGACAGTTTCTGGCAGGCTACATACCCCAGGGCACTGCACAGACAGCACACTGCAACACACCCCATCTTTCTGTGAAAGAGGCCTGTTTGCTTGTCCAGGAGCTTTGGCCTGAGGCTTCTCTTTTGGCAACCACCTGGGGCCTACAGAGATGTTTTCAGGGAACATAAGCTGATAGACACCATCTTTGCACTCTCCTTCTGCCTCACTACAGCTGTTATCTATCTCCCAGAAAAGAATTTAGATACTCATCTGCGGGCAGCAGAACTTATGCTTGCAGTCCCACAGGACTGTATGTATTTGCATACTTCAAAAGCTGTTGCCAGGGTTGGAGGCAAGATGGTGGAGTAGAAAGACTTGAGCTTACCTCCTCTCACAAAAACACCAAAATCACAACTAACTGCTGAACAACCCTCCTCTCACAAAAACACCAAAACCACAACTAACTGCTGAACAACCCCTGGCAAAAAAAGACTTGAACCTACCAAAAAAGATGTTCTACACCCAAAGATAAAGAAGCCAAAACAAGACAGCAGGAGGGGCACTTTTACCATATAATCAAATCCCTTACCTGCCGGGTGGGTGACCCACGAACTGGAAAACAATTATATCACAGAGGTTCTCCCACAGGAGTGAGAGTTCTGAGCCCCACATCAGGCTCCCCAGCCTGGGGGGTCTAGCATCAGGAGAAGGAGCCCCCAGAGCATTTGGCTTTGAAGGCCAGTGGGGCTTGCGTGCAGCAGCTCCATAGGACTGGGGGAAACAGAGACTCCACTCTTGGAGGGCACACACAGGGTTTCACATGCACTTGGACCCAGAGGAAAGCAGTGACCCCATAGAAGCCTGGGCCAGACCTACCTGCAGATCTTGGAGGGTCTCCTGGGGAGGTGAGGGTTGGCTGTGGCTCCCTGTAGGGCAGGTACACTGGTGGCAGAGGCCCCAGGAGATACTCATCAGCATGAGCTTTCCCTGAGGTCACCATTTTGGTGAGGCCTGGCCTGGGACACCTCAGGCCAGACAACAAACAGGGTGGAGACATAGTTCCACCCAAAGCCCTGACCCCACAGCTGCCTGTAAATATAGCCCTTGAGATGGCCCTGCCCACCAGAGACAAGACCCAGCTCCATCCACCAGAGAGCAGGCACCAGTCCCTCCCATGAGGAAACCTGCACTAGCCCCTGGACCAACCTCACCCACCATGGGGAAGACACCAGAAGCAAAAACTACAATCCTGCAGCATGAGGAATGGAGACCACAAACAGAAAATTAGACAAAATGAGATGATGGCAGAGATGAAGGAACAAGATAAAACCCCAGAAGAACAACTAAGTGAAGCGGAGATTGGCAA
Source organism: Aethalodelphis obliquidens (assembly GCF_003676395.1). NCBI lineage: Eukaryota > Metazoa > Chordata > Mammalia > Artiodactyla > Delphinidae > Aethalodelphis > Aethalodelphis obliquidens. Next base: position 70,008,562 of record NW_020837945.1, read on the forward strand.
TCTACCTGAAAAAGAATTCAAAGTAATGATAGTAAAGATGATCCAAGATCTTGGAGAAAGAATGGAGGCACAGACTGATATAAGAAATGTTTAAGAATGGAGGCACAGACTGATATAAGAAATGTTTAAGAAAGAGCTAAGGGACTTCCCTGGTGGTCCAGTGGTTAAGATTCCATGCTTCCACTGCAGGGAGCATGGGTTTGATCCCTGGTTGGGAAACTAAGATCCTCACATGCTGCACAGTGCAGCTAAAAAAACCCCTAGAAGCTTCAGAGAACAAACAGATGAACAATACAATAGCTGAAATGAAGAATACACTGGAAGGAATCAATAGCAGAATAAATAGGGCAGTAGGACAAATAAGTGAGCTGGAAAACAGACTGATGGAAATCATTATTGCAGAACTGAACAAAGAAAGAAAAATGATAGCACTATTTACAATAGCCAAGACATGGAAGCAACCTAAATGTCCATCAACAGAGGAGTGGATAAAGAAGATGTGGTACATATATACAATGGAATATTAGCCATAAAAAGGAATGAAATTGGGTCATTTGTCTCTACAAATGTGAATGGACCTAGAGTGTCATACAGAGTGAAGTAAATCAGAAAGAGAAAAACAAATATCAACACGTATATGTGGAATCTAGAAAAATGGTATCCATGACCTCGTTTACAAAGCAGAAATAGAGACACAGACGCAGAGAACCAATGTATGGATACCAAGGAGGAAAGCAGTGGGGTGTGAGGAATTGGGATCAACACATATACACTATTGATACTATGTATAAAATAGACAACTAAAGGGAATGTACTGTATAGCACAGGGAACTCAACTTAATGCACTGTGGTGTCCTAAATGGGAAGGAAATCCAAAAGGGAGGTGATATATGCATATGTATGGCTGATTCATTTTGCTGTGCAGTAGAAGCTAACAGAACAGTGTAAAGCAACTATACTCCAATAAAAATTAATAAAAAACAAAAAAAGAAAAATGAAATGAGGACAGAGACCTCTGGGACAACATTAAATGCACCAACATTCACATTATAGGGGTCCCAGAAGGAGAAGAGAGAGAGAAAGGGCCTTAGAAAATATTTTAAGAGATAATGGCCAAAAACTTTCCTAACATGGGAAAGGAGACACTCACACAAGTCCAGGAAGCACAGAGTCCCATATAGGATAAACCCAAGGAGGAACACACTGAGACACATATTAATCAAATCAACAAAGATTAAAGACAAAGAGATAATATTAAAAACAACAAATAACATACAAGGGAATCCCCACAAGGTTATCAGCTGATTTTTCAGCAGAAATTCTGCAGGCCAGAAGGGAGTGGCATGATATATTTAAAGTGATAAAAGAGAAAAACCTGCAGCCAAGAATACTCTACCCAGCAAGGCTCTTGTTCAGATTTGACAGAGAAATCAAAAGCTTTACAGACAAGCAAAAGCTAAGAGTGTTCAGCACCATCAAAACAGCTTTACAACAATGCTAAAGGAACTTCTCTAGATGGAAAAGAAAAGGCCACAACTAGAAATAAGAAAAATTACGAATGGGAAAGCTCACCAGTAAAGGTAAACATAAAGGTAGGAAATCATCCACACACAAATTTGATATCAAAATCAGCAATTGTGAGAGGAGGAGAGTACAAGTGCAGGACACTGGAAATGCATTTGAAATTAAGAGACCAACAACTTAAAACAATCTTGCATATGTATAGACGGCTATATAAAAACCTCATGGTAATGGCAAACCAAAAATCTACAATAGTAAACACACAAAACCGAAAAGGAATCCAAACACAACACTAAAGATAGTCATCAAATCACAAGAGAACAAAAGAGGAAGGGAAGAAAAAGACTTATAAAAACAAATCCAGAACAATTAACAAAATGGCAATATGAACATACATATCAGTAATTACCTTAAATGTAAATGGATTAAATGCTCCAACCAAAAGACAGACTGGTTGAATGCATACAAAAACAAGACTTGTATATACGCTGTCTACAAGAGACCCACTTTATTTTTTTATTTTTGTGTGCATGTGTGTGTATTGATAATTTATTCTTTTTTATTGCCAAGTGGTATTCCATGGTATGTATGTACCATCATTTGTTTAGAACATCTTACTTGTTTTCAGTTTTTTGCTATTACATGTAAAGTTGCTATGAATAACTGTGCACAGGTTTTTGTGGGGAATAAATTTTCATTTCTGTGTCATAGATGCCCAGGAGTATACTGAGTTGTATGGCAAATGTATATTTGGTTTTTAAAGAAACAGCTAGGGCTTCCCTGGTGGTGCAGTGGTTGAGAGTCCACCTACTGATGAGGGGACATGGGTTCGTGCCCCAGTCCGGGAAGATCCCACATGCCGCGGAGCAGCTAGGCCCGTGAGCCATGGCCGCTGAGCCTGCACATCCGGACCCTGTGCTCTGCAACAGGAGAGGCCACAACAGTGAGAGGCCTGCGTACCACAAAAAAAAAAAGAAAGAAAGAAAGAAAAAAGCTAAATTCTTTTACAAAGTGGCTGTATCATTTTATATTCCCACCAGCAATGTATGAGTGATTCAGTTTTTCCACAATCTCACCAACACCTGGTATTTTTTTTTTAACATCTTTATTCAACATCTGGTATTGTTGCTATATTTTTCATTTTAGTTGTTCTAGTAGGTAGGTAGTGATATTTCTTCATGGTCTGCATTTTCCTAATGGTTAGTGATGCCAAACATCTTTTCATGTGCTTATTTGCCATTCGTATATTTACTTTGGTGAGTTGTATGCTCAAATGTTTTTTAATTGAGTTTTTTTTTTTTTTTTTACTGGGGTATAGTTGTTTTACAGTGTTGTGTTAGTTTCTACTCTACAGCAAAGTGAAGTAGAGTTCCCTGTGCTATACAGCAGGTTCTCATTAGTTATCTATTTTATACATATTAGTGTATACATTGAAGAGACCCACTTTAAATATAGGGACACATACAGACTGAAAGTGAGGGGATGGAAGAAGGTATTCCATGCAAATAGAAATCAAAAGAAGACTGGAGTAGCAATACTCATATTAGACAAAATAGACTTTAAAGACTGTTATAAGAGACAAAGAAGGACACTACATAATGATCAAGGGATCAATCCAAGAAGATAGAACAATTGTAAATAAATATGCACCCAACATAAAGGCACCTCAATATATAAGGTTTCATCCATAAAAGAAATTGATAGTAACACAGTAATAGTGGGAGACTTTAACACCCCACCTACATCAATGGACAGATCCTCCAGACAGAAAATCAATAAGGAAACACAGGCTTTAAATGACATATTAGACCAGATGGATTTAATTGATATTTATAGAACATTCCATCTGAAAGCAGCAGAATACACATTCTTCTCAAGTTCACAAGGAACATTCTCCAGGATAGATCACATCCTGGACCACAAAGCAAGCCTCAGTAAGTTTAAGAAAAGTGAAATCATATCAAGCATCTTCTCTGACCACAATGTTATGAGATTAGAAATCAACTACAAGGAAAAAAAAACTAAAAAACACAAGACATGTGGAGGTTAAACATTATGTTACTGAACAACCAATGGATCACTGAAGAAATCAAAAGAGGAAATCAAACAATAGCTAGAGACAAATGAAAATGAAAACACAACGATCCAAAACCTATGGGGTGCAGCAAAAGCAGTTCAAAGAGGGAAGTTTACAGCAATACAATCTTACCTCAGGAAACAGAAATCTCAAACAACCTAACTTGATACCTCAAAGCAACTAGAGAAAGAAGAACAAACAAAACCCAAAGTTAGTAGAAGGAAAGAAATCATAAAGATCAGAGCAGAAATAAATGAAATAGAGATGAAGAAAGCAATAGAAAAGATCAATGAAACTAAAAGATGGTTCTTGGAAAAGATAAACAAAATTGATAAACCTTTAGCCAGACTCATCAGGGAATAAAAGGGAGGTCTCAGATCAATAAAATTAGACATGAAAAAGGAGAAGTTACAAAGGACACCACAGAAATACGAAGGATCATAAGAGACTACTACAGGCAACTATATGGCAATAAAATGGACAATCTAGAAGAAATGGACAAATTCTTAGAAAAGTACAAGCACCCAAGAGTGAACTAGGAAGAAATAGAAAATATGAACATACCAATCACAGGTACTGAAATTGAAACTGAGTAAAAAACTTCCACCAAACAAAAGTCCATGATCAGATGGCTTCACAGCAGAATTCTATCAAATTTAGAGAAGAGTTATCACCTGCCCTTCTTCAACTCTTCCAAAACATTACAGAGGAAGGAACACTCCCAAGCTCATTCTATGAGGCCACCATCACCCTGATACCAAAATCAGACAAAGATACCACACAAAAAAGAAAATTATTATAAGCCAATATCGCTGATGAACATAGATGCAAACATCCTCAACAAAATACTAGCAAACCGAATCCAACAATACATTAAAAGGATCGTACACCATGATCAAGTGGGATTTATCCCATTGGATGCAAGGAATTTTCAGTATCCACAAATCAATCAGTGTGATACACCACATCAACAAATTGAAGAATAAAAACCATATCATCTCAATAGATGCAGAAAAAAACTTTTGACAAAATTCAACACCCATTTATGATGAAGACTCTCTGGAACCTGGGCATAGAGGGAATCTACCTCAACATAATAGAGGCCATATATGACAAACCCACAGTGATGAAAAGCTGAAAGCATTTCCTCTAAGATCAGGAACAAGACAAGGGTTTCTGCTCTCACCACTGTTATTCAACATAGTTTTGGAAGTCCTAGCCATGGCAATCAGAGAATGAATCTAGGAGCTGACTGAGACCCTCCCCTTTGGGACACTGATAGGTCTTGGCATACCCTCGAGTACTCAGAGCTATTACAAATGTAATAGGCTGCTTTGACGATCAAAAGATTTGAGAAACAACCAGGAGCTAGGGTAGGGCTGAATGACAGGTTTCATCTCATACATGAGGCTACTCCTTTAAGACCAGCTGAGATAGTTGTTTCATCTAATGCATAGAAACCAACCCAGAGTCAAGCAAAATGAAGAAACAGAGGCATATGTTCCAAACGAAAGAACAAGATAAAAGCCTGAGGAAAAGACCTTAATGAAATGGAGATAAATAATTTACCCAATAAAGAGCTCAAAGTAATGGTCATAAAGATGCTCCCGAACTCAACTTCGACAGAGATGGAAAATATATGTATTAAATAGTCACAGAGCTGAGGAATACAATAACATAACTGAAAAATACACTAGAGGGCTTCAGACTAGATGAAGCAAAGAAAGGAACTTGAAGAGAAGGCAGTGGAACTTACCCAATCAGGACAGCAAAACCAAAAAAGAATGAAAAAAGTGAAGATAGCTTAATGGACTTATTGGACACATCTAGTAGACTGACATTCTCATTATAGGAGCCCCAAAAAGGGAGAGAAAGGAATATAAAACTTGATGAAATAATGGGTGAAAACTTCCCTACCCTAGGGAAGGAAACAGACATCCAGATGCAGAAAGCCCAGAGTGTTCCAAATGAGATGAACCCAAAGAGACCCTCATCAAGACACATTATAATTAAAACACCAAAAGCGAAATACAAGGAGAGAATCTTAAAAGCAGCAAAAGAAAAACAACTTGTTATGTACAAGGGAACCTCCATGAGACTATCAGCAGATTTTTCAGCAGAAACTTTCCAGGCCAGAAAGTAGTGGCATGATAATATACAGTGCTGAAGGGGAAAAAAAAACTTGCAACAAAGAACTCTACCCAGCAGAGTTATTCAGAATTGAAGGAGAGAATTTTCCAGATTAGCAAATCTAAAGGAGTTAATCATCATTAAACCAGCCTTACAAGAAATGTTAAAGGACTTCTTTAAGCTGAAAAGAAACTGTGCTAATTAGTAACAAGAAAACATAGGAAACAATAAACTTCACTGAAAAAGGTAGTGGATCAACCACTTAAAAGGTTAAGAGACAAAAGTAGTAAAAATAATTATAACTATAATAATTAGTTAAAGGACATACAAGATAAAAAGATGTAAAATGTGACATCAAAAATATAAAACCTTGTGGAGGGAGTTAATATGTAGAGCTTTAGAATGCAATCAAACTTAAGTTGTTATCAACTTAGACTGTTATGGATACAAGTTGTCATATGTAAGCCACATGGTAACCACAAAGCACAATCCTGTAGTAGACACACAGAAGATGAAGAGAAAGGAATGTAAGCATACCACTAAAGAAAGTTATCATAGCACAATGGAAGAAAATAGAAGGAGGAAGAGAGACTCAATAGATGCAGGAAAAGCATTTGACAAAATTCAACATCCATTTATGATAAAGACTCTTAACAAAGTGGCTTTAGAGAGAACTTACCTCAGCCTAATCAGGACCACAGCTAACATCATACTGAAAAAGCTGAAAGCTTTTCTTCTGAGATCAGAAACAAAACAACAATGCACACTTTTGCCACTTTAATTCAGGTTAGTAGTTGGAGAGCCTAGCCAGAGCAGTTAGTCAGAAAAAGAAACAAAAAACATCCAAATTGGAAAGGAAGTAGCAAAACTGTCACTATTTGTAGATGACATCATATATAGGAAACCCTGCAGACTCAAAACAACTGTTAGAACTAATACACAAATTCAGTTAAGTTACAGGACACAAAGTCAAAAATCTGTTGCATTTTTATACACCAGCAAACAATCAGAAAGAGAAATTAAGAAAACAATCCCATTTACAATTGCAACAAAAAGAACAAAATACCTACAAATAAATTTAACCAAGGAGCTGAAAAACATGTACACTAAAAACTATAAGACAAAGACATTTATGAACAAAATTGAAGACAAAGATAAATGGAAAGATATTTCATGCTCATATACTGGAAGAATTAATACTGTAAAGATGTCCAAATTACCCAAAGCAATGTACAGATTCAGTGCAATCCCTATTAACATTCCAATGGCACTTTTCACAGAAATAGAACAAAAAATCCTAAAATTTCTTTGGAATCACAAAAGACGCCAAATAGCCAAAGCAATCTGGAGAAAGAACAACAAAGCTGGAGGCATCACACTCCCTGATTTCAAATTATATTACAAAACTATAGTAATCAGAACAGTATGGTATTTGCATAAAAACAGACACATAGATCAATGGAACAGAATAGAGAGCTCCAAAATTAACCCACACATATATGGTCAGTTAATTTTTGACAAAAGAGCCAAGAATATACAATGGGGATAGGACAGTCTCTTCAATAAAATGGTGTTGGGAAAACTGGTTAGCCACATGCAAAAGAATGAAACTGGACCACTATCTTACACCATACACAAAAATTAATCCAAAATGGATTAAAGATGTGGATGTAAGATCTGAAACCATAAAATTACTAGAATAAAACATAGGTGGTAATCTCCTTGACATAGGTCTGGGCAATGATTTTTTAAAATCTGATTCCAAAACAACGAAAGCAAAAATAAACAAGTGGGACTTCATCAAACTAAAAAGCTTCCACACAGCAAAGGAAATCAACAAAATATAAAGGCAACTTACTGAATGAAAGAAGATATTTGCAAATCATGTCTGATAAGGGGTTAGTATACAAATATAAAGAACTCATACAGCTCAATAACAACAACAAAAAATCACATTAAAAAATTGGCAAAGGATCTGAATAGACATTTTTCCAAAGAATATGTGCAAATGGCCAACAAGCACATGAAAAGATGCTCAACATTGCTAATCATCAGGGAAATGCAAAACAAAACCACAATGAGATACCACCTCACAGCTGTTAGAATGGCTATTATCAAAGCTTTTCCTGTATGATCAAACAAAACAAGGATCCCCACTATCAAAAGACAAGAAATAGCGAGTGTTGGCGAGGATGTGGAGAAAAGGGAACCCTTGTGCACTGTTGGTGAGAATGTAAATTGGTGCAGCTCCTATGGAAAATAGTATAAAGTTTCCTCAAAAAATTAAAAACAGAACTGCCATCTGATCCAGCAATTTCACTTCTGGGTATTTATCCAAAGAAAACAACACTAAGTTGAAGATATATCTGCACCCCCATGTTCGTTGCAGCATTATTTACGATAGCCAAGATATGGAAACGACCTAAGTGCCCACTGATGGATGAGTGGATAGAGAAGATGTTGTGTGTATATACAATGGAATATTACTCAGCTATTTAAAAAAAAAAATGAAACCTTATCCTTTGTGACAGTATGGATGGATGCCCTTGAGGGTATTACGCTAAGTGAAATAAGTCAGAGAAAGACAAATGCTATATGAGCGCACATATGTGTAACCTAAAATCAACAGATTGGATGTTCCCAGAGTTGTGGGGTAGGGGTGGATGGAATGGGTGAAGGGAGTCAAAGGGTACAAACTTCCAGTTATAGAGTAAGTCCACGAGGATGTAATGTACAGTATGCCAACTTTGTTAATAAAACTATATAGCATATTTGAAAATTGCTGAAAGAGTAGATCTTAAAAGTTCTCATCACAAGAAAAAAAAGTTTTGTGACTGTAAGGTGACAGATGTTATCTAGACTTATTGTGATGATCAGTTTATAATGTATCCAAATCATGATGTACACCTGAAACTAATGTTACATGTCAGTTACACCTCAATAAAAATTTTTTTAAAAAAGAACAAAAAAGCCAGAATTAAGAATTAGGGTTTGGGGCTTCCCTGGTGGCACAGTGGTTGAGAGTCCACCTACTGATGCAGGGGACATGGGTTCGTGCCCCAGTCCGGGAAGATCGCACATGCCGCGGAGCGGCTGGGCCCGTGAGCCAAGGCTGCTGAGCCTGCGTGTCCAGAGCCTGTGCTCTGCAACGGGATAGGCCACAACAGTGAGAGGCCCGTGTACCGCAAAAAAAAAAAAAAAAACAGAATTAGGTTTTGTATGTAATCTAAGCACTTGGCGGGGCTGAGGGGAAAGGCTGGCTCACACATGTGGTCAGGTTAGATGCCTTGCGAGGACTTTTCCAACAGCATGTCACAGTGCTTCTACGATGTATATTACAATCGTCTTCAATTGTGAGGCAATTTTTATTGTATTTTATTTGCTACTGAACCTTTTTTGGCAACATAGGAAATTTATTCCTTTGTTTTTTGATGCTGTTAAAGTATAAATGCTCTAAAATTAGACATTGAAAAGGAATTGGTTAGTATCTGTCCCCACTGTGGAGGTCTCTGGCCAATCCAAGGAGTCCCTTCACCTGCTTTTATTCACTTGCTCTGTAGAAGGGGTGTGGTGAACAAGAGCATATTTTTATTTAAAGCGGGTTAGATACTTTTCAGGAAAGTCATGACAGGTTTTCTGATTTCCTGTATTAATTAAACAAACTTTTGTGGTTTTGTAGGTGATAATCTCGGCCAGCAGTACAACAGCCCACAAGAAGTGATTGGCAAACGAGGTTCTGATATCATCATTGTGGGCCGGGGCATAACAACATCAGCTAATCGTCTGGACGCAGCCGAGATGTACAGAAAAGCTGCTTGGGAAGCTTATTTGAGTAGACTTGCTGTTTGAGTGTCTTGGATACATTTTTGTGAAGGCCTTGAAGATACATGGTCTCCTGAGATGCCACTGGCTTGAAGTAATAAACAGCCTTTAATACTGCTTGGATTCTTCCACGGGTCCTGGGTGGAATGACTTCTGGAGTTACCACGGCACACAGGAAATATTCAGTGACTATAATCACTGCACTGTCACTATAATCAGTTCATTTTCAAGCTTTTATTGAGTATGATGTTGGTTAGGCAGTCACAGCCCTGTCCTGTTAGAATCCGCCACATTTGAGGAAGTCCCCCAACTCTAGATCAGACTTTTTGATTCTTTGAATTGCCATGAGACAGAAATTTTAGGTCATGAAGAGGCTAAAACCAGTACAGCATTTCTTGTGTCCTTTATTCAGCGTCTAATGTGGTACCCTAATAATATTTAAATATTAGCTGTTCTCCTCCTCTTCTGCTTAAAAGTAATAGTCCAGGTGTCCACGTGGTGCTGGCTGCCAGCACTGCCGTTGCTCACTCACCGGAGGGGGCGCGGTGGGAAACAGGAGATGACTGTAGTTGAGCCCCTGAAGCCAGTGTCAGCCTTTCATTTCAACATGGAGAGGGCTTCTGACTCAGTTCTTCCCCGGGGCAGTTTAAACCTGTGCTGAACCCCAGGCACTGATTCCTTTTGCCTTATTTCTATTAGAAATGGACCCGCTTCTCCTTCATTTATTTAAAAAGACAGCAGCATCAAGAGGTCTAAGGTTTCATTTGGAGGTTTGCTTGAGGATCCTACATGATTGTCCGAAATGCCATTGACAGAGAGGGATGTCAGCCTTCACATTTAGAAACGAGAAAGGAGCCCAGCAACAGAGCTGAAGCTTTTGGGGTCTCCACTGTGGTGGGGCTGGACACTTCACACGTGTGGCAGTTAGGCAGCCTCTCACTCTGGTCCCCAGTGCACTTTCTCCTAGAAATTCTTCTCAGTTTCTGGACGATCCCTGGGCTCCGATACTGATACAGATTTTCTCCATTTTTAATATTTCTTTGGTCTGTTCAGGAAGCATCTTAGAGGGAGGGGAGTGCAGGGTGTGGGCTCAGGTGATCCTTTTGAAATGGCCCGGCTGCACATTCAAGGCCCTGGGGTTCTAGAGCAGGGCCAGGTGGCAGTTGCATTTGAAGGCTCTCAGTTCTGATTCCACCAGCACACTCCTGATCTGCCGTTCTCATCTCGATCATGCCTACAAGCAGTGGCAGGTGTCAGAGGAGACTTGCCGTTTCCTCAGGATGACAGCTGTTCCCATCTCTGACTGCCCCACTCTTCAGCTTTCGTGAGTCAGATAGAAGCCTGTTAGGTCAAGTCAGGTGCTTATCTTGGAGTCTACACTTAACAGCTTCTGCTCTGAAGTCCAGTTGAGCTTCGGGTCCCAGTGCTGCAGCTCCAGAGAAGTTCCCCCTGGGAAAGGCAAATTATCACGGAATAAGGCTGGAAGGAAATGGAAGAAGTGTGGCCTCGGGGCTACTCTGGAGGAGCTGAAAGTTAGGAAGAGGTGGAAAATTTTCTAATAAGAACTTACGGGAATTTCTTGGATATGTTAAAAGTCTTGGTGACCTCAAGGCCGAGAGACCTTTGCAGTAATGTGCTGAGGTCTCAAATGCCCACTTAATGGACTCACACTTCAGCATGCGTCAGAATCACCTGGAGTCTCATTAAATCAGACGTTGGCCCAGCTCCAGCGTCGACTCTGGGTAGTTCTAGGATAGGACATGAAAGTTTGCATCTCTGACGAGTTCTCAGGCAATGCTAATGCTGCTGGTACAGGGACCACACTTAGAGCATCACTACCCTGGTTAGTCACATTTTTCTTCTGCAATGAAATGGTCTTGGAGTCTCTTTCTCCTGCTGAGAACAGGAGAAAAGTCCTGCCATAAGCAGTTGTTTTACTGAAGCTCACTCAGGGCCCCTTCTGGGTGACTTGAAGGGAAATCAGAGGAGCATCAAAGAATCACCTGGGCCCCACCATCGGAGATTCTGTTTCAGCAGATTTGAGGCGAGGCCTGGAAATCTGCGTTTCAACAGGTACTTCAGCTTATTTTGATGTTTCTTGAGACTAAGCCCAGTGCAGACAGTCTGCAGTCATAAAACTTTGGAGCACAAATTGATTGAGACAAGACAAAGAAGAACTTGGCTGTCTAGGACCTATGACGGGACTATTCAGCATAGAAGCATTTTAGAGGCATTTAATAGTTTAGCCCTTTCTCAGTCAAGAAATATTTACAGAGCATGAGCTCTGAGCTTACAACACCGGCCCTAGTGAAGAAAATGGGAACAGTCTTCGCAGGGTGCCCAGAACAACATCTGTAAGACTAATGGGACTGGAGAATATCAATGCTGGCCTCTTCCAGTACTCTGGGTGTTTAGTAGAGCATAAGACAGTCAATTTGTAGTGCCGCAGGAACCTAAGAAACCTGGTCCGCTCTCCTTACTTTAAAGCGACAGACGTATAGACCCTGAAAAGTGAAGGGATCAGCTCATGACCAGCTTGTGAGCAACACAGGCCTGGGGCCTCCGACCCAACTCATCCTCACTCACAGTGAAGCGGACTGTCTACGGTCTCTGGAAGAGGGCACGGAGGGTGAGGGCGGCCGCCTGAGGACACGCAACACTCAGCCAGCTCTCCTAGCACAGTGCTGCTGGGCCCACGTAGGCAAGGCCCAGAAGCACCGCCACAGGCTTTGCCAGGAGCTCCAAAGAAGAGAGCAGATACGGGGTATCATCTCCTTTGAGGTGGGTGGACACAAGGAGCAAGAGTGGGGAGGCTCAGGACTAGGGCACGTGCACACTCTGTGTGTGTGTGTGCGCGTGCGCGTGAGTACACATCAGAGGGCCAACTGGATGTTTCTGCCGCGAGAGGAGCTGAGGTTTCTGACAGCCCATCTTGGTCAGTGCAGTGCTGGCCCATAGATGCAGTCTGTGGCCTCCTACCAACCATGGGTTTGCTGCTACGTGCCAGGGGTGGGCAAAAGAAAGAAAATACCTGAGGAAATCCAGCAACCAGGAGGGGAAAGCAAAGAAAACCACCTGTAACAGGTGTTAGCTCCAAGAGAGCAGGGATTTCACCTTGTGTTCAGTGCAGTATCTCTGCACCTGGAACGGGCCCAGCAAATGTTTCTGAATGAATGCAAGCATAGGTGCCTTCTATGGTGAAGGGGAACTGCCACAGGAAGCAGACCCGCTTCAGAATAACAAAAACAAGATGACAATTTGTGTGTGTTGGGGGGAGGGGGGACTAAAATGAAAATTTTCATTTTGAATGTGAAAATGTGATGGAAATATTTCAAGATGGTGTGATTATATTGAGAACTACATCTGTGGGCAGGAAGATCAAGTGGAAGAAATACCAAAATTCAAAACAAAGGGACAAAGAAATGGAAATAACGAGGGAGCAGATGAGAGGCTTACAGAACAGATTCCTGAATATAAAGAGGAAAAGACGATGGGAGGACAGGAAATATTTACAGAAATAACTGAGGAAGTTTTCCCCAGTTTGAAAAAATACTTGAGTCTGCAGAAGCAAAGGGCCCAGTGAGTTCTAGGCAGGTGTTGTGGACAAAGGCATACACCTGGGCACATGCTGTCAAAATCACTGAACTTCAAAGATGGGAAATTTTACAAACATCTAGAGGAATAAAATACTTGGAAAGTGAAAGGAATCCAACTAGTAGCAGACTGTCACCTCTAACACTGGAAGCTTGGAGACAGGTAGTGGCATCCACAGGCCCTGAGAAAGGCCTGTCACAGCCAGGAATCCTGAGCCCAGCTATGTGATCCCCTGTCGGGCTGTAGCAGCCTGGTTGTGAGTGTTCATGGTGCGCCTCAGTGCTCTGACTCATATCGGCACCAGTGAGTGAGAGGCACTGAGCATGTGCCTCTGAAAAGGCTCCTTGAGGGAGGCCGGGAGTGCAGGCAGAGCGGGGCTATCTGGCCAATAAAAATGGGACCTGTCAGTCGCTGAAGCAGTGACTCTATCCCAGAATCTTAGGAAACTGATTTTGGAAGCTCCTTAGAGATCATCTAATCTGATCACCCCATTTCACAGATGAAATTGAGTCCCATTGGGAAATGATTCACGCAAGGTTACAGAAGAGCCAATGACAGGCAGAGTAAGGACTGGAATCCCTGTCGTTACCCTCCAATTTGGTATTTTTGTTATTACACTTTTTATCCCGTTTCTGTAAGGTAGATACATTCAACTTTGTCCCCCTTTCTATCAACACGCAAATACATACTGTACATATAATATTCTTTCACCATTTAATCAAATATTTATTGAACACAGGGCGTGAACCTGACATACATCGTCCCAGTCATTACAGAACTTAGTTTCCAAACTAAACTTTCACAAGGACTTCCGTACCATCCTAAGCGACAGCAGCCAGTCTTTCCTTCCCCATCAGTCACAACTTCATTGCTACCAGGATGCAATAGAAAGTACCAAAACAAGTGGCAATTCTGTGAACGTCCCCATCCTTCCTTCCTCCCTGAATCCATACACTTTGCCTTACGACTCAGCAGTTCCTCCCATTTGAGGTGGAGAGTATTTCCACAACCACTGATGTTGGACTCAGCTGTGTAGGTTTCTCTGGCCAATGGAATGTGGGGGGGAGGGGTCAGGGTCCCAGTTCCGAGTCTAGACTTGTGTTTCTGCCACCATGAGAAAAGCATGCCCTGATTAGCCCACACGTCCCAGGAGAGTAAGAGCGGAGCAGAGCCCACACCAGCCTTCCGCAGCCTGATGCCCGGGGGCCCCACCTGGCCCGCGAGCCTGTGAGCATGGCAATCAGTGCTCATCACTGGACGCCAGGGGATCGGGGTGGGGGGTTGTGCAGCAGTAGCTAACTAATAGTTACAGTGCGCCCCACGTCTAGCCCTGGTCACCGGGAGGACAATAGCTTGACTCCACCAAGACTCTGCCTTCCCCGCCTTCACCTGCGGCTGCTTTCAGAGATCTCTCCAAAAGAAACAGCCACTTGGCTCCTGTGGGAACACTGTGCTTCTGCAGTGAGCCCACCGTCAGCCAGTAGGTAACCATGGACTCTGCAGTTTGCTTCCTCCACCCCTTAGCAGATGGACGTGATACCTGTCATCAGCACCCCGGCTGACTGGCCATGGGCTAAGAGTACCAGTGGGGCAGGGATACCAAAACATGTTTTTTGGAGGAATCTGGTATTTTTTAAAAAAGGGGGGATGGGAATCAGGACTCCTTAGGGTTCTTTATTTTATAGTTAATGCTGTCTTTATTAAATGCTGTTTTTTGTTTTTTGCAGTACGCGGGCCTCTCACTGTTGTGGCCTCTCCCGTTGCGGAGCACAGGCTCCGGACGCGCAGGCTCAGCGGCCATGGCTCACGGGCCCAGCCGCTCCGCGGCATGTGGGATCTTCCCGGACCAGGGCACGAACCCGTGTCCCCTGCATCGGCAGGTGGACTCTCAACCACTGCGCCACCAGGGAAGCCCTAAATGCTGTTTTATTTTGCATTCTAGGACACAGGATGCTATATCTCTTTTTAGATCCTAGGACCTTTAAAGTTTGTAATCTGGCTTTGAATGAATTATCAAGTGATTTTGTTTTTTTTTTTTCCTCTGCAATCTGTTTTCTCCATAGCCCTTCCAAGCCCACACTTGGCCTTTGTGCCTCAGGAGAGGGATGCCACAATGGAAATACAAAGAGAAACAAAACAATTAGAATATTTTTTAACTTTTCAAGTTCAAGGTCTTGGCATTAAGGACTGGTTTGGAAGAATGTTTCCCTCTCTCCTTCCCACCAAGCGAACAGGGGAGGAGTATTCCTCTGGCCTGGGGAGAGGAACAGAAGGTGGAGGGGTGGACACAGTCAGATCCTGGGGTGGGCTGTGATATGGAATCCCCACCCCAGGCAGGGAGGGCGGGAGGGAGGAAAAAAGAGGCACAGACAGCAGAGGAGCTCCGGGCCTCGCTTTTCTAGGAGGGGCCCAGGAGAGCAGTGATGCCAGAAGACCCACCCCAGCGCGGAGCGTGGCAGTGGACTTGGAGGCCACGTGTGGCTGAGGCAGAGCCTGAGGCAGCCTGAGCTTCTGTGGCTCCATATAACATGAGGGAGAAGCCGCATTTCCCTGAAAAGGGCATGGGAGTTAGCTGAGAAACACATCTGGTGGGCCTGAAGGCTCCCCCGCCACCGTGTAGGGACATTTCAGCAGAAAGTGGTCCTGATGAGGACAGTGACGTCTGAGCAGGTGCCGTGTGCACAGGCAGCTCTGTGGGCCTGCCTCCAATGTCATGCTGCTGCACTTAGCCTGCAGCGTGGGCCACAGGGGACCCTGAAACGACTGTGATTAACAAGACACTGTCCCTCTTTACCTAGTAACTGTTTTCTGTCATCACTTGAATAGAGATGGTGATGTTAAAAAAAATAATAGTGAATTGGTACAGCCACTATGGAGAACAGTATGGAGGTTCCTTATAAAACTAAAAATAGAACCACCATATGACCCAGCAATCCCACTACTGGGCATATACCCTGAGACAACCATAATTCAAAAAGAGTCACATACCAAAATGTTCATTGCAGCTCTATTTACAATAGCCCGGAGATGGAAACAACCTAAGTGTCCATCATCGGATGAATGGATAAAGAAGATGTGGCACATATATACAATGGAATATTACTCAGCCATAAAAAGAAACGAAATTGAGCTATTTGTAATGAGGTGGAGAGACCTTGAGTCTGTCATACAGAGTAAAGTAAGTCAGAAAGAGAAAGACAAATACCATATGCTAACACATATATATGGAATTTAAGAAAAAAAATGTCATGAAGAACCTAGGGGTAAGACGGGAATAAAGACACAGACCTACTAGAGAACGGACTTGAGGATATGGGGAGGGGGAAGGGTAAGCTGTGACAAAGCGAGAGAGAGGCATGGACATATATACACTACCAAACGTAAGGTAGATAGCTAGTGGGAAGCAGCCGCATAGCACAGGGAGATCAGCTCGGTGCTTTGTGACTGCCTGGAGGGGTGGGATAGGGAGGGTGGGAGGGAGGGAGACGCAAGAGGGAAGAGATATGGGAACATATGTATAACTGATTCATTTTGTTATAAAGCAGAAACTAACACACCATTGTAAAGCAATTATACACCAGTAAAGATGTAAAAATAATAATGTTTTTTGCACACCTGAATGATGGCCTGAAGAGTCTTATTCGCCTCATAGAATTTGCTCAGGGAAAAACACCCTCACCAGTCTCCAATCTCCTTCCCCCGCTTATGCTCTTCTCTTCCGCCCTCACCCCTGCCACCTTGCTGCTCTCAGACTTCCCCAAACCCCCGTGGTCCCCTCTTCCTCCCTCCTGTTGCCTTCTTCCCCTTTTAAACTCCAGGTCCATGCGATAGGGGATGTCTCCCAACTCAGGTCAAGCCTACAGTCCCTGAGGCTTGAGCAGGAATGAGCCCTCAGGGACAGCTCGACAGGCAGAGAGCAAGGCAGCCCCGGCCTCCCCGTCTCTCCTGGGGCCTCTGCCCAGCTCTCCCCTCCCACCCACGTGGGACCCTCCCATGGGTGCAACCCACAACCCTCAGTTGTGGTGGGTTCTGTTCAGTGTAGGTTTTAAAATATTGTTTTATGGTCACAGGCCACGATGTGAATGCCAACCATCACATACAACCGCTCATACAAATATTCCGTTCCCGCAGGGCTGGCTGGACCAGCAGGGAAATGAACCACAAACCAGTGCCCGCACCAACCCATGGTCAACTCATGGAAGAGAGTCTTTAAAGTGTTGAACTTTTATGCCAGGAATCATGAAATGTGTGTCAGTTGTCATCTTCCGTCGTTTTTCCCCCTCGGTTTTTAAATAGAAAAGTTCCTTGAACTGTACCTGGATTTTCGGTCACCACGCATATACCAGAGACTGCTCATAAGGTGAGGACAAGAGAAAAAGATGCAAGGAAGGAGGAGGGAAAGAGACGTTTTATAATCTCTCCATCTGCATTCAGATGACTCTCTAGTCATACCGCAGAGTTCTGAGATAAGAAACAACAGTGTTGCTTTTCCCAGAGGGTGCAACACAGAGGAAAGAGCGTGGAACTAGAGTAGGGATCCCTGAGCTGGGGTCTCACTTGCCAACCTTCTCTCCAAGGGGGGGACCGATCTCAATTTCCTCCTTATAAGATGGGGAAATACCTTCCCTGAATACCATGGGGGCCTACCGTGAGGGTCAAACGGAGAGAGGCTGCTTTTGTCTCAGGCGTTTGATAGTCTGTGCAGGTAGGACCAATGAAGCTGTAATTGGCGAGCCTTCCGGGGGTTTCTGGAGTCAAACTAAGATGGTAAATGGTAACCAGCTGCCCTAATAGGCCCAGGCCTTGCAAGATGTTCCCTGTTTACACACGTATTAGCATTATTCTGACAAGGGGTCTGTAGCGTTCACTAGAATGCTGAAAGTGTCACCGACACAAAGTGGTTAAGAACTCCTATCCTAGAAGGTCACCACCTCAGCGCGTGACCCTATGGTTACTTACAGTTTAGAGCTGGCCTTTTTGCAAGAATTTGAGGCCACTTAAAATGAAGACACTGTGCAGCAGAACATTCGTCAGAAGGATCAGAAAGCGTGTGTGGAGGAGGAGGCAGGGCGAGGATGAGGGTCAGCGGCGGGGGCGGGATTCAGTGGAGAGGATGGGGATCCCAGTAAGAACGGGAGGTAGGTTCCATTTCCTGGCGTTTAGTTCCCAGCCCCCTGACAATCAAGACACCCAAACAGGCCAGATTATACAAGTCCCATGCTATGACAAAAGGAGGCATCGAACGTCCCAGCACTGAACTCCGGAGAAAGCTGGATACGAAGACCGTCTATCTCACTGTGACACATCCCAACCCATCCTGGAGGCGGCTGTCGGCCGGGGCCGGCCGGGCAGTGACCATCCCTCGCAAAGCTGCAAGACCGGCAGAAGGAGCCATGCGGGCTAAGAAGAACGAGCTCTCCCTTCCCAGCACCACCACCTGCTCAAACGTCTCTCTCATTCTCCTGCCTCCACTTGCATCCTCTCCCGAGGGTCAGAACGGCGCCCCGTCCTGCCTGAGAAGTCTGCAACCCCTCAGCTGGGTGAGGACAGAAGCTGGGGGGAGGGAGAGACCTAGCCAAGCCTCGTCAGCCCCCCACCAGGACGAGAGGGACGGGCGCCACATTCGCAGGCACGCTGACAGCCACAGATGGACAAGCTCCCAAGCAGGTCCCACACGTCCGCAAGGGATGCCTCAGAGGCTCTTACCTCCTCCTGAGTTTCCTCCATGCTGCTGCCCTCCTCCTCTGCTCCACTGCCCAGTCCCAGCCAGGCGCAAAAGGGCTGCGGAAGCCGAGTCCACCAGGCTACCCTGCTCAGAAGCAACAGGAGCCCCGCACGCCTGCCGAGAGCCCTCCAGTGAGGGAGGAGCTTTTCAGTTAAGAGATGTCACGTGAACAGAGAAAAGGACCTTCTCTCCTCCCCTCTGATCTTCCCATCTGTTTGCTGTTACCTGAAATTCATCCCAAGAGTTTCATGATAATCAACTCCAGCTTTGATCCTAATTAAGCAAATTAAAAAAACACGTCTTTGGAGAAGAGGCAGCTGTTAGTTACTTTAGTTTGTCTAATTACTAGTCAACCAAGTGGAATGAGAATCCCCAGTTCTCTTTAAAAGAGTGACAGCATAGGGGTTCCCTGGTGACACAGTGGTTGAGAGTCCGCCTGCTGATGCAGGGGACACGGGTTCGTTCCCCGGTCCGGGAAGATCCCATGTGCCGCGGAGTGGCTGGGCCCGTGAGCCGTGGCCGCTGAGCCTGCGTGTCCGGAGCCTGTGCTCCGCAACGGGAGAGGCCACAACAGTGAGAGGCCCGCGTACCGCAAAAAAAAAAGAGTAACAGCATAATCCTGATTTGGTTAAAATTACACACATATGCACAGAAAAAAAAGACCAAGACGTAGTCCCCAAAAAGGGCAAGAGTCGTTACCTCTGTGTTTTTATTTCTTTATGACCTCTTTATTTTCCATCTTTTCCATGTACTTTTGCATTAGAAAAGTAAATTGTTAAAATCAATCAATAAAAATAAGTACCATTTGGAAATCTGTATTAAATCAATATAGATTGATTTTAAAGGTAAATAGTCCCTCCCCACTCTTCCTTTCCAACAAACAAGCGCATTACTGATCACCTTTCCAAACAGATACGAGTAAAGAATTTTCCAGAGACCACCAGGTGCTCCTTGTAGGGGTCCCTGCGGCCACACAACGAGGAGGTAGGTCACTCCCACCTGTGTGCTTCCACAGCCCAGCAACGAAAGAAAATGCCTATCAGCCCTCGGTTTGAGAGAGCTTTGCAACCCACCTGCTCTGTTACCTGTGTTAACGGGGGTGGGGGGGGGGGGGCGGTGAGGGCACGGCCAAATCACCAGAGGAAAGAAGTAAGGGAACCACACCCTGGGTCAGAATCTCAGGAGTCAGGTCTCCGAACAGCTGTTCCCAGAGCTTCCAGCAGGGGGCAGCAGGGCACTGTCAGCGACAGCTCCATCAACAGCCATCTGGTGTCACCGAGGAAACAGCCCTAACTTCCACATCCGGGGGAAGCCTGGAGCAACTCATCCTTTCTGTCTGTAGCTCAAGAACGCTGTGCCCTTACAGAGCTGCCTGATGGAAAATGAGACTTCGAGCAAGTAAATGATGTGTCACCAGGAAAGCCACAATCAAACAAAAGAGAAACCCAAAGTTTCTTCCGAAATCGTATTTTCCTCAGTTTAGAAAAGTCTCAAAACCGCCACGTGTCTATTTTGTCTATTTATCTACATTTGGCTTTATTCCAAAAAGGATTTAAGGCAGCTTCACCAAGTCACAAGGTCTCTGTTTCATCCTAATTACACAGGACAAAGGAAACACAGAATCTGTTCATATTTGCCGCAGGTAATAAATAGTCTGTTTACTGACAGACATTTGTCTTAGTGTTTGCCAAAATGAAGCAGAGGGAACTTGGTCCAGGCTGAGAACAGATGAATCTGGGATGAAAGCCCAATAGCCTTGAAGTGATGCCAGCAGCAGCAAAGTGATTAGTGAAAGAGACTTTACAGAAAGGAGCAGGTAGCAGGAGGCCGGCGCTGCACCTGAGCCCTGGCTCTTTGTACCAGCTTGTCATCAGTTAGCCTTGTGACACGTGGGAAAGCCACTGCCCCCCTCTAGCAATCTGTTTCCTCTTCTACAAACGAGGGATTCCTATTCCCAGATAACTTTGGACTCAGATACGAGAACAGAGGGGACTTAAGGGCCCTGCGGGGAAGGACAGCTGAAATGGGTTTTGTGCTTTGGGGCACAGGACTTCGGCTGGGGAGGGCACTGGAAGGAAACTGTTGTCAATAATCATGCAAGAAGGGACTGTGTGTGGAAGCCACAGCTTGACCCTTCTTCATCTGCACAATCTATTTCCAGCCTTAGCACCTGGGAACAGGGCAGGGAGGCCAGAGGGGTGGTCTTCACGGTTTCTAGCCTAAACTTTTTCTTTAAGTAAAAGCTCAGAGGCTCCAAAGACACCTGCTTACCTAGGGCCACCCCTGCTAACCCCCTGGGTACCGCACAGAGCCCCGTGTGATGAGCCCTGGCCCGGAGTATTGGACTGGCTTGGGTGGCGTCCCCTGAGTGAGTACTCAGCCATTTCAATCCCCACTGGGGCACCATCCACTTCAGAAAGGAACGTGCACGTCGTAAAGAGCGTCAGGCAAACACAAAATCTTTTGGTTTTAATCTTTACTTTCAATCCCAAAAAATCTCTTTCCTTTCTGTTACGAAAGTACTAAACACACACAGACGGGAAGAAAGTTGACATCTGCAAACTACGTGCCTTCAACAGGCGTCTCAGTAATCCCATCACCAACAGCCATGTGCAAGGCAGAGACACCAGGGAGGTCATTCTCAGGAGTCGGAACTATACCAGAGATGCACGGTCACTTTAGTTCATTTAAAGATGATCAACGGGGGCGAAGCCAGACTGTGTGGGTTCTACTCACTCTGACACTCCCGAGAGCCTTCTCATCCGGCCAGCCTGGAGGCCCAGCCCTCCCGGAAGGGAGACACAGCCTGCATCTCAGCAGTTCATTGGGACAAGCTGGAGGTGCTGAGGGAAGCCTAGAGCGCTGTCGCCGGGCTTGGAGGGGTGGCCAGGGGGTACGGCCGGGCACCTTCCTGTGCGGGCTCCTCGCCCAGGCTCACCGGAAGGTCTCTGCGCTTGGCCGTGCAGGGAACCGTGCTCAAGCCGAGCAGCTGTCCAAAGCGTGTCCGTCTCCGGCGTGACCGCTTGCCCCTCCAGCCCTCTGAGGGGAAGGAGCCATCAGTCCACTGTGCCATTGTAGGATTTGTTGAACTTGTTGAAGGTGAAATCCACGGTGTGCGTGGAGATGGGCTTTCTGTACAGAGGGTTTGAAGCCTAGAGAACGCGGGGGGTAAGAGGACGTGTGTTAGTTCATTCGTTCATTCGCACACACACAGGGTTGGAGGCCCTTCTAGGGTCAGTCACCCAGGAAGGCAGTGGGCCCCGCCCGCGGGTGAAGGCAACGGCCTTTTGCTTCAAGACTGGCTCCTCTAAGCCGGCCTGGACGGTCCCGCCCCTCCCTGAGCTTTCTCTCTCCATCTCTGAAACGAGCGGCCGTGTCTGTTAGATGGTCTCTGAAGTCCCTTGCAGGTTTACACACTCACTGGGGATTCAGGGGGTGCTCCCACTTGCTCAGTCCTTCAGGAACGTGCAGTCTGCTTGGGGAGATAAGACACACACGGACACTGCGATAGACTGTGAGCACGTGGGACCCTCTCCTGGACCGCTGGACACGGCCTCCCTGCTCAGGCTGTGGCGAGCGCCTCCGCCGGTGAGCCTCCCGACCGGGGCCTGCTGCGGGGCTCCGTGCAGGGCGTCCAGAACTGGGCACACGCTGCCTCTCAGGTTTCGCCTCTTCGTGTTTTTTGTTTTGTTCTTTTTAATTTTTTGGCTGCACTGCGCAGCGTGTGGGATCTTAGTTCCCCGACCAGGGATCGAACCCAAGCCCCCTGCAGTGGAAGCGCAGAGTCTTAACCGCTGCACCACCGGGAAAGTCCTCGCTTCTTTGTTCTGAATCCCAAAGACGTTAGTGGGCCTCTGCTTGCCCTCAGCTGGACTGCTAAGCTTGACATTTTTTCTCCTTCCAACTTCCCCTGGCTTACCATTTCGTAGCGGGCCCTGGATCGCTCACTCTGGAACTTCGCAAACTCTCTCCGGTCGTGGATGGTGACAAGCAGCTTCCAGATGGCCAGGAGCGCAAGCCCAATCAGGATGATGCTGCCGACCACGGCCAGGAGGATGGTCATGGCATTGGGGGCAGTTCCACACTCTGGAGGGGACCAGGGCACGATGAGCAAAGCTACCGCCATCACCGTGCCCCCACCCCCCGCCCTTAGGCCCGTCAGCTCTCCCCAGAGGCCTTCCCTGGATTCTCTGAGATCCCCACACTGCTTCTGAGAGACCTGGGTGGCAGGCAGGTTTCTCCAATGCACATAAAGTGGAAGATTCAAAGAGAACTGGTCACTGTTCCAAGGCCACACAGTAAGTCAATGGCAAAGTCTAGGAGAACCTTGGTGGCGGCTCCACTTTCTCCCACACGCTGTGTGTACGGCTGCATCTCCCCAGCGCGAAGCACCCACGCCCCAGCCCGGCCCCACCTCCCGTGCAGGACGCTGGACCAGGTCTCAGCTTTCACGTAAATAGTTTCAGGAGTAGACTGGGCGGCAGGAGGTTTCATGAAGCTGCTTCCACAGGGCTGGGCTGGGGGCCAGCCAACACTTGTAAGCCCTTAGTGTGGAGCCTTTGGAGCAAATGTGCTTATTTTCAAAGAACCGCAAAGACAGCGCTTGGAAACAGAGCCTCATTCTTACAGGCGTGCATCCTGGGCTAGGACCACAATCCTTCCCTCTGCCTCTGGCCTAGGGAAGGCACATTATGTGGTCTAGCCCCATTTGGAAAAACAGTTTGCAATGTTTTGAAAGGAACAGAGCAGATCTTTTTCTGCACCACCCATCTCTGCCCCGGCCACCTCCACCAGAGAAGAATGAAAGGGGTCATACTAGAAACCCTCATTACCCCAAGGAAAAGGGCCATTGGTCCCCGGGCCCAGAGCGTGGGGAAGAATTGCCCCTGTTAGATGAGAGCGTGCCGTCCTCAGGGGCCCAGGGAGCGAGGCATGGCACCTGCAGGAATGTCACCCCAGCGCTCCATCTGCCCTTCTAGGACTCCACTCCGGGAAGCGGCAGCCCGGCTAGGGCTGTGTGTACCCAGATGCTTCCTGACGCCCAGCCTTGATGGTCCAGACCTGCCCTGCATGCTCGCACCACCATTAGCCATGTAGGCTAAGTGTGTTCTGAGCTTACTGTCACCCCCGTGTCCCCTCCTTCAAGATGAGACACTCCTCCAGGGCAGGGCACTATCCTCCTATAACTCCCATTCCCCCAAGTCATGCCCCCCCCCCCAAGCTCCGGCCCCGTGATGGGTCCCCAAGATATACAACCATCTTTCTTCTAAACTCTAGCAGTCAGGTAGAGGCGACCTGAGATCTTGATCTTTATATGGGACTGTATCCCTCCTCTCTCTGGAGTTTGGAAAGGATGGTGAGGAGAGAACGGGTAATGCATCAGAAACCGAGCCCTCAGGGGGAGCAGACGGAAGTGGCCCTCACCCACCTGGCTCCCTGAGGACTGTCAAGTTGGACTTCCCACTGGGGAGCTCTGCGTACGTGAACATCATCACACAATCCTTGGCAGTTTTGTAGAAACAAAGCACAGCCTCCTGGTCATCTTTCACTGGAAGAAAACCAAGCAGAAATGTCCTGAGTGTGTCTCTGAGTGATGCAGAGCGGCTAAGGGACGGGTGAGGAGCCGGGACCCCGCAAAGGAGAAAAGGGGGCGCAGAGAGGCTTAAAGGGAAGGCTGGACCTTAAAAATGAATTTCTCACATCAAGAACGCAGGCCCAGCGCTAAGTTAGGCTGCGCCGGGGACACGAATTCCCTTCCATGCGAGGCAGGCCTCCGCAGGCTCACTGGGGTGAAAGGAGAGGGGGCACTACTGCTGGGGCGGGACCGGGCAACGGAATTGGGTAAAGAAAAGGGCCATCCTGCTGTCCGCGGAGGCCTGAGAGTTCAGGCTTGAGTCTACCTGGCTGAGAGCCGGCTGCAGAGGCCAGGAGGCAGCGGCGCTTGCCTGAGATGAGAAACCAAAAAGACCCACGCGGCAAGGAGGGTGGGTGGATGAGAGACTGCACCTCCCACCCACGGTGCGCACCGCTGGCCTCGCTCCCCGTAGTGAGAAGCCCCCTTCCTCAAGCTGCCTCAGCACCTGCCATCCCCACGCGGCTGTTACCTGAGGGGAAGGTATCGCCAACCCCACTCCCCCCAGCTCCACCCCCCCAGGCACTGTCTGCATTCCCAGCCTCCCCCGGGACAGGATTAGACTGGTTTCCAGGGTGGAAAGGAAGCGGGAAGGGTGTGAAGCAACAGAGAGGCGGGTGGTAAGGGAATGACCCACCGGTCCTGAGTGACAACTGTGGGCAATTTTGTGACACGAAATGCTTTCTAGCTCTGCCCGTTGTAACCCTGTTGCTCCAAGGAGCACCACCTAGAACCAGACAATTCTGAGTGGTTATCAGACACGGAGGCCTGGGCGTTTGCTCTCGGCCCCCAGTCCTAAGCCTGGTCTGGGTGAGTGTGAGCGAGCCTGGGTATGAGAAAGCCTGGGGGAAGGAAGGGAAAGGATAACTGGTGAACGCGACAGAAACCTTCTCTGTGAAGCAACTGGTTCATGACAAAGGGGCAGAGGGAGAGGCAGCTGTGCGTGAACAGCTGCATTTGCTCCAGAGCGAGTAAGTAGTCAGTGGGCCGGGGGGGGGGGCATCGCCATCTTTCTGTGGGTGCCCAGTCAGGGGGCAACGGCCCCAGGTCTGCGGGCAGAACTTGCTGTGAGCCAGACCTCAAGTCACAAGACAGAAGCAGGGCAGGAAAACGGGCATGAGAGGCCGGATTCGGGGAGGCAGGGGCAGGGGTTCCCTGCTGTGGTACAGCCCTGGCACACAGTAGGTGCTCAATGAATATGTGTTGGCGGAATACATGACTCGGCAGCCTCAGGAGCCATGATTCGGCCAGAGCATCACTCAAGATCAGGGAGGCAGGAAAAAGGAGTGGGGAGACCTGTAGGAATGAGGAAGAGCCAGGGTAGCACCCCACCCCGGGTTCATTCGCACAGAATGTGAGCTCTGCCTCGTCTAACGCGGGCAGAGCACCGCGAGAACTGCGCTGGGCTGAGGCCAAACAGAGACTGGCTAGCTGGTCACCAAACATGGTTTCCCAGCTTCCTGGGCACAGCTGCACGACACTTCCCGCCATCCTTGCAGTAAACGTGGCTGGATGACTGAGCTCTGGGTGGGGGAGATGTCGTGTGCACCACTTCCAGGCCCCACCCATGTAAACCTCCCCCATGATCTTTCCCCATTTGCAGATTCAATGGAGAGAATTCTGAGGACCCGGGGGAGGGTGGAAACACAATCTAGAGGGTGCCTGGGCTCCTGAAGGAGCACAGAGAGGCCTTGTCAACCAAAAACATCTTCACTGGACTTCGAGGGAGTGACAAACTGACTTTTATTTTGTTAAGTCATTGAGGTTTGGGGTTTGTTTGTTGTAGCAGCTAACAGTACTTATTCTAACTAATATACCAACTTCTCAGGAAGCCTGGGAGAAGATGTAGGAAGGGACTAGGCTTCAGGGATGGGACAGAAACTTAAGAACAGGAAGGTCTTACACCCTGGAGAGCCCAGAACCTATGACCTAACACAGGTACTCCAAGTCCTCTTGGGGAGCCAGCCAGGACTAGCCAAAGGACACTGAGGTTGCTTCCTAAGTCAAGGTTAAAACTACCCTCCTGTCTGCCAGGCAGCCCTGAAGATCGTCCCCACGAGGGAGAAAGTCTCTACACGTCTGCCAAGATCCAGAAGGGGCCGGCTGCCCGGGGCCGCTCCCCACACTCACCGATGGTGTCCACCCGTGTGATCACCTCATCCTTGCACAGGTTCTGGCAGGTCTGGTTGTCAGCTGAGCTCCCTGAGTGAAGCAGCAAGCACTCAACACAGTCTCTTTGGAAAAGAGGCAGGAAATGTGGGTGTTAGATGCTGGGTAGTAACTCCACACATGTAACTGAGTGCATGTCCCAAGGGTGCAGGGTCCCCGCCCTCCTGCAAGCCCCTGAAGGCTTTAACTTCGCCCATGTTCAGATGTTTGGCCTCAAGGAACATTTTTTCTCTGTCCTTCTTGCTGCTATCATGCAGGGAAGCCCAAGGGTTCTTGGAGGAACACATGTGGGTTTAGAAGCATGTCTGGCACACATGTCAAGTTGCAGGTTGGAAACCTTTCCAATTCTGACCCCAGGAGGCAAATCCACCTGCACTCCGGTGCACCCAGTGCCTCACTGAGGAGCCTGCCCCAAACAAGAAGTTTCTGAAGATAAAGAAGTGTTCCTGGCCTCGAAGAGGGGTCCTCACCCTCCCATGGCCCCAATTCCCAGGATCCCCACCAGGAGACCATCACCCAGGCAGGGCTCTCAGCACATTAAACTCTCTGGGTGGGCTTTCAAGACAAAACACCACTGCCTGGGCCCAACCACACCCATGGAATCCGAACCTCTGGGGCTGGACCTGGGCTCTTGGGGATTCTGAGTAAAGGTGAGGGCTGAGAAGCACCGTCCTGGAGACTCTCAGGCCCTTGCCCCCTTCCTGCTCCCACACAGAGCCCACCTGGCAGGGGAGCTAAGCTCTAAGGGTCCGTAAAGCTTGTTGTGGAGGGGAGAGAGGGTCTCTGACCTCTATGGGGGACTGGGGGATGGGGGAGCATAGATGAGATGCTGAGAACTCAACTCCAGGGAGAAGTGGGTTGGAACAAAACAGCCAGCTGATGGGGAACGTGCAGGAACTTTCTGAAGTGATGGTGCTCGGTGGCCGGCAAGGATGGTGAGAGACCCCAAAGGAGAGGTTTCCCAGGAAATGGGGTGAGGACTCCAGAGCCAAGTGTGCTGGGGGGGGCCACTGCCTCCCTGCCGCTGTGCCCTGGCACCCGAGGGCAGGGGAGCCTCAGCCACATGGGGGGACAGCAGCCCAACCTACCCCACAGGCCTGTGGGGACCAAAGGGGCTGCGTGTCTGGAAATCTCCCTGGCAAAAATATGGAGG
Source organism: Aethalodelphis obliquidens (assembly GCF_003676395.1). Classification (NCBI taxonomy): domain Eukaryota; kingdom Metazoa; phylum Chordata; class Mammalia; order Artiodactyla; family Delphinidae; genus Aethalodelphis; species Aethalodelphis obliquidens. Next base: position 70,036,385 of record NW_020837945.1, read on the forward strand.
GTTGTACCATCACAATGCATTGCCTTTATTAGTATCATTTAAAAGTTCCGTGGGATGGAGAGACCAGTCACTACCTTTCCAGGGCAGAAACTGTGGCCTGAAGGGAGCTGGGAGCGTTTCATTAAGTCGCCCTATTTTACAGGTGAGGGAAGTGAGGAATCAGTGACAGCAGGTTCCAGCACCCAGGCACCTGCCTCTCTGTCAAGTTTCTCCCTGAGTCCTTACTCCACTGTCTGAACATCGAGGAGGAATGGGCGAATGAGTAGACTGTGGAGGGAAAGCAGGGAAGACTTTCTTACCAGGGTCCTAATATGCTTAAGAATCCACCTATCCTCGGATTGGCCACAGAATCCCACTCTCCTGGTAATGACTTCATGGAAACATTCTGAAGTTAAACAAGTAGGTAATGTTTGCACCTCTCCGGAGGCCAGAGCCCCAGCGGGCAGTCAACTGAGACTTGGCTGGGCGCCAGGAAGGCGTGGCTCCAGCGCCAGTCATTCACGCTGACGCCACTGCCCCTCCTCCACCGTGGATTAACACACTGCAAAGAAAGGCGGCTGCTTCCGGTCTCCGCTAGGATTCACTGAGCCCTCCATCTGCATGCCCTGTTGTCATGAAACCACAGGGCCGCTGCCAGGGAACATTCCCTAATCATCCACGTGGACAGATGAGTTTAACCTGTGTGCTCCGCATACTGGATTGAATCTTGTGATCTACTGTAGTCACGTATTAAAATGTCTGGCCTTGAAACAAACAAGTTGCTGAGACAGACTTTGCTCAGCGAGACTGTTAATTGCAATCGGCTGAAACTGAATAGGAACTCACCCAAGGTGAAGAGCGTGTTTGGTTAGTTCTAGAAAGTGGAGATTGACTGCTCTGAAACCCCAGAAAAAAAAGGACATAGGCATTCAAAACCTGTTGGCTCTCAGCAAAGCAGCAAGTAGAAAAACAGCCTGAAGTAAGGCACTATCAAAGGTACTTTGTTTAAAAAAAAAAAAAAGTGACAACTAGGCTGTGAAAGAGACTGTGTCAGTGTGGCCCGGAGACAAGGAAGGATGAGTGAGTTTCCCCTACGGCATCTCTTTGCTCTCCTTGCTCCTTTGATATTGCTTAATGGATAACACATCACCAAGTCTACGTCTTCTTGGCAATGAATGCTTTAAACATTTAAAGCGAAGGTGGTCTTCCCAAGAGGCCTTTTAACTGACCTAAGCCAACCCTATATTGCCCTGCTGCTCCGGAAGAAGGAAAGAAACAGGCTTGATCTGCCTTTATTGGTTCCATGTGTATTGTCCTAGCTTGGCACCAACCCCCATCAACCTCATATGCCCCAAGGTCTGGGAGCCCATACTCAACAGGGTTCTGCTGGTGGGAGAGCTGGGGGCAGGGCACCTCCCTCAGGCATTCAATGTTGATAATGGCCACGATTCCAGGCTCAGATAGCCACAGCTATTTGGGCTCCAGATCCAGGATCCTAACCTCCTCCTTCCCCTGGGATGTTTCTATTTGGATTTCTGTTGTTTCCCTGCTCTCAGCAGGTCTAAGGTAGATCTGTGTTTCTTCTCGCTTACTCTGCCTGGCTTCCCTCTAATTACACAGAATAAAATCTGGCCCTGTCTATCTTGTCTCTGCATCTGCGGCCAGCTTTCAATTACCCACGCCTGGATTATTTGTGGCAAACATCCAACCAGGGGTTCTGCCACCCAGAACGTTTCTGAGTGCAGACTGACCGGCAGCCACGCTGCTCAGGGAGCATGAACTCGTCTCATTAGGAGCCCGAGCCAGGGGTTTGGAAGGGAAATCTGCCAAAAAAAAACTGCACGGTTGCGTTTCCCAGCCAAAGAGAAACAACGTCTGTATTATTATTTGTTCCTGATTATCTGTGCCCTCCCTCCCGGCCCCTTAGGACACGGGCGCTGATGGCGCAGCTGTTTCTCTAGCAAAATTCAAGAGAAACCGTCACTCTTGCTTTCCCGCTGGCATAACTCCCTGATTTAATTCCGTCTCATTCGCACTCTGGCAGAGTGTGAAGGGCAGAGCCGTGGGGAGGTCAACAGGGGAATGTAACCCCGTGGCTGGGTCGGTGGAGGCCTGGAACCCGCGCCTGGACAATCTGCGTTCAGCAGCAGCGCAGAGACCCACTCCATCATCTGTACAAATGGAGCGGAAAATGCCAGAGCCACTGTCGCTTGTTCCTGGCTTGCCTTATCTAGGTCGGGTGCCCTCCTGTCCAGTTTACCTTCTGATGATGTTTTGTTTAAAGCAGCATTTCCCATATGGGGGGGGCCTGTGAAACATTGTTTGGGAGATGTTAATGGGGCAGGAGGCCAAATTCATTTGGAAGAAAGATGCATGCTGAATGTCCTTTTAAAATACTCAGTGACACACTAAAGGCTCAAGAAGATGCTATTTTGGTACTAAAATCAGTTTAATTTCATTTAACTCAGTAATCCTATAACTTCTAAACTTGTTTAGGAACAGAGTAACAGTTTTTGTTGCTGTTGTTTTGATTTCGTTTTTTTTTTTTTACAAAATCCCCATGCAACCAGTGTTTCAAAGACCCTATTCTAGTTAATGTTAGTAAGAGTTTCGATCCCCAGCAAGTCTGTGTGGGGAAGATGCAGGGGATGGGGGGTGAGAGGCTGGCCAGCCCTGAGGGCTGACTGGCCGGATGGCAGGCCTGGTCTGAGGGAGACGTTGGGGTTGGGCGGGGCGGGGGGTGGGGGTGGAGGGCTGTGTAGGGGGCGGCGCTTTACCTCTTGGTGCTGCAAGCATCCAGGCAGGTCGGGCACTTCTCACACGTCTCCCCAAAGGCCCCTGGCTCCGTGCACTGGCACTGCCCACAGACACAGTGCCCGCGGTCACTGCAGATCTGGCCATCCCTGGCCTGGCACGTACTGATGTCTGTCGAGCAGTTACAGTTGTCCCCGATGTAACCTGCGTGGCATTTGCATTCTCCGCAGTGACAGTCGCCATGGCCTAAAGTACACACACGGCACATCAGCGCCTGCCTGCTTACACGGACACACAACCAACCGCCCAGCGCCTGCCGTGTGCCGCACACTGGGGATCCAACAGAATGAGACGCCGACTGTGCCCTCGCAGGCCGTCTGGGCAGACAAAGACGGCCTGGTGCTGACACGGGGTGACAGCAGGGCGCCCGGGCAGTGCGTATGGCCCGGCTGGGCTGAGTGCTGTTCCAAGTCGGTCCAGAACTTGGCCAAGTCGTGCCACAGGCCCAGGATACCAGAGAGCTTCTTCCTGTCTCCCGTGTTACGTGATTAATGGCCCCAGAACCTGTGAATGTGACCTCGTATGGCAAAGGAGACTCTGCAGTGTGATTAAGTGAAGGATTTTAAGATGGGGGAGATTCTCCCGGATTATCCAGGGGGGCCCTAGGTCCCCACAAGGGTCCATATGGGGCACGGGGAGATCTGACTACAGAAGGAGGTGGCAACGGACAGGAGAAGCAAGATGCTGCGCTGCCACCTTTGAAGATGGAGGAGGAGACCTCGAGGAGGCTGGAATGCAAGGAACGCAGTCCTGCAAGACGGAAAAGGGGAAAAGGCAGGGGAAGTGTCCTCGCCCAGACCCTCAGGGCGAGGAGTGCGGGCGGCCCTGCTGCCACCTCGACTTCAGCCAGAGAAAACGATTTCAGACTCTAACGTCCAGAAAAGAGAACACATCTGAGTTGTTTTCAGTCGCTAAATTTGTGGTACCCTAACACAGCCACGAAGGAAACCAACAGAGTTGTTGCCCCGCAGTCTCAGTGAGACGCTGATTCTTGCTCTGGCCTTGGAGCCGCGGGCCAGAGCCGATGACTCACGAGCAGGTACGGGGGACGGCAGCGGCTAACACCGAACTCGCTACGCGCGTGTCAGGCTTTACAGCACGAACTCGATGAATTCTTCCAACCATCCCACGCGCACAAGTGATGAAACTGACACACGGAAGGAGGAAGCAGCTCGCTGACGGCCAGACAGCTAGCGGCTGCAGAGCCGGGACCCAAACCGGGGAGTGGGGCTCCAGGGCCTACGGTCTGAACTCCAGGATCCATAGCCTCTCAGGAGAAGAGGACAGAGCAGGCCCTAATCAAGATGAGAACCAGCTGAAGGGCCCCCGCTCCCCGCTTGCAGGAGGAACCCTTTCCACAGCCTGCAAGGGAGGAGGAGCTGGGCATCCCCTCCCGGTTCTGCAGGCATCAAGGGCAGGGGAGCTGCTGGGCTCAGAGGACTGAGTAAGTGTGCGCACCAGGCACGCGCGTGTGCACGCTGGACAGCGAGAAGCACGGACAGCACCAGCCTCCAAGGGGGCCAGGAGCTTGACAGTTAGTGGAGTCTCTATGTTTTGCTAACAGAGGCAGAAAGCGGTGCTACAGATAGCACTTAATTTTTTAAAATCTTCCTTATACTATCACTGCAGCATATTGTCCTTTCTCATGCCATTTTGCTAAGGCTAATATTAATAGCACCAAGAATTTGTATTTACTGAGAACCCACTGACATACTAGCAGGAGACCAGGCAGGCAGGGGATGGCATCAGACAGGGGCGCCTTGCATTTTATTCCCGCTCCTGAGTCAGTTATCCTTGTAGTTGGACCTCAGCACCTTCTAAGACCACCAATGAGTGCGACCCACAATTCACGTCAGGACCTAACTCCAGAGAGCCTCTTCACCCCACTTCCTTCCTGTCCCCCTCCCCAACCTGTCTGCCTGTTGAGCCTAGAATCTGCAGGAGGCAGGGAGGCCATCTGGAGCCGCCAGACCTCCCCTCCCTCCCGTGCATGTGGGGCAGCCTCTCTGCAGCTCAGGGGATACAGAGCCCCAGCAGATACTTTGCTGGGCGAGAGCACCCTCCCACTTCACAGCCAGCGCCGAGGCACATGGCAGCCCTCTGGGAGAGGTGAGGAAAGCCAGACCCCACCAAGGAGGAGGCTGTGGAGTACAATTTAACTGCCTGGAAGCTGGCGTGTGATGTGTGGGCCACAGGAGAGAGCTGCACCCCTGCTCATGGGTTATACGGTGGGGGGGGGGGCGGGTAGGGGCATGGGAGGGAAAGGGCAGCAGAGAGCACAACTCACCCGAGGGAGGGAGGCCTGCACACCCTTCCTCTGCACCGATCCCCGAACAGCCCTGGCAAGCAGGAAACCACGCCCCACGGGAAGTCTTCCCAAATGAAATGGATCCAATCTGCACAACTCCCTAACTCTCGGCCTCAGGACCACATTGGTCAAGAGGCTGTTTTAAATTAAAATGGTTCACCGTCAGGGTGATTTTCCCCCCAACATTTTATTATGACAATTCCAAACCTGCAGGCAAGTTGAAAGGACTGTAAGAGAACCTCCATCCACTCACCACCCCCGTTCCACCATCAGTACGCAGCCGGCTGCTTCATCACACATCCCTCCATCCCTCCATCCCTCCATCCATCCATATTTTTTTAAATGCATTTCAAAGTGAGTTGCAGTTATCAGTGCACTTGAGGAGTGGTTTGTAATACAGCTCTGGTCTCTCCAGTGGCTTGTACATCATGCCATCCCGTCAAGCAAAAATAGAGGAAGTAAGAGGCACGGCTGGTGCCGTATTTACAAACAGCAAAGACACTACTCAGGCCAGAGAGACTGCTTTGTTTGACATGGTGAGTGTTGTTTCCCTTCCTTCTCTGTTTTTGGCAGCAATATAAAATGAACCAAATAAAAACCTAGCACGACATTCCAAAGTGTCGAAGGTTTGGTGAGGAGGTAGTATATTATTTCGTTTGGGGTGAAGTATGGGTGTGTGTATGTGTTGAAGGGAGAACTTGCTCCCCATGGTGACTGGGCATCTAATGTGAAAAGATCTGCTGCTCACTGAGAAGATGGCAAAGGTGCCAGCTGCTCTGTACTTCCCACCATGACGGTTAACTGGCAAGTAAACCCAGCTGCCTTGGGTACATCTGACATCACGAAGACCTGAGAGCTCCAAAACCCAGTCCACAGTCAAAGCAGTTGAGGGTGTCCCTAGATCTGGGGTGCAATTACAGAGTTAGGAGTCAAGGGCAGGAGAGAGTGCGAGCTGGCAACTCATCCAAGGTCACCACGGCTCCATGGAGAGGGACGGGACTCACTGCCAGAGACCTACGCCGTTCCTGAAAGCCTCCTACAGCACGTGAGAGGCATGGACGTGGCGAGAAAGAAATGCTGTGCAAAGAACCTGTGAGTGAGAGCAAGAAGCGCCCCGGCCCACAGGAGGAGGGTGGGCTAGCAGGTGGGAGCCGCTGAGGGCCGGGGGACCTCGGAAAGTCCTTATCCACGTGGCGTTTTGGCCTCAAACATTTGCCAAGTCCAACGCAAGGTCCCAGCAAGTCAAACTAGGAGAGAAGCCACGCTCGGTGAAACGGCTGAAGCCACTGGAGTGCTGTCCTCGGGGACTCCCGTGATGGCCCCAGTTTGTCTGTCAGGTGGTTCACCGCCTCTCAAAGACAATGGAAAGCAGCTATGGCAGAGAGGTGACGCATGCCTCGTCCTCCTTCACTCCCACGCAGACCGTGCCGTCTAAGCAGGGGATTCTCTGCCTTGGAACCCGGGCTTGGCCTCAGAATCCTCCTCAACACTGTCCTCCAAGGAGGTTCTACCGACTGGTGGGAGCCGGCCCACAAGGTGCAACCGCTTGCCACGTCGGTTTAAAGTTTCCAAGTCTCCCTGAGAAAGCGTGACCCATATAGAGTGTCATAAACTTCGTAAATCTGGTCACAATTTATCCTAATCCAAAGGTCTCGGACCCTGCACTCGGGCCTCAACCTGCCTTTCCCTCCACCTGCACGTACAGAGATTTCCACATCCTCTGGTCAGCCCTTGGCCTCTCCTAATGTCCTAGTAGGAACATGTTATTAAAATGACAAGGGTCATTCGGTCCCGTCCCCAGGCTCAATAACCCATCAATCACCAGGAGAACTGGAGGGGGAATGGGAACATGATCCTGGCTAACAGCACCCAGAGGGCGGGAGCAAGGACCCTGCATCAAAACAAAGCTCGTTTATAACGCTTCCCCGGCACCCTGGCAAAGGGCGCTGAACTTCATGACGCCTGTCTAATACCGCGCGGACACAGAAATATTTTCATTACACAGAGACAGGGATACTGAAGGGCATGTGAAAGCACTTTGTAAGCTGTGAGTTGCTACATGTGCAGCTATTACTAGTACCTTTGTTAGAATGACTGATAGCTAAGTGGACAGGAAGTTGTCGATGTGTCTATTTATACAGAATTCAGCAGCTTTCCATCAGCAAAACGGTGCTGGTGTGGGCCAGGGGCCAAGACGCAGCCCCCCCCCCCACCCCCAGCCGATCAAGGAGAATACTGGCTATTCAGAGGCAGGGACGCCCCCGAAGCAGGCGGGGAAGGAGCTGCCAGAGAGGAGGGAGGGGGCACGTGAGGAAGCCCCAGCGCCAGCGCTCTGTAGAGGTCAAGAAGGGCAAATCCTACAGGGCGGTGGGGCGGCGAGGGCAGGATCCAGTGGCAGAGAGGTGAGGAGGTGGCCACAGCGAGCGCGGCAACTCCCACAAGGAATCGGGCTGTGCAGGGAAAGGAAGAGATGGCGGGGAAAGAGGCTGGGGGTTTTGAAGAGGGGATATTCGAGCATCCTTCTGATCAAAGAGAAAGATACAGAAGACAGAACATTTTGGTGGAAGTGGAGGGATCGAGGGAAGAACAAACCCCAAAGAGATCACAGCAGAAAGAGGTTAGTGGGGTGGGGGGGCGAGAGAGAGAGGAAAAGAGAATGAGAGAGCGAGTAGCTGGGGGGTGAGGACTGTGGCCGGAGGAGCTCAGGCTAACCCCAGTCAGCTGCGTGAAAGGCTGGCGGCTGTGCTGGAACCACGTTCAAGTGTCACCTTGGGCAAGTCCCTAAACCTGACGATCATTTCCTCATCTGTCAACGAGGGCAATGCCTCCCTCGTGGGAGTGTCATCAGAAATACTGGTGTTAATGCACATCAGGCCCCTACCCACGGCAGCCAGCACAGGACCGGACCGCCCCTGCAGCTCAGCAAGGAGCTCGGAGGCCGCTGCACTGGACCGCGGTCACAGGGCCGTGCAGGCGTGACCTGGAGAGAGGGCTGAGAAGTCGGGGATCGTGCAGTGGGAGGGCACAACCTCTAAACGGGGGGAAGATCAAGGGGGTAGAAGGCAAGGATCTGCAGGAGCGAGGGGCGGGCTGACAGGGGTGGGAGGCGGCCAGCGCCCCTCGTCCTCAGGAAAAGGAGGTGTGGGCGTTCCTTCATGAGGTGGAGGATGAAGGGGAGCCTGTTTACCATGGAACATGGGTGGTGGCTAACAGAGCAGGGATACAACGAAACATTTGGAAAATGAGGCAGTAGAGTGTGCTGGTTAACATGTGGCTTCTGAAATCACGAGAGCCCGGGGGTTGGCCTCCTGAATCTATTTACCAGCAGTAAATGATGTTTAACCCCACTGCATCTCGGCTCCTTCACTTTAAAATGGGGCCTTATTAAAGGTGTCCCCACTCGTAGGGTTGTTGTATGAGTTCAATCACATAACCTGTATAAAGCGCTTAGTGTTTGGCATATAATAAGTGCTCAGTTAATGCTAGCTAGCTTCATCATTGTCGCTGTTATAATGGGAGTGTGTGGGGAGCGGAAGCTTGGAGTAGATAATCTCAGAGAATGGGAGAGGGAATCATTTCTGCGAGCTTGAATCAAAGCCTTCCAGGATTAGGGAGTTCCCTGGCAGTCCAGGTGTTAGGACTCAGCACTTTCACTGCTGGGGCCTGGGTTCAGTCCCTGGTCAGGGAACTAAGATGCTGCAAGCGGAGCAGCTCAGCCAAATTAAGAAAAACAAAAAACAAGCCTTCCAGGGTTAAAAGCTCCCATAAGGTTACGTAATCCACGCCCAGCCCAAAGCAAGAACACCCAGGGCCTGGTGAAGCTGCTCCTCGGCCCCAGAGCCTTGCACGGAGGCCGACACCCAGCAGCACCGGAGGCCCTGCCGGGGGGCACTCCAGCCCTCAGCAGGAAGGGGACAGCTACATGTCTGAGGCACGGCCCATGTGGCCCTCGGCCCCAAGCTGGGTTCCGGTCTGCAAAGGCCCAAGGCAGCCCTAGGGTGACCTCAGAGGACCTGCGTGAGGGCCCTGGGGCTGGAGGAAGGAAGGAGCCCGCCTGGGATGAGGCAGAAACAAGAAGTGGGTGTCTTCTCCCCATCCTGGCCCGGTCAGGAGCAAGGGTCATGACCACAGAGACGTCAGACCCTCAGGGTACAAATGTCTCTCCGCAGCTGGTCCAAAAATAGTTTCCATCCAGCTCAGGAATGCACTGCACTTCCCTTGCTGATCAGCTTCCACCCCCTCCCTTCGGCCTCCAGGAGGCCTTTCAGGCTGGCAGAGGGCTGAGGGCAGGGCTGCGCTCAGCTCCCCAGCCCCCCAGACAGGAACGGCACCTCCCTTGCTCCTGTCTCTCCCTCTCCCTATCCCACTATCTGCATCCCTCTCTCACACAAGTAGGTACTCTCAGTTTCTGCCTCACCCAAGCTCCCCCATGGGCACCCCTCCTCCCACAGCCCCAGCACCCCTCCTCCCACAGCCCCAGCACCCCCCTCCCCCCCCAGCCCCAGCACCCTCCTCCTCCCACAGCCCCAGCACCCCTCCTCCCACAGCCCCAGCACCCTCCTCCCACAGCCCCAGCAACCCTCCTCCCACAGCTCCAGCACCCTCCTCCCACAGCCCCAGCACCCTCCTCCTCCCACAGCCCCAGCACCCTCCTCCTCCCACAGCCCCAGCAACCCTCCTCCCACAGCCCCAGCACCCTCCTCCCACAGCCCCAGCACCCTCCTCCCACAGCCCCAGCACCCTCCTCCCACAGCCCCAGCACCCTCCTCCTCCCACAGCCCCAGCATCCTCCTCCTCCCACAGCCCCAGCACCCTCCTCCTCCCACAGCCCCAGCACCCTCCTCCCATAGCCCCAGCAACCCTCCTCCCACAGCCCCAGCATCCCTCCTCCCACAGCCCTCTGTCTGCCCATCGTCTTCCCCTCCTCTCTCCCCTCTTCTCAGGACAGGCAGCGGGTAAACAGGAAGTGGTTAAGAGAAAAAAGAAAAGGAATCGCTGTGGGCTGGAAAGCCTCTGCTCATTTGGGTGAGTTCCCTGCCTCGGAAGCCAGGTCTTGTCTGCGACGTGGACACCTCTGGGTGACAGCCTGGGCCCCGCTCCTGGAACTCTCTTAACAGCCGTCTTAAAAAGGGCAGGAAAACCAACCAGAGCTTTCTGTGCCTCCAGCCACCGGTGTCTGTGTCAGGGGTCCCAAGACGCTGCTGAGCCAGGAGGCCCACGGCCCCGCCCTCCTTAGCATCAGGTTGGGGTTGGGAGCTGCTCCCCGAGAGCCTGTGAACGTAGACGTCCTGGGCACTCACACAAGCTCCATGGGGAACCACAGCCAAGGGCGGGCTGACCTGTGGCCAAACGCACACACAACGCTTCCAGAGCGCCCGGCCTCTGTGTTGGGGCTTTGGACTGGGAAGGGGAAATCCCTCCTAAGAGGCGTTCTTTCTGGTACCTGGCTGACGAGCAAGTGAGGGTTACATAACGGGCCGGGTGTTCTCAGTGTCCCCGGGTCTGGTCCCCGTGGGAACGCGCCCCTCCCACTGTCTCAGTGTTCCCTTCCATGCACTGGCTTTGGTGCCAGAAAAAGGAGAGAACAGAGATTCTGGAAATGCACAGGACTTCTACCCAGTTCCCTCATGAGGGATCTTAGCCTGACTCTGGGCACCTCAGCAGAAACTAAATAAACCTCCAGGGTCAAGAGAGAAGTCACTCTCGAAAGGTTGTGTCCTTCTCACCACAGGCTTCCCGAGCCTGTAAACACAGCCTGTTCTTGCCAAGGATGAGTTACTGAGGAGAGAACTTGCCAACTAAGGGCTGCTCCTCTCAAAGACAGCACAGCTCTCCTCGCTCATCACCAACCCCGGAAGGCAGCTCTCACAGAGTCTCCTCAGACCAGCTCGGTCTCACCCTCGTCACTACTTGGAAGCCCTCGGCTGGGGACGCGTCTTCTGGACGGGAGCTACCGTGCAGCCTCACCTGGCTACTTGCTGGCTCTGGACAGCAGTCCGCTTTCTTCATCAATAAAAGAGGGACGGTGGTTTGTCTCCCTAATGGGATTGGGGGAATTCGTTGTACATGTGCAATAAAGAAATGTATGGTTTCAAGAAATTTCTAATTTCACTGAGAAATCAAGTCATTAAAATCTCTTAATAGAGAAACTTGATGGAGCACTTACAACAGGACAGGCATTGTTCTAAGCACTTTACTTGGATTTTCTCATTAGTAGTCCCAATCGCCCTACGTGGTGGTACGATTATTACCCTCGTTTTTGCAAATATGGAAAATGAGGCACAGAGCAGCCAAGTAATTTATCCAAAGTCACACAGCAGGCAGGTGTCAGGGCTGGGATTTGAACCACATTTGTTTGTCTCTGGAGCCCATATTCCTAACCACTATGTGTACGGCCTCTCCAGTATAATCTAGGCATGACTAAGTGATAAAAATTAACACAACACGTAGGATAAACGTTCAAGGTGACCCAGGGTGTTTTATAGTTTAAAAATACGCAACAGGTCCATCCCCAAGGCTAGCTCTTTTAATCACTGATCATTAAATCACTCTTGGCCCCATTTTCCTATCTGTAAAGTAAGGGCGGTAACTACGTGAGCTCTACCATTCCTCCACCGCTGACATTTGCCGTTCTCGGTCAGAGCAGGAGAAATCTGGAGAGCCTGGTACAGACTCCGGCTTAAGCTACAGGTTATGGAATAGTAGAGGAGAGAAGGCATTTTGGGTGCAAAAAACAGGATGCATTCAATTGTGAGGATGAATACATAGAGTGCACAGCTTGGAAGGGAAGTATTTGAAAAGGAGAGTTTGACGAGAATGGGTACCCGGGGGGTAGACATGGGCCTGTTTGTATGCGTGTGTGTTTGTAAGTGTGTACGTATATAAAAAGACAGAAGGAAGGGAGGGAAGGAAGGAAGGGAAAAAGGGAGGGAGGATGACTGTGGAGGAAAGAAGACCTTAGGGCTAGATTGAGGAGTTTGAATTTATCCTGGAGTCCCAAACGTCCTGACAATAAACTCCCATCACTAGAGGGAAACTGAGAGCCTCAGCTGGACGCTGCAGCGTTCTCCTGGTTGAGTACTCCTGCTATGGTCTGCCCCTTCCCCAAGTTAGTGTCCACGTGGCCTCCTCCATCATTTTCCTAAAATGTAAACGATGTGATGACACTCTTTTGCTTAAAATCCTTCAACAGCTCCTCACCGCCAAAAGCACAGCTTCCACATGTAAACTTTGTGCCCAACATACAAACCTGTTACGAGGCCTACCTCTCACATCTCTTCACTTGCCCCTGCGCCCCCGGGCACCCCAGGTTCTGGTCATTTCAAACCACTCCAAGCCTCTCAAACATGCTGAACTTTAGCATAGTTTTGTTTTGAAACAATTACTTTGGCTGCAGCATGGGGAGCAGATGAACTTGGATGGTGGTAGCACAGATGGGGAGAAGACGAATTTCAAAGAAATATGAGGTGAGTGGACAAGACTTACAATAGGATAGGCATTGTTCTAAGCACTTTACTTGGATTTTCTCATTAGTAGTCCCAATCGCCCTACATGGTGGTACGATTATTACCCTCGTTTTTGCAAATATGGAAAATGAGGCACAGAGCAGCCAAGTAATTTATCCAAAGTCACACAGCAGGCAGGTGTCAGAGCTGGGATTTGAACTACATTTGTTTGGAGCCCATACTCCTAACCACTATGCGTACTGCCTCTCCAGTATAATCCAGGCATGACTCAGTGATAAAAATTAAAACAACACATAGGATAAATGTTCAAGGTGACCTAGGGTGTTTTATAGTTTAAAAATGTGCAACAGATCCATCCCCAAGGCTGGCAGATGGAACGTAGGAGTTGAGGAGAAGGTAGGAAAAAGGATAATTCCTGGGTTTCTGGCTCGTACAGCTGGATGAAAGATGGAGACAAGGAAAATCAGGAGAGGATGACAGCTGAGAGGAAGATCATGAAATCAGGCTGAGACATCCTGAGACCGAGGTTCATTCAAGACATCCAAGTGGAGCTAAAGGGAGCCCGGGAGCAACACAAGGGTAACTGAAGGTGTGGGCACAGTGAGATTCCTGAGAGAGACTCTGCGGGAGAAGACGTCTAAGCTGTGCCTTGGACAATCTCAGCACTGAATGCACTGCCAGAGGAGAAGGATCCCACAAAAGAGCGTACAGTTTTGACTGACAGTGGGGAGAGAGCTCTTCCAGGCGGGCGTGGCCAACAACATCAGCTGTCACTCAACAGTCAAGTAAGATGAGAGCCGAACAAGCCTAAGATGCAGCAGGACACAGCTATTCAGGACCTGGAAGACCTGTTTTGGTGGAAACATGGGCCTGAATCCAAATTGGACTGTGATGAAGGCTGCCTGGGAGGTGATACATCAAGTCAGTGGGTGTAGACAAATGTTTTGAGGAATATGGCTGTGAATATGGAGGAAAGAGGAGCTTGCAGGGGGGCGGCGGGGAGGGTAAGGGTTTCTCTTTTTCTGTTCTTTTTCTTTTCTTTTCTTTTCTTTTTTTAAGACTGGAGAGTCCTGGCATGTTCTAAACCTGACCAGAAGACTTGGTTAACAGGGAGAGTATAGATATACAATCACTTATCACACGGATATATTTGTTTACGCATTTGCCTCATCTCATTGGCTTGCAAACCCATACAAAATCAAAGACGGTGTTTTATTTTTGTTTGCCTAACGCCTAGCATGGTGTCGGGCACACGGTAGATGCTAAGAACGTGTTGACTGGTGGAGGCTCTGAATGACATCAGGACAAGCCTGAAGTCCTGGGGAAGATACCCGATGCTGGAAATTAGAAAAGGAATGAAGTATTATTGATGCTTATAAACCTAAACGTGATTCTTGAGATATTTCAAATTCTTAACAAATGCCCAAGGAACCCAGAGACCTGAGGATGACACGAGAAATCAAGACTAGGAATTCTCTTTCCTGTGGCAACCATGGTCATGGTTGAACAGAAGTCACAGGCTTTGCACCCGATCATGTTCTTGCATATTGTTCAGATTTCTCCAGCAAAACGCTCTTCAGAGATGTGAACAATGATGCATCCTCAGTCTCAGGGCTCGTTGCTCCCCGTCCTTGGCTCAGTGTCAATGAACCAGGCCTGACAAGCTCAACTGAAGGTGCTTCCCGATAGGTGATGTCCTGAGAAGCCCCTTACCCTTTGCCTTCATCTGCTGAACTGCATGTTGCATTCTGTATCTGATCAGCAAAATATGACCACTACTAAGCACATGAGGTGATGCTGCTTTAAGCTAAGCTTCCCCAAACCTCAAGAATACTTTGAGATGATAGCTCTGGCTAGAAAGCCAAGACTCCACTGTCAAAGGCAACAGAGCTCTGTCAAAGGATATCTTTGCCTTTCTGGTCTTAGCACCTGGTTTCTTGATGCCCAGCTGCCACGTCCCTCTAATCACTACTGCATTCCACACGAGGGCACCCAGGGAAGGACTTGGTGTCTGGCCCAACTCTATCCATCACAGGGAGATTAAGGCAACGGAGGGAAGATGGAAAATCCTGAGTTCCTTAATGAACTCACCTTTCCAGTTTCAAAGGAGTGTGATGAACCATAGTCCTCATAGGACCCTAAGAATGCTGGCAGGCCCTTCTGGGGAAATGCCAACAGCATCTGGGGAGACATGAACTCACTCCCCTTTCCCCTGGTCACTGCAACAGGATGAGAGGGTTACTATTTTCAACCTGGAAAACTCTCGGGTTGTTTACCAGTTGCCATATTCCACCCTCGGTTGGCCACTGTTCAGAGCCTGCAGCAGCACTCTCAATGGACACAGCTGGTCTGGAATGTCACATGAGTGGGCCACGCTGAAGCCTGGCTGCCAGGAGCCCAGCCAAGCCAGGAGATGGCAGGAAGCAGCCGCCCAGAGAAGAGCATCCCCTGAGGGTTAGGGTAGGTGAGCTTTTCCTAGGCCAAGGTTTCGGGCCAACCACCAGCGGGGAGCACGGCCAACATGCCAGTCTTCTCAGCCACAGCCTCCACCACACACGGCTGATCAGTAACAGTCACCTCAGTCTCCTGGTAGAGGAACAACCACCAAATGAGATCATGCATGCCAAGAGCCAAGAGTGTTTTATACATTAGAAGAGGCTAACGAAGGCTCATTTAAGGAAAGTGGGTCCAGCCTAATCAATCCCAACAGCCAGACACCCACTGACTACTGAGAGGAACACTCTGTGCCTTTCATCAAATAATAGTCATGAAGGGACGGGTACTTCGGCTGGTCTCTTGCTCTGCGTGTGTCCTTCGGCCTGGTCTGCTATGTCTGATCTATCCTTATGTAACCCAGAGAAACTCACTTAGCAAAACAGAGACTAAAAGTTTCCTAAAATTTTTGACCAGAATAAAAGAGCACTTATGAGGTAAGACTTGGAAAATCCGGGCTAGATGCTTCAGTGGTGGCAGGAAGGGCTGAGCTGGTATTAAAGAGACTTGGGAAGGGTCTCGAGCTAATCCAAATGTGTAAAATTCGGTAGTGACGAGGTAACTATTTACCTACAAGGTTCTCCTCGTCTGAATCTATCATCAAGAATCTCAAGGTGCTTTAAGTCCAGGTTCTGGGCCTCAATTTCCCACAATGTAAACAGTCAGTGCAGGTAACAGACAGTTGACCCACTGTGTGTGACTGGTGGTGGTAGAAAAGGCAGAAGATGCAAATGATCCCACTATTTTGTGCTTGCTCGTGAAGAGCACAAAATACTAACAAATTAGCCTCAGTGTGTTTCCAAGGAAAAACCTCTCAATATACTAAAAGAGTGTGTTAAAATAGATTCTATTTATTATGATTATTATCATTATTATTACAACGTTTGCCTAAAGGCCAATGATGTGATGTCAAATAACATACCAACCTGGGAAGTATATTCCTGTAGCTTAAGGACGGTGGGCCATCTGATGAAGACTTTTGGGGGTGATGGTTGTGGGCTGAGGGCAACAGGCAGGGCTCAGGAAGGTGTCCAGGAGAGAGTGAGACCGAGCAGGACCCTGTGTGGTCTTCCAGGGACAGACCTTCCCCCTGCCCTGTGTCCTCCAACTCTTTGTTTGTAGAAAAGCTTTAACCTCCCAAGGCTTCCCAAGTTCCAAAGAGCAAATTTAATCAGAGAAGTGGAAAAATGCAGGAACAAAGGAAAGCGGTCAAGCAAGACAAAATAATAGTTTAGCCATAAAACAAAGTAAAGGACCCTTAGCTCCTCCTCAAGGGCTATAGATGACATCCTGAGCCATATCCTTGAGTTGTTTTGCAGAAACTAAACCCCTCCCCAGGTAGAGGAAGTTGACAGCATGCTGAGCACCAGCACATAGTCCCCACACCACAGACCCCAGACCAGTTGGAGGCAGAAAACTGATAACTGAGATTTCCCAAAATATCACCCTGTTGCCTCACCACAAGCCAATGAGAAGAATGCCCATAAGCTGATTAGGCACTCTGCAACCCTCACCCCTAACATTGCCTTTAGAAACTCTTCCCTGAAAGCCCTTAGGGAGTTAGGGTCTTTTGAGCATGAGACGCCCATTCTCCTTGCTCGGCACCTGCAATAAACACTGTGCTTTCCTTCACCACAACGCAGTGTCAGCAGATTGGCTGTGATGCATGTCACCCCAGTTCCTTTCATTAACAAGAAGATGCAAAACTTCTGGCAGACTGAACTCACTCAGAGCAACTTCCAGACACCAGCGAGCGTTTGGATCTGGGTGGAGTCCTTAGGTCAGCGTTCTGACAGTCAGGAACACTTACCCCAAAGGAAAACAGGGCTCCATCCAATCCCACCCCACCCCACCCGAAGCACTGAGCAGCAGAGTCCTGTAACCAGTTATGTCACAGTTTCCAAAATCAAGACCAAACTCTAAGTGACGGCTCAACACCCAAGAAACAGAAACAGAACAACAAATAGAAAATGAACAACCACTTCAGTCGCCAGAGGCCTCCCATCATTTTCAATTTAACTAAGAATGGAAGATTTTCTAATGTGTTATTCGACAGTATCAAAAAGTGAATGCCACCTAATTCTATACATGACTAACATCTCATCTTCGGCATGTCTCATGGTTTTCCTAGGATTTTCCTTTTTTTTTTTTTTTAAAGTTTCATTACTTCCTTCACAAGCCAAACTCCATGACCTTGGATCAGGCCTGAAGTTCAAAGGCATGAGCAGAGTCCTCATCCCAAGCTCCCCTGTCTGCACACTTCCCTTTCTAAACAGACAGAAAAGGGCAGTGAGGTGAAAGCCAATGCTCAGATTACTCCATTTTTCACAGTCACTGGTAAATTGTTGCTTAAGATGTTTCTGGAATCAGGATCTGAGCAGTGAGCAAGGGCAGTAAGGAAACTCCATTCCCAGAGCTGAGCTCAGCACATGCAACAAGGCAGGTTCTCAAAATGGCTTGCCAACATGCTTCTTATCTTTCAAGATCTCACACAAGTCTGGATGGTGGAAGTAAGTGGTTCATGTGCTCATTCCTCAATCGAAGAAAGTTTCTGAGGAGTGGAAAATTCTAGGGACAGCAAACGTTTAGAAATTAATTCAATACTGTGAGCAACTCCAACTCTGTACCCCTGGTACCCAGTACAAAACCTGGCCCATGAGGAATGCTCAGTGAGCTCTTAAATGAGATGAATGCAGCACTCTACCTAAAATAAAATGACCTCAGTGACAGACCAGTATCTGCAGCTGCACCAAGGTCAGACACTTACTACACTACAGTTTTTCCAAAGAGCTTTCTCCAACCTCAGGCTGCAAGAGGCTGGATGACTCCAGAGCGGAGCAGCCCAGCTCACCTGGTTCATGCAGCCAGTCTGAAAGGTGCATTGTTTTGTTATGTGACTAAGCCCTAAATTTCAGTACCTTGTTGCCTTTCAAATGAACTTGAGCAATATCTGGATGCAGATGGAATTCTTAGAGAATTCCTGACCACTAGATAGATGCCTATTGAGAACTTCTGAAACCAGCCTCTTCTGATGCCATGAATGTCTCTGATGCTTATCTTTGTGGAAGAAAATCTTCCTCCAGGAAGGGAGGGAGGAGGAGGACAGCTCAAAACACTTACTCCACACCCTGAGTGGGGAGGCAGAGTGCAAGGAGCTTTACAGTTACTGTCCTATTTGATGCTTACAACAACCCTCTGGGGTATTTGACAGATAAGAGAATTTGTCAGAGAGGGTAAGTGAAGAGTCCAAGGTCAGAGGTGGAAAGGGGGAATGCCAGGTTTAGAATCCAGATTTGAACACGCGCTGGTCCTCAAAGGTCCTGGTAAGTGGTCTTTTGTGGAAGTATCTTTACGAATTACGGGTGTACCATTCCTTACAATCATAGTTACTGAAGAATACTGTATCAAATTCTGTTCTCATAGCCACCGTATTCTGAGTACTCCAAAATGGAAGATGACTCTCTTGGTCTCTGCTGTCATGTGCATAACTAGGATTTCTATATTACCAGATAAAGCACACTGCTATGAGGATATGCTTTAGAGGGAGAGGAGACCTTTCTCTATAATGCATCTTTGTATTTGTAAATAGCATCCGGGTAAACCATCAAGAAACTGACTAGAGACTAATATACATGAAAAGATGTGAAGAATTTTCTAGGCCATCCCACCTGAGGCACACAGTGGTAGCAATGCCACCAAGAGACCCCTTTCTTCTTGGGAAATTAAATATGTCAAATCTTGGTTCATTCAAAAGGTACTTTTTGAGGCCTTTGTCATGGAGCCACATTCCAGAAGGTCCTATAAGTCATTTATGAAATATGCAAATTGCAATGCAGTGACAGAAGGTAGAGCTGTGACCACAGTCCCAGAGATGGCCACCAGGATACTTATTGTGAGTGTGAAAATTACATTTCTGAAGAAAACAGTATGAATAGGGTGAGAGGTATTTTTATAAACATATCTGGATAACTGTTGCCATGGAGGTGTTTCACCTGGCAAGAATCAGCAAGTCCAAAGCTAGGACTTAATGTCAGAGGCACTTTTACCAGGAGAGGCTTAACATAACCTTGTGATACTTTCTGGAAAACATCAGCCCAGACCAGCAACCTGTGTTTGGATGCTGGCTCTGGCCACTAGGAATGATGCCACTAGTGTCACTCTGCATATTTTTTTTTACATCTGAGAGAAAACTCTGCAGTGGCCCCTTGACCTCTAACTGCCTGCCACATATTAAAGGATTCATATAAATTTATATGGACAAACTGGCCAAAAAACCTATTAGATGAAGTAAAATATATGAGACCTTACTTACATATACTTTTGGGATCTCACAGTCACAAGACCAAAAGCATTCTGTTCAAAATTCTATATTCTATTTGATGTAAATTTTCTCAATATATGAAACCCAAGAAGTAGACTATTAGCAAATTATTCCATGTACGCCAGTGCATGCATTTTAAGTACAGAGACTGCTGGAAGCATCAGGGTTGCGACTGATTTCAACAGTTTACCATAACGGAGTAACTCAAATCCCAGGAAATGCACTGTTTGGGTACAGAAACCAGCAAAGAACAACAAAGTTTGAGCAGTAACCTTTAATTACATTGAAAACAACTGAACAGACCATGTCCTTCTTCACATGTTCTATTAGCAGAGGGATTCTGAAGGGTCTACACTTTATGAGACTCAAAAGAACAGAAGCCCTCACAATGGCCCCATAGCTCCCTTTGTACACACAGGAATAGTCTACGGACAGAACCACTCTCTAAGTTATGTTGCCTCTAGAAACCAGACGGAGAAACTGCAGCCCTGGCTGCACACACATTCCCATGACAGTGTGTCACAAAAGTAATAACCAAGTTGTTCAACTGCTTCCAGACGTTAGTCAGATTTGCTTCACTACTAACTTTTACGATGTATAACATATCACAAGCCTGTAATCTCTAGCCCGTCCCCTCAGTCCTGTCTCTTGGTTGGAGGTAAGGACCGGAGCCTCTTACAGACGGAAAGACCAGAGAGAATTGGAGGAGCTTCTCTCCAGGATGTCCCCACTGGTCCTGGCCTGGCTCTGCCTCAGCCCCCGTCTGAAGATGGACCAGAACCACGCAGCTACCGTGGGCCCAGCTGCAGGGGGAAGGGCTGAGAAACACTGAGAGAACGCTGAGGTCAGCTGCTTGTGAGTCTCCGAGTCAGCATCTTCAAGACCAGAGTCGTTGTTGAGAAATAAGACCTCTCCCCCACAAAAACCCTGAATGTAACAGCGATCCAAGAGCTCAAAACCAGCGGGCCAAATTCCGGAGAGGGAGCCCCAAGCTGACCACGGGAACCAGGAACTGGGGGTGGATCCCTCACCCACCCGCTGCTGCCTCCTGAACAAGCTGGAGTGTTTGTGAGACAAGGAACGAGGAGCTGGGTGCTACATCGACGGCCCGGAGGATCGGTCCTGCCCGGAGCTGGGCGTCCTTCCTAGATGATCACACGCCACAATGACCTTATTCCAGAAACTACTGTCTCCAGGAAGACCTGGATAGTTTCAACTAGTTGTTGCTTTCACAGTGAAGGGGTGGAGGAGGCTAACTGGGGAAAGGCAGCCAAGTGTTCTAATTATTGATGTGTTCAAGTAACTCAACTTCAGGCACTTCTTAGGATGTAATATTATATGAAAAAAAAGCTACAAAATTGCACACATACACACACTTAGAAAAAACTTAGAAGGAAAATCTCTTAAAGTATGAATGATGGAATGGTGAACAATTTCTTTCTCTGAGAACATTCTAGACCGAAGAACAATCCTACAGCTAGTTGGAGTTACTCTCTTGACTGACAACACACTTTAGGAAGGGATGCATGTGAACCAGTGAGGGTAAAAAAGTTCTTTGTCTGGTTCACCAGATGGTTCAGATTAATCCTGGTCACCAAGAAGGAGACAGACAGCTCAGACTGACCACACATCCATCAACTCCCCCTGTATTTTTCAAGCTTTCCAACTTCAGGGGAACGAAAGACATCTCAGCTCAGCAATTCCGAGGAGTTAGTGACTCAAAGCGCCGCACATGTGGGAGCCCCAAGGGCTTTTTAATTTTATTTATTTTTTTATATAGCATTTCTTATTAGTTATGTCAATCTCCCAATTCATCACAGCACCACCCCCACCCCTGCCGCTTTCCCCCCTTGGTGTCCATATGTTTATTCTCTACATCTGTGTCTCTATTTCTGCCAAGGGCATCTTGAACCTCCTGTTTCCACACCTGGGGACACAAGAGAGTCTCTCATCACGACAGGGCTGGATGGAGCGAAGGGAGGAGCGAGCACCCAGCATCTGGCAGGAGCCTGAAATGCAAGACTAGCTCAGGAGGACTGTGGGTATTCACTCAGCTACAGAATACTCCAGCTTCCAAAATGACCGGTTCTCCTTACTAAGGCCTCTCGCGCCTCATGTACCACCCGCCCCACACCTCCAGGCTCTGTGCTGTATTATTTTCGGAGGCACATGACATCTGAGGGAAGGAGGGGAGGCAGCCCCCACGTGCTGGGCCCTGTTTCCTGCCAACCACCGTGCTGGGTCCTTTATCCACGTCTTCTCTTTCAGTTCTCAAAGTGATGCAGAAACAAGGGAGGGCTGGGGTGTTTTTAGAGACAGGAAAACCCAAAGTCCAAGACAACCCAGGCAGTCGGGCGGATAAACCATGGGGATGAGATCTGCACAGATCATCCGACCTAGCAGCCCTGGCTCCCAGGCAACACACACACAAGCAGCCTTCTGGACGAAGACACATCAGAGGATTATTTCTGGTACCTGAGGGGTAAGGAGGGAGCTCCGTGATAATACTTGCTAATATGTTAAAAAAAAAAAAAAAAATTCACGGCTGAAAGCCAATTACAGACACAGCCAGGCTTCTTGGAGCATTTATGGAGGCTGCTAAAGGGAATAGGCAGTCCATCCATCCCGCCGTGCCGGAAGTCCTCAGCAAAGCCCCGACTCACGGGGAAGGCGGCCCCGCCTGCACACTGGACAGCAGCTGTGGCTCCCAGGAGTGTGTGGCGCTGACTCTTAAAGGAGCCAGTGGTCAGCAAGGCAATGTGCCTTAGACACATTCTCTTACTGCTCACAACAGCTCTGTGCCCAAAGTGACACAAGTAGCACGTGGTGGTGGTGGTGGTGGTGGATTTAGGCTCGGACCTGCCTGATCCCAAGCACTTTTCCTGCTAATCCAGACAGAACCATCCCGTGGAACCACCCAATCTATCTCAGAAAGACTGGACCCTGTGGCCTGATCAGCACATCAAATCCTGACTCTTGCCAGCTAGCTGACTCTTCTATGACATTATACGTCCTACATTTTCTGGAGCAATTCCGAGTTTGAGCATGCCGGTTCCGTTGCACCCATGGGTGGGCTCACACTTGTCTTATGATGCATTCTGCCCCCGGAGGCCTCACGGGCCTACGCTCATCTGTGCAACCCTCTGCACTTGTTTCTCCCATGGAGGGATGGTTACCCCTCCCGCAGTGACAGATCATTTATATGTTCTGATTTGCTTCCCATGTTTGTGCTTTATCTTCCCTGCCACCCTCTTAAGTTCCTTTTAAATCGACACTTTACCACTGGAAGACCGTTCACAAAGAAGGAATCCTGGAAACAGAATACACAGCAGTAGAAGAAACTACAATCCTGCCTAGAATTGTTCTGCTGACTCGACTGCAGGTGGCATGGTGTCGGACAGAATGACCCTTTAGAGACATGATTTTACAGTATCTCGTCAGAGCGCAACTCCCAGAATGGGAGCTGCCAAACTGTAATTTAACTGGAACCCATGTAAAGTCCTATGCTTAGATTCAAAAACTTAAGCGCCCCAACGTGACACAACAGAAACTTGGCTTGGCTATAGTTCATTCAAAATATTAAAAATCTTCAACTTTTGGTATAGAAGTTAAAACCAAGTTCAACGGTACAATGTGATTGTTTAACAGAAAAGAAAAAGTGAGTGTTGTTAGGATGTGTTAATGGAAGTGGAACGTTCAGGTCACAGGAAGCAAATGTTTCGCTGAACTCGGGGCTGAGCCCTCGTTACCCAGATGACAAATAACACGCCTGATTCTGAGAGGCACACTTAACAGAATGATAGAGCCTCAGAGAAGGAAGAGACCTGGTGTCTAGCCTGGATAAGAAAAGAGAACAGAGAAACATAAAGAAGTTCTCAGACGTTTGACAGTTTGTCATGCGGAAGAGGGAGCCTAAAATGTGAACCGCTGAGCAGAAGTGACTGAGAAACGATCTTCTGTTTGATATAAAAGGAAACTTTCAAATCATGTCTATGCGAGGCAGAACGATGGCCCTCAACGATGTGCACGGCCTAATCCCTGGAATTTGTACCAGCGTTACTTTACACGGTAAGAGGGACCCTGCAGATGTGATTAAGTCAAGGATCCTAAGATGGGGAGACTCGTTGGATGATCCCGTGGGTCCAACGCAAATCGCAGGGCTCCTTATAAGGAAGAGGCAGGAGCCTCAGAGCAAAGCAGAGGTCAGAGTCAGAGACATATCTCAGGATGCTACACGGCTGGCTTCGAAAACAGAGGACGGTGCTACAAGCCAAGGGATGCAAATGGCTTCTAGAAGCTGGAAAGGGCCAGGGAACAGAGTCTCCCTTAGAGCTTCTAGAAGGAATGTAGCCCTGCTGACACCTGGATTTTAGCCAAATAACACCTGGATTTTAGCCAACCCATTTCAGACTTCTGACATCCGGAACTAGCATAGAATACATTTGTGTTGTTTTAAGCCACTAAGTCTGTGGTAATTTATTAGAGCAGCCATAGGAGATGAATGGGATGTCTAACAAGGGAATAACCTCTTCTGGCCCCAGGGAGCTCCCCGTCCCCAGGGGCAATCAAGAAGAGGCTGATCACCTGTGTCAGGAATGCTGTGTGGTTAAGTCCTGGATGACCCACGACCGACCCCTCCAACTCTGAGAGTCCACATCACGCAGCAGTGCCACCTCCTGCTTTTGCATTCGACACACTGGTCCCACCCCCAAGGTGTGCCCTCATCTTCTCCCAGGAGGACTGTGGCAGGAAGTATAAAGCATGCTTTGGGGATGTCCAAACGGCACCCAGGCCTGTGCCTGGCTCAGAGCAAAAGTGCTTGCGGGGTGCCTACCTGAGCAGAGGACTCCTTTGTTCCTGGCACAGGAGAAGTTGTCGCACTCGCAGAAGGGCCCGTAGATCTTCCCAAACTCGCTCTCGAAGCAGGCGCACTGGTTGCAGCTGCACTGCCCGCGTCCGCTGCACAGGGGCTTGCCCTCCGCTTCTCGGCACAAGTTCTGGTACCCGCTCTGGCTCTCCCCTTCCTGGCACTCGCACCTGGTGCCCAGGTAGCTGGGGTTGCACTCACACAGGCCGCAGACGTAAGTCCCGTTGCCGCTGCATCTGGCGCTGTCCGGCTCCAGTCCTGCGCTGCAGCTGCACCTGCAGTCGTAGGTGACCCCCACCTCCAGGCTGTCCCGGAATCCCACGGGCCGCAGGGTGAACATGGGCTGCGCGTGTTTGCCCGGGCAGCTCCGGGCCTCCACTGACACCTCAAAGGATGCCTGCGCAGGAGAAAGAGAGGGGACGTGGTGGCCATGGTGCATCTGGGCCTCCCGCTGTCTGCACCAGCCTCCTGATCAGCCAGGGGCCTGGCCTGAGCACAGTTCCTCCAAGGTCCTCAGTGAAGAACTGGGGCCAAATCCAGCCCCTCCCCACACTCACCGAGGGCCACTCCAACGGCCCGAGGAGGAAGAGGCCCCGGAGACAGCAAGCCCCTACCCAGGAAGGGCGTATTCAGGCGTGCCAACATTTGACAGGCATCATGCTTAATTCTTTAACGTTCATCATCTTTTTTACCTCCCAGAGGAAAAGGGCTTCCACAGGAAGGTAGAAAGATTCACTCAAGGTTACAAGGTTCTCTTTCTCCCCTTTTCACTTCTATCCTATGCTCTTCCCGTCTCCATTTTGAAAGTCAACAAAATCTTCAACAATATACCAGGCACCTCCCTCTATGCCAGGTTAGACGTGGCTCCCTGAACTCATGGGGCGCTGTGGTCGAGATGCCCTGGCAACTGCCTGCCCTTCTGCAGAGGTGTTTCCTCCCCTGCCGGAGAAGGGAGAGATGGCTCTTGTGTCCCTTCCAGCGTATGTATCTCCACACAGACACACCTGAGCCTCCCTCTGCCCCAGTTTCTCTCTGCGTGATCCTCACAGCTGTGTCTTTCACAATCAGTCCACGGTCCAGAGGCTGTAAAGAAGCATCATTGCCACATACACTGACAGACTTTTTCTTATTGAACAAAGCATGTACAAGAGTGTTGCTAACTCTCGAGCTGCTTATGGGTTGCCATGGAAACAGGCAGCAAGGTGGACCTCGCTGGCAGATGGCAATGGAGGAAAGATGCCTGTTAGCAGCCCACATGGCTGGGATGTGAGGGAAAGCAGGGACGCTGCTCGCTGTGATTCTCCCAGGGAGTACAGCGTGATTCCACTTTCCCCTCCCCGCCACCACGTGGTGAGAATCATCCAGCAGGGCCCTCCAAGCAGGGCGCTGTGGAAATCTGCAGACAGGTAGCTGGCACGCCCTGACCAAACACCATCCTGAAGTCCTTCTCCCCTGAACCGACAGAGGCCTGGTCTCACTCCAGAAACTGACCCACCGCCTCTGGCCCAGACGTCTTTCTTTTTCAAAAGGCTCCTCAGAACATTCTGAAACTCAGAACAAGTTAGGAACCACTTTTAGCTACTGGTATTGTTAGCTCTATTATTTGGGTTGGAATAGAACTGGTTTTTAAAAAGCCATCAATAACCTGCTTTACTGGGTACTCTTTAGGTAATAAAGTATATTTTGAGAACACTCAAAATATCTTTTTCTAAACGTTCTACAGAGGGCTTCCCTGGTGGCGCAGTGGTTGAGAGTCCGCCTGCCGATGCAGGGGACACGGGTTCGTGCCCCGGTCCGGGAAGTTCCCACATGCCGCGGAGCGGCTGGGCCCGTGAGCCATGGCCACTGAGCCTGTGCGTCCGGAGCCTGTGCTCCGCAACGGGAGAGGCCACAGCAGTGAGAGGCCCGCGTACCGCAAAAAAATGAAATAAAAATAAACGTTCTACAGATCCTTGTCACTTTGGGATCTTTACTAATTCTAAAAGGCCTCCCCTCTGTGACATCTAGGGACACCCCCCCCCGCAGGGTGGGAGCCGGAGTGCGTGAGGCTGAGCAGGAGACCCCGCTTCCTAGGTCCTGGAGAGAGTCTGCTTGGCAACAAGACACCAGGAGTCGGCATTAGTGAAGCAGTATCACAGCAGACACCATCAGACAGGTGCGCTGAGGACGATGACCAGGAGCCAGGGTCAGAGGACGCCGGGCGAAGCAAGCCAGCTGCAGACAGTGGGACGGGCCCACAGCCCACCTCCACGTTGGGGGTGGGAGGCGGCAGAGAGACTGGCAAAAGCACGTCCACAACCCGGTCCCAAGGCCCTCAGGTACAGGTGGGCTCTCGAGGTAAGGAAGAAAGATGCGGACCCACCCAGGGCACTGCAAGCTGCCTAGCGGTTACCAGGTGCTGAGTACTACGTGCACCAGGCCCCGTGCTGGGCATTGCCACGCGCATCTCATTTACATGCCCTAGGAGGAGGCGTCCTCATTTACCAGAAGGAAAACGGGGCTGGTGGGCTCCGGGAGCTTAGTGCTGGTCACACAGCTGGGGAGGGGTGGGGCTGGGCCTGTGCTCTCCTTGGCATGTCACCTCCTAGAAGTAGGGAATGAGGCAGATGTCCAGTGTCCAGACCTGGGTAGAGAGAGAGAGGCCCGGCTCACAGAGGGACCACTAGATGGGAACCCACCCAGTAGTGACCAGAAGCTCCTGGTCAACTTTCAACCTTCCTGCCTTGGGCTGGGGATAACCTGAGCCCGCAGATGGAAGGACAGGGAGGCTGCATCTGACCAAGGTGCCACGGGGCATCAAGAATGTGGAGAGAGATGAACATCCCTCCCGCTGAGGCTCGGAGAGACGCCTACTACCTCCCAGGGGAATAACTTTGCTGGACATGTTAAATGGAAAGCCCGGCCCCCCACAAAGGCCGCTGCGGGTCAGAAGTGGAAAAAATTACAAAGAAACAGCCTGGACCAAGAACCAAAGGCATTTAATTATTGCAAGACTGTGGGGAGTGTCCATCTGTGAGCATAACCTTCCCCCAGGAAAACTGGCCTGCACCAAGGGATCAAGTAACAAGAGAGGGAATTAAATCTCCTGGGCCTCGCAGATGTCTGTGTTTGCTGGAGAGGGAGTGGAAAGGTTGGGGATGCCCCTGAATCAGTGCCGGCAGCTGATCACCCAGGATTCAGGACGATTCACACACTGTCTGCCCAGTCTAAGGCCTGGCTTCTAAGCAGGTCCCCGTGGCCTTCTTCAGCCAAAGCTCTGGTCTAACCGAGGTCCAAGCTGTCGGGCCCCCTGCAGCCTAGCGTGCAGCCGGCCACCTGATAACCAGAGAACAGGTCCATTTCAGCCACCACGTCTCAGGTCCTGCTGGGCACAGGAATGCTATAAAAAGCACTTCGGCAACAGCGAGTCAATCTGTTCTGCTACTCCTCCCTTCAGAGTCCATTTCCCTGAGGGCTCAGGAAAGAATCCAGAGAGTCTGTCAGGCAGCTGGAATGAGGCTTCTCTTCCCTGATTACTGTGGACTCTTGAAAGGGAAGGCTCCCCTGTTCCAGGAGACTTTCCGTTTTCCCACTCCGAGATTCCAGAGGAAGGTCGCGGACACAGCAGTCCTCCCTCCCGCCCAGTCTTATTATTTGAACCTCATTGGGATGCTCCTGGTTCCCGCACAGGGCTGCCGGCCTGACCACCCTTTCAAAGGGGCTACCCAGCCCCCACCCAAATCCACGCTCTGCAAATGCCAAGTCCACTAGGAGCTCGCTGAGACAAAGCGTTGGGCATGGGCAAGGGGTGGAGAGCCCCAGGGGAGGGGCCGGAGAGCGGGACGCTGTGGGAAGCCCCCAACGGGGCTCACTGGTTCCTTTGTACCGGGCGTTAGTGCCAGTCGCACAGCCAGCCACTTGCATACTGATTTGTCAAAGCCAGTTCATGAGAAAACTGACTCCCAGTGGCCAGGCCCACTCAGTCAGCCCTGGTTGATGCTGGGAGGAAAATTAGGGGAAAAAAACAGAAATCACTGGATTTGGGACTGCAAGATTTCATGTAAGGAATATTTCTCTGAGGACAACCTTTGTCCCTCACCCCCTACCACCTCCCCTTGCTTCTTGCCTGGACAGATAGATCTCTTAACCCAGAGGTCACAGGACAGTCACAGAACCATGGCCTCTGATTGGAAGTGACCATGGAGACGGTGCCCGCCCACCTCCTCCACCTCTGCAGGAAGCTCTGGTTACAGGGAGGCGAGACCTGCCCGGATGCCCCTTGAACCCAGCTGTCCCAAGGCTCCCTCTCCCCCATGGGCCATGTCCTTATCCACAGGCCAGACCCCGAGATGCACTGGATGGCAGTTACACCCTGTCTGCTTTCCCTAACCCCTCTCCTCCAGTGAGCCCCCGGGCCCTTCTGCTGTGCTCTTTACTCCTGCCTACCCTCCTCGCCATTTCTTACTTACCCAGAGCCCTCCCAGCTCATGGCACTAAAGAACGGAAATCATGCCAGCCAAATAATGCCAGACACCTTAGCTTGGCACGTATGTCCTACCAGTTGGCCCAATCCCGCCTCTGCAGCCCCAGCTCCTCTCTTCTCAGTTCCCAACCCACTCCCCGCCTCAGCTGCTTCGCACCTGTTCACACCTTCTCGGACTCACCACTAATGGGGCCTCCCCACTCTTTTTCTATGTCTGGAAAACTCGGAGCCTCAGCTCAAACAGCACCCCCTCTGCGATGCGGGGCCCTTCTTCCTTGGGGCTCCCGCAGCACCAGGCCCGGCTTTCATCACTGCCCCCAACCCTATGGGGTTGACTCCTGCACCTACATTTCCTGCACCAGATTTGTCCCCGGGACAAATGTCAAGGGGGAAATGCCCACATGCTCAGGAGCAAACCTAAGTCCAACCATCAGCTCTTTGGAGAAAGTTCAGCCCGAGATGAGGGACAGAAGTACATCTCTCCTTCAGCAATAAGGGGGTTGAGGGGAAGCCCCCCAGTTCTCCCTCCAGGCCAGCTCCGTGGGCACGTGCCCGTGCAGTCACACAGAGCCCCACGCTCAGAAGGGCCCGTGCTTAGTTTAATGCTCTGCTGTCATCCTGAAATTCTTTATTTTTTAACAAGGACCCCACATTTCCATTTTGCCCTGGATTCTGCCCCCCACTGCCTCCAGGGCCTCAAAGAGCTCACCTCCGGTGGCCTGCAAGAAGCACTGGGTCCGGCTATGACAGGCAAGTGGCCACTGCTCTGTGTCAGCGTGTTTCCACCCACAGAGCCCTGGCGGCAGAGCCGGGGGCCATGCGACTGTGGCCTCTTGGGCAGAGAGAGGAAACAAGGAGCCAGCATGGCAGGCCTGCCTTTGGGCCGCTGTCTCAACAGGACCACGGCCCCGGGGACCCCAAGGGAGGCTCTCCCTGGCCCGCCCATGTGGAACTGCTGTGGAGGGCGTGGGAGAAGCACCCTTCTTCCTTCCGTTTCAAATGCTCTAGAAGTCATCCAAATATGTCTGAGATTTTCCACTTTTGTGAAAAATGCCACTTAAAATCCTTTCCTGTCTTCTGGACAATGTTCCTATTTTTCCGAAGTACCCTATCCTAGCAAAAAACAAAATCTGTACACTAGAGTGTCCGCACAAAAGTGGTGATGATCCCACCTTTAGCTCCTCTGAAACTTTTACTTTCAAAATGCACGAGGTATAAGGAAAAAAACACGCACTGTGGCATCAGTGGTTGCAGCTCTGACTCCTGGCACTTGTGCTCACCAGCAGCCAGGGCCCCCCACCTCGGAGTCTCAGTCTTTCTCACATAAAATGGGGAAGTCATGTCTACCTGACAGAGGCTGCAAGCAGCAGAGGAAGCCAGCAGCCAAGCCCTAGCAGAGCACGGAGAGTATAATAAATTCGCACGAAATGGTAACTCTGTCATTCCCTCCACAGTCAGAAGGCAATGACCAGGGAGAGGACTTGGTCTGGAGAGAGCTGTGAGTCCACTGCCGTCTGTGGGTGATCCCACATCTCGGGACACCCAGCAGCACTGAGCCCCAGGGGGTGTACACAGAATGCGGTGAGGTGTTCCCTGCTGGAGGCCCCGGCCCTTGCTATGGTGCTCTGCTCTGAGGCGAGCCGTCTGAATGGGGATGATGGAACAGGACCATAGGCATGGGCAGCAAGAGGCCAGGGGGAGGGGGCATGGGTGCTGGCATCAGAGCCAGAAAGCCCTGGCCTTGAACTTGAACTTTGCCACTTACTGGCTGCTACTTACTGGCTACTTACTTGGGCACTTAATTGAATTCTTCGTGCCTCAGTTTTTCTCATCTGTCAACATGAATAACTATCTTCCTTACAAGGGACCCAGTGAGGAACATGGAGCTAACCCTTTGTCCAGTTACTTTCCAGTCCTTTCCAATACTAACTGCATTGCCCCCTTGGGTCCATTAGGGACCCAATATTCTTATAATAATTTCCCCTTTTTTCTTATGGCAGCATAAACTGGCTTCAGTTTCTTGCATTCAAAAAGAATTCCAACTTTATGCTATTATTAGCAACAAACACCAGTTCCTTTGATCTTCCTGGTGTCTATATACCTCCATCATGATAGTTCCTTTACACTTGCCCTCTGGAAAAAAAAAAAAAAAAAACTGAACAAAGAACTCCAGACGCAGTCTGACCCACACAAAAAAGAGTGAAACCATTTTCTCTGGGGTTCCACTAATGCAGCCTCAGTTGGCATTTTTTTTCAAAGCAACGCTGCTTATTCACACTGAGCCTTTGGGAATTAGAATCTACCAGATCCTTTTCTTAAAAGCTACTTTATCAAACCAAGTTCCCTCTATCCTATTAATATTCTGAACTTAATGTAAGATACGAATCCTGATGATTTCAACCCAGCTCAATTTTTTAAAATGTTCTTAAATCTTGGTTTTCCTGCTTTATAAGCTACCCTGTTTTCTCCAGCTTTGTGACCTCCCCAACTGTGATAAGTAGTTCTCCCTCGAGTTAATCTCAAGCCGGGAGTAGACAGGAGACAGCTGGAACCTCCGTCAAGTCTTCCTCCAGATGACATAATCAACACTCTTAGAAAGCAGGTTTACTCAGCTATGCATCTGCCTAGCTGTGCTATCACCGACCCACGTTACCTGTCTTTGCATAAGGATGTCATTAGAAATTGTCAAGAGACTTCCTGAAACCCAGGCGCCTGGTGTGTGTGCTGTACATCCTCCTCCTTGCCTCTGTTCCACTGAACCTATTTGTCCAAGTAAAAGGTTCCTTGTTTGGGTGTTTCTCACACATCGTTCTTTAGCTTTCCTGACACACTGCACCAAACATCCCATCCACAGAGCCACAGAGTCCACTTACGTGGAGTTTTTCTGGTTAGTTCTGCCTCCTTCCATTTTTCACAGCTGTCTCTTTAAAGCCGGTGACTATAAGGCTTTTGTGTTTTTTTAAAAACATCATCTGGATTGATTAATCATTGCAATTGATCAAAACAACATAAATATATCACAAAATTTGACAAGTATTAAAAATAAAATTTTATTGGATGTGCCACTTTAATGAGATGGGGCTTCCCCACCCAAGCAGTTCATGTACATTGAAAATATTACTCATTGCTAAATAAGGCAGGGGATGGCATCAATTCTACTCCTATTTTTTATTTGTATAGATTAAAGCCCTCTCTCCAAAATTTATTCAGGTTGATAGGAAAATGGGAATAGGAGTTTTGTTACAGCAACGTCACCTTATTCTATGAGTACCTTCTTAGCGAAACGCCATAAATAATCATTTTAAATTTTTAATGATTCATCGTTTGAAAACTTGATTAGGCCAATCTTTCCATTTTTTTTTTTTTTAAAGC
Source organism: Aethalodelphis obliquidens (assembly GCF_003676395.1). Classification (NCBI taxonomy): domain Eukaryota; kingdom Metazoa; phylum Chordata; class Mammalia; order Artiodactyla; family Delphinidae; genus Aethalodelphis; species Aethalodelphis obliquidens. Next base: position 70,068,467 of record NW_020837945.1, read on the forward strand.
AAAAAGAAACTTGGAAAAAAAACCTGCGTTAGAAAAAGATCTGTTACCTAGTCATTAGAGTCCTTCACTTTCTCAACCTTGATACTGCATTCTGAATGGTCCCTTTGCTGGGGTGAGGTACCACTGTTAAGATTTAGAATGGGTGAGATGTACGCCTGTGGGTTGTAACATGGGCGAAGGGCAGTTGGGAAGGGGAAGGAGGGAGAGAATCAATTACAGAACGTGAGGCAGCTCCAGAAGACCACGCTGCAGTGTAAGCAGTCATGCGGCCACACCTCTGTCTTTTGGAGCCGTTTCCCTGGAATCCAGGGTATGTCTGCTTATCTCCACCTTGGCCATCATTAGTGCTTATGAAAGCCCAGGAGATACGGTCATGTATTTTTAAGGTCCCTATAATTTTTCTGGTTCCAACCAGATTCTTTAGTTACAGAAGAGAACTTTCCCTCAGTCCTCTATTTGCCTTTCTATTTTCTGAGCAATGAAAGAAGGAATGGATCTCACAGTCTGCTTCTGGCAGCAGGACTCTCTAGAAGTGAGGATGGCTCTCCATCACCTCTGCCTGCCTCTGAGCCAGTATTTCATCTTTGTTCTCATCATCCATGTATCTTCCTCCTTCCCTCACGTCCTTGGCTTGGTACACAGATACACATCTTTCTACACAATGTTGCTTCTCCACCATTTAGTTATATCCACTTAAATCCAGACAAGGCACCCATGCCCTCCATTGCAACAGAGTTATCCATTCCATCTCATCAAATCAGAAGAGGTGGATGGCTTTCTGCATACTTTACATAAAGAAAAAGTGAAAGTCGGATTACCCAAGGCACAGAGCAAGCTGTAGAAGACTAGAAACGAAGGCAGGGTCTTTTAGCTTTCCACCTACACTCTCCCACTGATTTCATCCCTGTCAAACAAAGATAATGATGGTTTAAGACACCAAAGGCACAATGTCAACTTGAGGAAGCCTTAAGTGACAACGCACTGAAGGCTGTGTGCTGCCTGGAGCTTTTTACTAAGTCCACCTGCATCTTGAAGGCACAGCACAGGGCAGGCTTAAGAAAGTCCTCCAGTATGCAGAGCTGGAAGACAGACTACAAACTCCTAAAGGCCTCTAATAAGTCACGAAAGTTATCAGAAGCCAAAGAATGATGACCAACATTAACAAGTATAAACAAACGGAAGGTGAGAACTTACCGTGTCCCCGATCTTCAGGCCTTCACACTTCCTCTGACCAGGGTAAGATACACCGTCCTGGCAGGTAGCAGTGAAAAAGAGATTGATATCCTCAGGCTGATCCCAGACGGACAGCTCCACTTTAGACCGGATGCTCTGAACAGAGAGAAGATGAAGCCAGAACCAATTAGTAAAGGCTGCAGCCAAGATGTTCTCCACACTGGTTCTCTGATGCCCACATGGCTTCCTTTAACTCCGGGATCTCAAGCCAAGGCAAGAGCCAGTGGGCTAGGTTCGCTGCCCCTCCCTCATCCCTTTCATCCTCTCCACACCCACACACTATCTTACTAGCCCTGGCCTGAGGTCTCCCTCTGTGAGCTCAGAGAAGTTGCTAATGGCCCACCTGCCATATGATAATCTCATCTGCTTCCAGGGGTCATGCTCTGTTCCTGCTCGTCTCTGCAGAATCACCCCATCCCCACCCTCAGCTTCAGACAGTGCCTCAAATCTTGCCGTGCGCACCCCAGACGCTGGGCCTTTGCACGTGCCTGGGATGATGTTCCTTTGCTCAGCTGCTCTTCTCTCTCCTCCCCCCGCCCTCCGTCAGCTCCCTATCTTCCTTCCCCATCAGCTCAGCAGGCACCTCAGATGAGGTCCAAATTCATGAGCTCTGAACTACATTCTGAGAGAATAAGACCTTATACGTGGATTATGTTCTCAAGACAACGGATGAAGCAAAAATCAAGCCAGAATTACCCGACAGATTAGAAAAAATAAAAGACTAAAAATATCAAGTGTTGGAAATGAGTTGGAGCACATGGGTGCCTCATACCCTGCTGGTGGGAGCGTGAACTGGTACAAGCCTTGAGAAAAACATTAGGCAGTACCTACTAATGCTTAGGTCAACCTTAGACAAGCAATTTACACTAGGATTATATCCAACAGAGATGTGTACTGACCAGAAAACACGTACGAATGTTCACAGCAACGCTGTCTGTAACAGCTAGAAACTGGAACTACCCAAATGCCTATCAACAGAACAGACTTTTTTTTTTTTTCCAAATTATGGTGTGTTCATGTAGAATATCACACAGTACAAGAATGAATGAAATGACTACATGTCATGACACTGATGAATCTCATGTCACACAGCCCAGAAGAAGCCAGATGCCGAAGGCATACATAGTCTATGATTCTATTTATATGAAACTCAAAGACGGGCACAACTAACGGTTACCCCCAGGGGACAGTAACAGAAAAGGACACAGGGGTTCTGGATGCTCGTAATATTCTGCTTTTTGGCCTGGGTGGTTCTATACTCGGGTATATTTATTTATTTTTGCGGTAGGCGGGCCTCTCACTGCTGTGGCCTCTCCCGTTGCGGAGCACAGGCTCCGGACGCGCAGGCTCAGCGGCCATGGCTCACGGGCCCAGCCGCTCCGCGGCATGTGGGATCCTCCCAGATCGGGGCACGAACCCGTGTCCCCTGCATCGGCAGGCGGACTCTCAACCACTGAGCCACCAGGGAAGCCCTACTTGGGTGTATTTAGTTTGTAAAAAGTCTGTACAACCTTCTGTAGGTCTCCAAGTTTAAAAAATTGACACTGAGAATCTCTAAGGAGGATGTACTTTAGAGACGGAGGCCAAATGAAATAACTGGCTTGTAGTTAGGGCACATCTTACAAAAAGAATTTTGTATACACTAAATACACTCAGAATAGCAGGGTGCACATACTCCGAGAGACACATGGACACCCCCTCCAGATCGACTGACAGCCCTTCAGACTCCCACCTCCTTCTCAGGCGCGCTCCAGGGAACAGGGCGTTGGATGGAATGGCAGGCAGAAGTGCTTCCTGCTCTCATGGGGTTTCTTTTCTTTCTTTTTCTCTTTTCTGCTGAGCATGTAGTGTCAAACTTGAATTAGGTAAATATGCAGTTTCCCCAACACATTAACAGCTTGTTGAAAACACTCTCTGCAAGAAATAGTCTCTCCCTTTGCAACAAATTGTCTAAGTGCTTCTACAACTCTAAAAATACTCTCTCTTAAATCCACTTCCTCTTGTTAGTGCCAGCCTCCACTGGCAGAGGGCTTGAGAGCGCCACTCAGCACACACAGCTCTCCTGCTGTTCACAAATCTGTTCTCCCCACTGAGCTGTGAATTTCAAGGACCATATCATATTTCTCTCTAAGACTGAACACAAGCTTTTGCTGGATGGATGGATGGATGGATGGATGGATGGATGGATGGATGGATGTTTTGACAGCAGCTATGGTAGACAGCTCAGGCCTATTGGAAGAAACTTAATTTTTGAAAGACAAGGTAAATTAAAAATTATATATATTAAATGCAAATAAATGTGAAGATGAGGCAAAACAGTTTATCATTAAAGGGCTAGGTAGATCGGAGCTATTTCAAAATTACTTGGGATCAGTCTGATGAAATATGAGGGCCCCGTGGCTCACAAACAAGACTTTGGGAGAAAGCATCAGCCATTCCCATCAAGACGTGCTGAAGCCACTACCCGGAAGCATTAATGGGGAACTTGGAGGAGGGAGAGAGCGCACTGGGGAACGGGACTCCTATTCAATGAACCAGTAACTGTAACAGATGCAAACAGAATCCTATATTCTCCTCTGGCCGTGAGACCCCCAAGTTTTGTGTTCAGATCTGAAGTTTGTATTATTTCTGATCCCCATGTTGTCTTGGGTAGGAACTGTGGAGATTATTCAGTTCAAACCTCCCATTTTATGGAAGTGGGAACCGAGGCCAAAGAAAGGGCCTTATCCAGGGCCACTGAGCTGCCAGGGGCAGGCAGGCAGAACCAGAACCGGGCCTTCTGGGTCTCCCAGCAGTGCTCTTTGTAGTCACCAGACCAGGCCCTTCTTTACTCAAAAACTGGCTCTGATCTTGGAGAGAGCAGATGGTCAGGTTGTATCCTGGTTGAGTCAGTCTCCCCTCAAAGATTATGAGCTCCTGGAGGGCAGGACTGTGTTCTGTTCACTGTTTTATTCCCACCGTGTGGCATGATGCCTGCCACACGTTAGGCAGTATTTATTTGTTGAACAAATGAATGAAATGGATGGAGTATAGGATATATAGCAGAGGATCAAAGCCACAGCCAGTGCAGTTCTGATGCATGAAAACTTTTGTGTCATAAGATAATTATCTGAAATTCAATTAATTCCTACCAAATTTGCCTCTGAACATGATTCCTTACTCCTCACCCTAGGACAAGAAGACAATGTCAAGAAGTTTAAAGGCTATTAAATACTCAGGCTAGGTCCCATCTGCAACTGCATTAAGTCAGGCCAGCTGTGGAGTGGGTGGGAGCAGACTTCATGGCAACAACAAAAAGAGAAACATGTGCTCGGAGAGGACTCTGATGTCACCCTCCACATGCAGCTCTAGTGGTTTCCAGCTCATTCTTTTCTTTCCCACTCTGAAAAGGGACCCCCCCCCCCGCCATGATTTCTCTCTGAGTGCTACCCCCCTTTGTCAAGGTGACATAATGCTGGTGGTGTGTGTGTGTGTGTGTGTGTGTTTGCACGCACCCAGGGCCCTACCTCTGAGCTCTAGAAGGGAACCTCTCACCAGCACCCACTGTACAGCAAAGCTCCACGCTGGTGATCTCTCACAATAAAGAAGTTGGCACAGCAAGAAAAAATGTAGAAATCGAAGCCCAGAGGTGAACGTTTCACACAGTGAAAGCCAAGAACAACAGACTCGATTCTACGAGACGTTACATTAAATGTGCCCTTTCCGTTGTGCTCCCTCCCCAGCCTAGAGTCACACCATGGCCATTTCCACTGTTACCTGTGCTCTGCTGCAATCCTCTCAGGATGTCCCCACGGACGGTATACCAACTATAAGCGAGGTAGAAGTCAACCCCAAAGCACAGAGGTGGCAAGGTGACGCAGAGAAACACAAATGGTCCCATGAGAGCTGTGCTTGGACTGTGGCCGGGGAGAGGAACAGGTAAAAGGACAACCAGAGCCCCTGCACGGGCCAAAGCGCACATGTGTATGCACACGTGCGCGCACACACACACAGGCCTGTGCAGGCCAAAGTGCACATGCACACGTATGTACACACACACACACAGGCCCATGCAGGCCAAAGCGCACATGCACACGTATGTACACACACACACACAAACACACTGGCCTGTGCAGGCCAAAGTGCACGTGTGCAAGTACACACACACATGCAGGCCCATGCAGGCCAAAGCGCACGTGCACACGTACACGCACACGCCCATGCAGGCCGAAGTGCATGTGTGCACATATGTACACACACACACACACAGAGGCCTGTGCAGGCCAAAGTGCATGTGCACACATGTGTGCACTCGCTCACACACACACACACACACCTGTGTAGGCCAAAATGCACGTGCGCACATACACATATACACACACACATACCACCCGTGCGGGTTCAAATCCAGAAGTATGGGCAGCTGAGGCCCAGCCCGGGCCTTCCCGTTTGCCAGAAAGGACGGCAGCCGGCGGACGGGGTGCTAATCAACGTCAAGCACCAACATACCCGCAACGCGGCTTCCACCAACCAGACTGTGCTCTGAATACCTTGCTGCTTCTATATTTAATATATTCTTTAAATTTCCACTGAAGGAAAGGGCAGAAGTAGGGAGTTACCAAGGGTCCCGACTTTTTAGGGTGACGTACACATTCACTGTCTTGATGTAGTGATGGTTTCACAGGTGTGTACAAGTGTCAAAACTTATCAAAATATACACTTTAAATCTGTACACTGTATTGTTGGTTAATTATCTCTCAATAAATCTGTTTTCATTTTCCAATGAATCTGCATAGTCGTTGTGGATAGTATTCCAGAAACGCCCATTTTAAAGGTTGAATTTCACACGTTCACTCATGAGTCACATGTTTTGTTTCCTAACGCGTTCTCTTCCAGACACAGCAGTTTAACTCAGAGTCCAGCTACGGTACTAGATTCCCAAAGGTCCTCAGGGGGCTCATCCCAGGTTCCAAACGCAGCTCCTGCCTGGAATAGACCCCCTTCTCTACTCTTCTGGTTCCCAAATCCTCCGCCGCAGAAAGGGCTCCCTGCTCCTCTCCTGACCTCCTGACCTCAACCCAGGCCCCTGGATTTCCATTAAGAAAACGAATTTATCTACCATGAATCCTGCTCAGGGCCAATGCAACGTGCCTCAGAGGGAGAGCAGCACTGAGCATTTATGAGATCCCGCCCAGGGAACCACCACCACTGTCTCGTGCACCCTGGTCTTCAGGGGACCCACACACGGGTGTGGACGTGCAATCCACTTGGCCGCACAGAACGCTGACTGAGCAGAGCGCCTTTTCCATTTCTGGTGCACACCACCCCGCCAGTTCCACAGAACTGGGTGTCATGATGCCCTCCTATATTAAAGTCTCGAGGAGCAGGGCCCTGGGCCTTTGGCAGGAAACGCTCCCGGGGGAGCCCCAGAGCTCTGTCAGCTACCCAGGGCGTCAGAACTCAGGAGCTGACCTAGGATGGAAATGCTGGGGGGTGGCTCCTCCCCAGAAACCCAGGAGAAATCCGCAGCCCACGCCAAAGCCCAGGATGTGATTGCCCTTCAGCCATTTCTTTCCCAAAGGCCCTGGCTTGGCAGGAAGCAAGCACTGGTCACTGCACTGTTGACAGCGGTTCCAGCAGCGGCCCCCTGCTAACCCAGGGGTCTCCAAGCCCCGGGACCACAGCAGGACAGAGAGAGCAGCCCAGGGTAGGCCTCCGGCTCTCGCACTGACTCCTCTGTTCCATGTCCAGAGCTTGAGGCCCAAGGCATCATGGTGAAGAGTGGCCCTCGGGACGGGGGTGACATTGGGTAGGCCCAGCCCGCCACCGACACACACTCTTCTCAGACTCTCAGCATGTTACGCTTCCACTCACTGTGGGAATCTGAAAACCGCCAAGTGTAGTTAACCTGGAAATCTGGTCTCACTGGGTTCTAAGGTGGCCACTGGATACGATGAGGATTAAAGGTCAGAGATCAGAAAAGAGGACGTTAGTATGTGGGGAATAAGTTAGGAAAGGAGAAGAAGTCTAGTTTCTCGCAACAGGACGTTCCCGGAGTGAGGCGGGATCACAGCCTGTGTGAGAGGCAGAGGATCCTTAGCTGCACAGAAAGTGGAGGTGCGGAGGAGGACGGAAAACCAGCCACAAATCCTTACCGCTGCCCACTCACCGCCTTCAGGACACTGAGGCTCCAGGAGACCAGGTGAGGGCTGGGAAGCCCCAAGCTCTGGGTCACCCGTGGCAAGGGCATTACCTACAGCTCCTGGTCTAGCCGAGCAGTAACGCAAAATAAGGCTGGGGCTTCCCTTGTGGTGCAGTGGTTGAGAGTCCGCCTGCCGATGCAGGGGACACGGGTTTGTGCCCCGGTCCGGGAAGATCCCACACGCCGCGGAGCGGCTGGGCCCGTGAGCCATGGCCACTGAGCCTGCGCGTCCGGAGCCTGTGCTCCGCAACGGGAGAGGCCACAACAGTGAGAGGCCCGCGTACCGCAAAAACAAAAACAAAAACAAAATAAGGCTGCATCAGTAGGGTCACAAATTCAACTGGAAAGGCAGAGCTCCAAATACACATATGAAAATCAGTCATGGGAAAGTAAGATGGTTTTTCTAACATGCATGTGATTCCAGAGTGGTTAATCACATTCCCAGGTTAGCCCACATGTCTATTCTACGTACGTTCAGGACTAACATTATTCCTTAAGTTACATTTCCTCTATGTAGAACTTTGTTTTAACAGGAAGATGCACTCTGAATTCCAATTTGGGAATTACCAGGCCTCATGAGGGGCTGGGTGGGCACTGGAGGCCTTGCAAGGAGGGGACAGCTGAGGGCACATACTTCCCAGCACAAGAAATCATGCTTGTCGTTTTCCCGAGAAAAGGTAGGTCTGAGCCAAATACCTCCTGGGTGTTAGAAATTGAGAGGAAGGAGGGTAGGAAGGAGAAAGGTTTGGGAATCATGGGTGACTGGCTTGGGACGTGGCACTGACTGCTAAACTACATCCTTAAGTGCTGTACTTAGTAGAGCAGAGCCGAGTTAACAGGATGGGTTACAAAGCACGGGATTTAACAGGCCCACTCAGGTTTCCTCTGAGAGGACCTGATTACAATCAGACCCTAAGTGTGCAGACTCACTCTAGTCTGCAGGTCTATGTGGAGCTCCAGAAGCCTGGGGGATTTCAGTCCTGCCCACTGGGAGGCGAAGTCAGTGTGTGTGCTTCTCACTTCTCGCCACGGGGAACACAGAGGCCTGAGTCCACCTGAGTCCACACCAGCTCCCTCAGGGGGAGAGGGTGGGGGAAGAAACCAGTGACTTACGTTGTATGCATTGATAATCAGTTGAATTATATTTTTGGAGTTTCCGTGTAATATCTCCACCGTTGTTCCAGGTATCAGGGCTGTAAAATTCTTGGGGGGGAAAAAAAAAAGAAAACAGATGAGCCCATTTTGCCCTTCCACACTGTCAAAGAGTGAACGCTGCCCTACTGAGCTAGAACCGTCAGGGCCCCCAGCACTGATTCTGCCACTCTCTCACACCGCAAACTAGAGAAGATGCCACGAGCAGAGGAAGAAGGCACAAGGGAATGGAGTTGTTGCAGTCGGCTGTGCAATCTCGATTCTTGAAGGTCTGGGTGGAAAGGGCCTGGCAAGATGTGTTCCTGAAGCATAATGTCATGCTTCTTCTCGGAGACCCCTCCTCTCTGGCATGTAATGGACAACTCTCTGGAATTCCATCCTCTAAGGTCAATATATTATGGATGTGCTCGCCCTCTCCCCGCCAGACTACACAGGCATCCCCAGGTTCAGTTCAAGGATGCCCTCGACCTGGCCAGCAGAAGTGAAAGGGGAAACTTTTCTAAGGGTCTCAAATACAGCCTCATCTTTTCCTAGGAGGGAAATGAACGTGAATGGTGCCTTCCCAAGGAGGTCTGGTATCTCCGGGTGAAGTCTTTGGCAAAGCAGGCAGCCTTGAAGTGGCTGCCTTTCCTCTTTCACTTGTACGAAGGCCTGAGTATGTCACTTACTAAAGTGACAGAAATTGCTAGCAACACCCGCCACCCTCAGCCTGCCTTGGGCTGGATATGCCTCCCGAGCAGGTCCTTGGTTCTGAGCAAGGCTGGCTTAAGCCAAGGTGGGTCTCTTCCCTCCTGGAGCATCCGGTAGCATTCTCAGTACGGTCTGTGCGACTGACCCCTCTAAAAATGGTATTTGTGAATGGATATCTTCTATCCTGCTATCTTCACTGAGCAACCTCCTTCCCTTGTTTTCATCTTCTAAAATTGATTCAGACTAAAAGAAGATAAAGAACTCAAGAAGGTGTAAGTGGCATTTTATCAATGATTATCTCAGGCAGAAGCAATAGAAACACACCATCAGACAAGGGTTCTTTTGGGGATACTTAAGAGCAGTAAAGAGAGGGGACAGGGGTTGGCTGTTCTGGAGGTGGGGATTAATTTCTCATAACCTCTCAATTCAAAAGATGTCAGAGGTGAGCTGGGCTTCACACTTGGCTCACACGAACACTCCCTGAGCAGCCTGGAGGACAGTTCTAGTGAAAGGCAACTTGCCTGTGATCGTGGGAAAGAGCACATTCACGAGGGAAACGTATAATGGTGGCCCATGGGATGACCTGGGAAGAGTCTCTCTTAGACAGGGCAGACTCACACACATACTGCTCTGTTCACTCAAGACACGCATTGTTTTCTTCAGAAATTCCTGTCCCAAACTAACCCACTGGTCCCCCGTACTCTGCAGGAAGGCATAAAAGCTCTATAGACTGTGGAACTGGTGATGCAGCCTGCCTAGATGCCTAGTTTTCTTTCTGTACATTTTCAGTTTATATCTTCCTTCCCTATTCCCTGGGTGCTTCCATTTCATCATCTGAAAAACTATTTCCAAAGTTTTTCTCATTACCAAATTAGAAACCATATGTTTAACTTCCTTGGTATGTACTGCTATATGAACGCTTAAGAGCTTCCTTAATACTATTATTTTCCAGTAGATCGGATCAGGGCTATATTCCACCCTCCTCTGGATCTCTGCCCACACAGAACAGGGCTGTTAACACCCCTCACCCAGCCTCCACACTTCACCTGACCCCACATTCCAATCTCCCATTCATCTCAGGGTCAGAAGGGCCCCTAGATTCAGGCCATCAGCCTCCCTCACTCCCTCCAGGTGTACCTTGTAGAGCATATAATGGTTCTTTGTCACTGCAAAGATGAGGTTGATGTTGTTTTCTGCCAATTTCTCTCCAAGCAAGGCAAGGGATGGATAGTCCTAGGGCCAAGGCAAAAGGCAAGGTTGTAACACTTGTCCCAGGCTGACACACGAGCACGTGGCTCCCACGTGCGCTCAGTAACTCATCACTTGCCACGATAAGCACCTTCCCCGGGCAGCGCCTTAATAACCACGCCCCATCGGCAGCTCCTTACTGAGAAACTGTGGGGGAGATTCTCCAGGAAAGGACCCTCTGGCACCTACTAAACTAGACTCACTCCTCCTACCCCTCCAACCCAGAATAGAGAAGTGATGAGTGGAGGTTTCCCACACTTGGTCCGTGTTTCCATCCCTTCAGCAGGAATGGGGCAGAGGGGGGAAGTCCCCAAAAGGAGAGCCACCACGTCCGACCACCTACCGTCAACACCTGTTATCTTCCCTCTCTTCCCTAAGACTGATCTTCCTGATCTCCTTGTCCTATTTTTCCTTTTCCTGTGCCCAGTATTGGGCCTGCCAATGTCCCCTACAGGCTCTGCTCAGTCCTCTCATGGCTCAGAACGGGCAGAAGAGGCTGCTGACATTTGGACTAAAAGTTGGGCTATGGCAGGGGAGGGGTGCAGAGCAAGAAGGGAGGGAGGACACCTCGAGGCAGCTCAGCAACGTCCGGAAGGACTTTTAAGGGCTGATGATGGACGCTGGGGTCCTCATCGGTGAGCTCTACAGTTATCAGGTTGTACAGTTACGAGTTCTTTTTCCAGACTCCATTACTCTTGACCACCTCTTAAAACTGGAGAAAACGGGCTAGTCCAGGAAGAATTAGAAAGAATTTCTCTCTAGCCAAACACCAGAATGGGTTTGGGAAGGAAGAGGGTGTAGATTTGGGGAGGAAACAACTGTACAGCAAGTGTGGAAAAATCTTAATTGTTGGCTCTGGTTGATAGTTAGGTAGAGTCCACTTCACTGGCCTAGCATATGTTTGAAATTCTGCCTAAGTTCTGTTTAATCGCATGGTCCCAGTGACAGGCTCCTGGGAATGGAAGGTCCTTGGGGCTTCTCCTCCCGTGTAGGACACCTGCCACCCCACCCCTGACACTGATGGAACTCAGGGCATCAGGAAACCCATTTCTAGAAGTCAGGAAGTCTTGTCTTCGCTGGTCTTGCCCCATAACTTCTATCCCAGTTTTTGGCTCTGCTGGAACACAGTCCTCTCCCTCGTGCAAAATCACCTCTCCCGTTTGAGATCCATCCTGTCTCGCCAGGTCACCTCTTCCCTCGACTAAACACTCCCCATGTGGGGGCACAAAAGCAGAAAGCTACAGAAATCCCTGAGAAATGGTCTAAGTTAATGACAAGGAGAAGTTCTAGAAGCCCAGTTGGAGAAGATGGAGTAGAGACACAGTCCCAAGAATGGGGTGGAGAGTCGGTGAGTAGAGGTCCAGAGGAAGGTGGCAAAGGCCGGCGAGGCCTCGGACCATAGGCGGGGTGGTGGGAGCGGTGCTGGGGTCCCCTGTCCTCACCATCTGGTTGGAGGCAGTGTACTCGTTGGCCTCATTCAGGTGGCACTGGCCGTCGTGAGGCTGCACCAGGCCCCCCAGCTTTCCGTCCAGCGCGATGTGGGGCACGTCGTCCGTTGTGAACACCAGCAGGTGCAGCGCGTCCTTTCGCCAGCCGATCTTCTCCTGAGGGACAGAGGCTGATGGGTGTTAGGCCTTCCTGGCTGCCACCCGAGACTGCCCTGGGGCATCCTGCCCCTCCCTGCTCGACTCTGTACCTGACAGCCACTCCCCTTGGACGCCTCCCCTGTTAGCCTCCCCTATAGTTCCTTCCACAGAGCAGCCTTTAGTAGCCCCCCAACCTCCCTTCAACACACTCGGCTGGCTGCCCTTGTCTAAGATGACCGGTAAGTGATCACTTCAGTCCCCCAAGTAGACACGAATCACTCACAACAGAGTGTTCTAATGACCGACAGACAGATCTGTCTTTGGAGGATTTGAGAAAACCGGCCATCTTTCTGGTAGAAGTAAACCACTCCAATCACGAACTGAACTAGTCTGGTAGTTAAGGTCAATCAGACTCACTCTTTTCTCCCTTTACTGCTTCACTGTATGGAATGTATCCACTCTTCAGACAGAGGCACGGCTCAATACGAGCTATCTTGCAAGGGAAGGACTCTATTTTTTCATATTTAGACACTGTGGCCCCGATACTACACAAAAACACTCCCAGTCATTACTAGTAGGAGCAGCTAGACCCTGATACAGGGCAACAAAAACTGGGATAGGGTTGCCTTCATACCAGTAGTGAAAGAGCATCCCAAAATACGTGGGTAGCAGGATGAATACAGGAAGGGTTTAAACACCGCTGAGTTATCTACACATGTACACTTGACACTGAAATAGGAGACTGGATTCACAGACTTTACAAGTTAAAAGCTATCACCTTATGGCAGATAAGGGATTGAGGGTATCATCCTCTCTTTCTTATCGCCACAATGATGGATAAAACAGCCTTCAAGAGGTATGATATTTTCTCATTTGCTCCGAAAGCAGCGTGGAAATAAGTCACAAAGAGTCAGCGTAACACAAGGAAGAAAAGGCAGTTTGAAAAGAAGCCAGGGAGGACTGAAAGCCAGGAGGCCAGCTGTGAGCAAAGAATTCACCTTTGGGGAATCAGTTTCCCAGACTCTCAACGTTCATCCAACAGACAATTACTGACTTCCTACCACATGCAGTCCCCATGGAAGGCACCGGGTCTAAGAAACAGCCTGTTCCAGACCTCAAAAAGCTTGCAGTCAAGTGGAAACACAGCCTTAACTATCACAATAAGCATGCTTTTTAACATCTTTATTGGAGTATAATTGCTCTACAATGGTGTGTTAGTTTCTGCTTTATAACAAAGGGAATCAGTTATACATATACATATGTCCCCACATCTCTTCCCTCTTGCGTCTCCCTCCCTCCCACCCTCCCTATCCCACCCCTCTAGGTGGTCACAAACCACCGAGCTGATCTCCCTGTGCTATGCGGCTGCTTCTGAGAAAACCATAATTCAAAAAGAGTCATGTACCAAAATGTTCATTGCAGCTCTGTTTACAATAGTCAGGACATGGAAGCAACCTAAGGGTCCATCGACAGATGAATGGATAAAGAAGATGTGGCACATATATACAATGGAATATTACTTAGCCATAAATACACTTTTAACGGAAACCCGGGGAGGAGGAGAGAAGGCTTCCCAGGGCAGAGGAAATGTCAGCTGAGCTGAAGGTGAAGAGGACCCTTCAAGGAAACTGGAAGAAGAAATGACAGAGGAGGCAGAAGTTGGGGTGGGGAGTGGGTTGCTCTAGGTGCTGGTAAAGGCACAATGACCAGGCCGGGCACGTTTTCAGAACCCAGAGGAAGCAACCTAGAAGGTCCCTAACACAGATGCATTCTAAGCTGTGACAAAACTAATCTACGGTATTAGAAGTGGAGATAAGTGTATTCTCTTGGAGGCAGGACTGGGTGTCTTGAGAGGGGGTGTTAATAACTGGAATATATGGAAAGACAATGAAAACTCATCAAACAATTTTGAAAAACAATGACGAAGCTGGGGGATTCATTATCTAATGCCAAGACTTATTATAAAGCTACAATAATTGAGACTGTGTGGTACTGACAAAAGGATAGACACATAGACCAGTGGAACAGGATAGAAACCAGAAATAGACCCACACATACGGTCAATTCGATAGAAGGTATTGGAATAATTAGACATCCATATGAAAAAAAATGAACCTCAACCCACAGCTCTCACTGTATACAAAAATGAACTCAAAGTGGATCACAGACCTAAAACTATAAAACGTCTGAAGGAAACAAAGAAGAAAAGCTTTGTGACCTTGGTATAGGCAAAGATTTCTTAGATGATTCACAGGATAAAATTTTGATGAATTAGACTCTGTCAAATTAAAAACATCTGCCCTGGGCTTCCCTAGTGGCGCAGTGGTTGAGAATCTGCCTGCCAATGCGGGGGACATGGGTTCGAGCCCGGTCTGGGAGGATCCCACGTGCCGCGGAGCAGCTGGGCCCGTGAGCCACAACTACTGAGCCTGTACATCTGGAGCCTGTGCTCCGCAACAAGAGAGGCCGTGATAGTGAGAGGCCAGTGCACTGCGATGAAGAGCGGCCCCCGCTTGCCACAACTAGAGAAAAGCCCTCGCACAGATACGAAGACCCAACACAACCATAAATAAATAAATAAATAAAGTGGAAGCCTGTCTACAACAAACATTAAAATACGAGAAATACGAGCTTTCTTTGAAAAATAAAATAAAAAAAATAAAAACATCTGCTCTTTGAAAGATACCACTGAGAAAATGAAATGACAAGGCACAGATCGGGAGAAAATGTTTGCAAAAAATAAAAATCTGACAAAGGACTTGTATCCAGAATGTATAAAGAACTCTCATAGGCCAATAACAACACAAACAACTGAATTTTAAAAGCTAGAGGCTTGAATAGACATTTTACCAAAGAAAAGATATGGATGGAAATAAGCACATGAAAGGATCGTCAACAACATTAGTCATTAAGAAAGTGCACAGGGCTTCCCTGCTGGTGCAGTGGTTAAGAATCCACCTGCCAATGCAGGAGACACGGGTTCAAGCCCTGGTTCGGGAAGATCCCACATGCCACAGAGCAACTAAGCCTGTGCGCCAGAGCTACTGAGCCTGTGCTCTAGAGCCCACAGGCCACAACTACTGAGCCCACGCGCCACAACCACTAAAGCCCCCGCGCTCCAGAGCCCACGCTCCGCAACAAGAGAAGCCACTGCGATGAGAAGCCCGCGCACGGCAACGAAGAGTAGACCCTGCTCACCGCAACGAGAGAAAGCCCGCGCACAGCAATGAAGACCCAACGCAGCCAAAAATAATTAATTAATTAAAAAGAAAAGAAAAGGCGCACATTAAATTCACAATGAGATGCCATTAGATAGCTATGCCAATGGCAAAAAAAAAAAAAAAAAAAAAAAAAAACAGCCCTGAAAAAACCAAGTGCTGGAAAGAATGTGGAACAATCAGAACTCGAATAAATTGCTAGTGAGAATACAAAATGTTTTGGCAACTCTGGAAACCAGTTTGGCATATTCTCATAAAGTTAAATATACAATGACCATCAACTCAGCAATCCCACTCTTTGGTATTTATCCACGAGAAATGAAGACTTATGCTCACATAAAAACTACTATGCAAATATTTATATAACAGCAATTCGTGATCACCAAAATTTAGAAACAACCCAAATGTCCATCAGGTGGTGAATACACAGACAAAACGGTAGTACATCTCTACAACGGAATACTATTCAGCAAGAAAGAGGAACAGACTGCTGATACACACGACTCGGATGAATCTCCAAAGCACTAGGTTAAGTGAAAAAAGCCTGACTCAAAAGGCAACTTACTGCCTAACTCCATTCAGAAGATATTCACGGGAAGACCAAAATAGAGGGACAGAAAACAGATCGGTGGTTGCCAAAGGCTGAGTGCAAAGGGAGAAGTCAATAACAGACGGGTATTGGGCAACTTTCTGAGGTGACAGAAATTACCTCTATCTTTTTTTTTCATTTCTTTTCTTCATCTATATCTTAATTGTCGGGGTGGCTCTAAGTTGTTATACCTAAAAAGGGTGAATTTTAACTCTATGTAAATCATCCCTCAATACACCTCACTTTAAAAAATGCTTAAAGAAGTATATACATCTTTTGACTCGATGATTCTACTGCAGGAGACTCTATCTGCAAGAAGTATTCTGAAGTACGCACGGCAGTATTTTTACTAATAGTGACAAAACAGGAAAGAGGTGACTACCCTACCAGAATATGGGGACGGTTAAGTAAACTGAGATCTCTCCTTTCCACCATTAGAAATTATGTTCATAAAAAGTATGAAATTATATGTAAACATGTATAATATAAAGTGAAAAACAAAGAATACAGTACTGTAATTACAGTGTGATTACAAACTATGGAAGAAACAGGCATCACCCTCCACTAAAAAGAGAACAGAGGCTGAAACAAAATATACCATAATGATGTTGGGATTGAGATTAGAGGCAGTATCTTTTTTTTTTTTTCCCCAAACTATCTTTAATAAGTGCTACTTTTAAAAGACTAGGCTTTGAATGCTGGCTCTGTCATTTAACTTTTTCAGCCTCCTTTTCTTCCATGCCAGCTTCTCAAGGGGCATGCAGGAACCTAAGGAGGGTGACAGCAAGCAGATAGAATAACGTGGAACTTGGAAACTTGAAAGTGGGCATGGGAGCTTTTTGTCACTACCAACTACCTGTGTAGCTTTGACCACAATTATTTAACATCTCAAAGTTTTTTCTTGTTAGTAAGACAGGAATGATAATACTTAACATTTATTGTTCACCTCCACTATTCCATCCCATCTTCACTGCAACCCTTATGAAGGAGGTAATACATTGTCATCTTGCAGATGAGGACACCGGTGTTCAGAGACATTAAGTCACTAGCCCAAGGTCACTGAACCAGTAAGGACCAGAGAAGTCAGATTCAGAGGACCTGCCTCTTACCCGCAAAGCTAACTACCCAATCACATAGGGAGAGCCGAGGGTGTGTAATCATTGAGATAGTTCATCAAAGTACTTGGCAAGCTCTCAACTAACGACTGCTGATCCAGGATAAATGTTTGTTGAATTGGAATACTGCATCTGAAACAGAAATAGCTCCACAAATGAAGAGTAGCATGGCTTAATAATATTAATTCTGTCTTCTCTGAAGTGGACTCTTGTTATGTAAGTGACGTTAACAAACTTGGCCCAGAGGGCGGGCTGCACAGAATGAGATGCTTATTCATTCACTCAGCCTTTTGGGGTTGGAGGTTTTACAAGCACTGACTCCACAGAGAATTTACAATAGAAATAATTTTCCTACTGTCTGCTTGGACTATCTTGAAGTCTTAAGTTCTGTATCCACGTTTGGGGCAGAGACCAGTAGTGGGAAAGTGGATTTTTTTTTTTTTTTAAAAGAGTAACTACAGAATGGAGTGTGGCATGGGGGCCAGCATACGAGAGCTTTGGCACAGACAAGGCTGAGTTCGAGGGTTTGCTTTTTGAGACCCTAAGTCAGTCACTTCATCTCTCTCAGCCTCAGTTTCTTCCTCTGTAAAATGAAGATAATCCTACTTCGCAGGGTTGATCCTAGGTTAACAAGTATTTAGTACATAAGACACACTAAAAAAGGGGTCTATAGTCACTACTCTCAGACTAGTAATAACTTTTACATTCCTTCTCGTCTCCTTTTGCTTCTTGATGTGTGAGGCTCCACGGTCACTACAGGGACCATGAAGGCTTGCACACCGAAAAGTTTAAAAGCCTTGTATTAATTAAAACCACAGTGAGATTCTACCACACACCTAATAGAATGGCTAAAAATTAAAAAGACTTGGCCACATCAAACACTGGGGGAGATGTGGAGGAAACGGAACTGGCAGACACTGCCCATACGGTTCTAAAATGATACATGTACTTTGCAAAACAGTTTAGCAATTTCTTAAAAAGTTAAACACCTACCATATGACCCAGCCCTCCCACTCTTAGGGACTGACCCATGAGAAATAAAAGCATACGACCACACAAAGGCTTGAACACATCTGTAGCAGCTCCATTTATAATAGGCAAAAACTACCAAATATCCAGAACAACCCAGATACCCATCTACAGGTGGATGAATAAACTGTGGTGTATCCACACGAGGGAATACTACTCAGTAACAAAAGAAGTGATCACTCCTTAGCACAGATGACACTCAACAGCACACGTGAATCTCAAAACAGTTGTTCTGAGTGAAATAAGCCAGGCCAAAGAGAGTATATACTGGATTTCTGAAGTTTTAACAAACGCAAACTCATGTGTACTGACAGAAAGCAAAGTAGTGGCTGCCTGGGGAAAGGGGGCAGGAGACGCAGGAGGGAGAAATGACAAAGGAGCACAAATACTCTTTTTGCAGGGGAGAAGGATATATGTTCGTCATCTTGATTACGGTGAATATATATCTCACGGGTATGTATAAATGTCAATATTTGTCAAATTGTACACGTTCAATATGTGTAGTTTATTATACATCGATCATACCTCAGTAAAGTTTTTTTCAATAAACGCTTGGTGTGCTCAGAAAGTCATTCAAATATAGTAAATTAGATGACCAGACTGAATGTCAGTACTGTGCTGGGAATACCAGTTATGCATATTCCTTTGTTCGGTGGCAGTGCCCACAAGGCAGCTGGGAGTGTGGGCTCGGATGAACGGCAGACCTCAGTTCATGCCCACATCTTCCCTCAGCTTGTCTTTATGACACTGGGCATGTTAATCAATCTTTCCCAGTCCCAGCTTCTCAGCTATAAGATAGAGATAATAGGGCTTCCCTGGGGGTGCAGTGGTTGAGAGTCCACCTGCCGATGCAGGGGACACGGGTTCGTGCCCCGGTCCGGGAGGATCCCACGTGCCGCGGAGTGGCTGGGCCCGTGAGTCATGGCCACTGAGCCTGCGCGTCCGGAGCCTGTGCTCCGCAACGGGAAAGGCCACAGCAGTGAGAGGCCCGCGTACTGCAAAAAAAAAAAAAAAAAAAGATAGAGGGCAGAATAGGGTTGTTGAGAGGATTAATAGGGTTGTTGAGAGGATTAAACAAAATGATACACAAAGAGCACACCCCGCTCCTCAGTACCTGCAGGCAGTAAACAGCCAAGAACCGACAGTGATTGTCCTCAGTATTTCCATGGAGCCAAAAATCTGTGACTTAAATCCAGAAACACATGATCTTATTTTTGGATTGTACAGTTATGGGTGATGTTTATTTCCTTTCTGCTCTCTGCATTTTCTAAATTTTTAGATTGAATGTATTCTCTTTTTATACAAAACTATTTTAAGAGGAAAAAAAGACAGACTGATTTGTTTAGCTAAACTTTTCTCCAAGTCTCTGGGTAAAAACAAGATTTTTAAAAGCCAATCTCCTAAACATGACAGAGGTCAGCCCTCAGATGAAAATGTCACGGGTGGGCGGGACGGAAAGGCGCTGGACTCCGAAGCCAGAAATCCAGCATCTGGCCAAGCCTGCAGTGTACCTGCCTCCTCTTCAGTCAAATCTGCATCAAACCCACCACAAGGTCTGTTCCAGCTGTCCAACTCCCAGTTCCCACGTGCTCAGGTGAGCCACGGACACAGGTCACAGGACTCGCCTCGTCTGTTCCAGGCGCTCAGTGTCTGGTTCCGCAGCCCTAGTATGCCTCTCCGTCATAAATAAACAGGCATCCGCATCCCCCTGGCCTCTCCTCTGGTCTTAATGCTCTCAGGGAAGGAGTGCTCTCCCTCCCCAAGGAAACGCAGCCCCCAAATCCCACCCTCTCTGGAGCACCGTTCCATCCGTCAATTTCCTCTGCGTCCTTTCCTTGTGCCTGAAGATATGCTCACGACCCACTTCTAATAAACACTCTGTTTTTGACCCAACGTCTCTCATCACCTGCTAGTCGTAGAGGCAGACTGGCTGCCTCTATTTCCTCTCCCCAGCTCCATAGAACCCGACTTCTCCACATGCCCCTAACGTCTCTCTCAACGGCGGCTCCCAGTCAGCCGCCTCCTGCCCCCACACGCACAGTGGTTCTCTGCCCCAGCTGCATGGAAGGTCCTCAAGGGAGCTTCAACTATGCTAACGCCCGGCGGTTCTGATGTGACCTGCAGCCCAGCCACGGGGTCTTCTAAAGCTCCTGGGTGAGCCTACTGTGGCGCCAACGTTGAGAACCTCGAAGCTCACGCTGAGGTCCTGCCGCCAGCCCCGCAGCCATCCTCTGGCCTTGCCCTCCGGCCTCTCTGCTGCCGACCAGGGCCTCCTTCAAGCCCTCCTGCCCTTGGCTTCCTGGACACCGCACCGTCGGATGCCCCCATCCCCTACGGCTGCTAGCAGATTCCACCTCCTCTCCCGGCACTGGATGAGGTCAAAGGTAACACTGTCCCCGAGGAGATTTACCCAAGTTCATGCATGTGCTTGGACAGCTCGCAATTAATTACCTCTCCCACTTGACCTCCTTCCTAAGCTTTAGTCCCAGGTCTGGACCAAAAGCCAGACATGTCTGCCATCACCCAAAACTCAACTTCTCCAAAGCTGATGCACCGTCTTCCCCTCCAGGCTTCCCCATTGCTGACAAAGGGACCATCAAATGTTTTATCTAGAAAACTTAGAATTATCTTTTTCATCCTACTTCCCTGGTCCCACCGCAACACCCGTCCAGTCTCGAACTGTCCATTCCGTCTTATAGTCCACTCCATGGCCTGTGTCGAGACAGAGCCTTTGGGCAATGCTACGCGTTTTACCCTCCTTTTCCTAAGCCCACTCTGGGTGAGCAGGCGAGGCCCAAGGCTCACCCCTCTCCCAGCCACCAGCCTGCCTTCTGCCACCCGAGGGTGATGTGTTCTGTGACCTACGTTTACTCCAGCTGTTCGAGGCGAATCACACACGTGCACAGGAGACCATGCTATGTGAAAAGCAGCCATCCACGGACTCTGGACACACGTGTCAGAAGTAATGAGTGGTGGGAGGAGCTGCCGCCAAGCCCAGAACCTCTGACTCCGTCCACTCCCAGGAGGCAAACCCTCTGGTTTTGTACGGGCCACCAATCCAATCTGTGCTGGGGCCAGAGATGACCTTCTCCAGTTGGAAAGCTCAGTGGAGAACTTACCAAACTCTGCTCTGTCCTCAGAAAGCAGCAGAGATCTGGAGCTGAGAGAAGACAGGAAGGGATGTAGAGGCCAGAATAACAAAGAGCACTGCACCTGGCACATACTTGGCACTCAGTGAGGAATGAGTAGTAAGTGGATACGTGAACAAGGTCGGGGTTGGGTAACAAGAAAACCTCCCTCACAATGTCCAGAAGTCTTCAATCACATCACTCCCAATTCCACCAACTATTTAATATGCTTTGCAATCCAACAGACATCTTCTTTTAATCATATAAATACGGGAAGCAGTAAGGGGCTAACTTAAGTGAAAATATTTCATCAGATCACCTGCCATGCACTGAGATCTGAGAAAAGTAATGGGAATTGCAGAAAGGGTGGCAGCAGGGCCATGGAGATCATCCAACACGAACTGCAGAAGGGTGGAGGAGGGGAGGGGGCCAGGTCAGTCAGTGGGATGGTTATTGGAGGCCCTGGGCAGCCAGGCCTGGAAGTCAGCCTGGGGAACCTGGGATCCTGAAATGGCAAAGAGAGAACAGTAGTCCATGAAAAGGGGAAGCAGAATGGAAGTGGAAGGCCAGGCCTTACAACCTCTGAGAAAATAAATACAAACTGGCTCCTCCCAAGAGTGAAGACAGACTTGCCGGCTTGTTCCCCTCCAACACGTGGCCCCAGAGACAGTGAAATAATGGCTAGGGAGTAAGGATGTCATTTCTCTGTTTGAGGACATGAAGCTCTGGCCTGTGCGGCAATTTGGTTTCTGGGGTTGGAACGAGTCACACGCAAGGGGCTGCACGGTCTGACAAAGAGGAAGGTCACTCAAAGGCCTCCGTCCTCCCCTGCCCACCTCCAGACTGTCCCTGGGTGCCCTTGAGCTGCCCCACCGCACCTGGATGTTTACCCACTTGGCAAGGTGGCTCCGTGGGGAAGCCATCGGAAGTGGAAAGCTTTTCTGGGCGCCAGCTCCAGGCACGCTGAGCTTGGCACACAGAATGGGTGTGCACGGCAGAGTTCACGGTCATGCAGCTTAAGAGGGTGCAGTGAGGACCAGACAGGCTAGAAGGAGCCACTGTAGAACAAAAGCACCAGTGGGTTACTGGGCAGAAAAGCTGCCTCAGAGGAAATAAGTAGCACCTGACATTTGGAAAGAACCTCTGAGGTTGGCTCATCCACGCTCCACCCGTGCAGGGCTCTTTCATCCGGCACCTCCCCCGCATGGGCCTGGGGTCCCCACTCGGACTCACCGCCGCATCTGGCAGCCTGCTCCACAGCTGAGCAGAGGTCTTCCCTAGAAATTTCTCCCTTGCCTGGAACTCAAACCTGCTTCCCTGTGGCTACCCCAGCTCATCCCCTGGAACAGCCCTCTTCTGTAGTGACGTCTGAGGTCAGGTAACACGCTTCTTCCTGTGGTGTCTCTCGTCTTGGTCCACCTTTAACCGCTCCTCAGAGGTGTGGTTTCCAGCCCCGGCACCAGCCACTCACCCCTCCCTGCTCTCTAGCGATCAGCGTCTGCCTTAAACACAGCCCCAGAGGCAGACGCAGGTCCCTGGATGCGTCTGGCTGCAGAGGAAGGCAGGGCTGGGGCTGCAGCCTGCAGGCCCTGCAGCGCACGGCCCGTGTTTGGCAGCCGAATCTTCCGACAGGCTCACAGAAGCCTGTGGGTCCCAATACCCACGTCCTAGTGACTCGCTTATACACAGGGACCACGGCAGAGCATGACAAGTGTGAGAGAGGCTCACGGATGCCCTGTGGGAGGGTGCACGGGAGGGCCTGGAACACCGATTCCTGGGAATCTGAGAAGAGCTGACGCCCCACCCAGCGGCCTTAGAGGACAGGGGCGGTGGGGCCCACCCGAATACAGCCTCAGCTTGCTTGCTCTGAGACAAGGCCCACAGTACTCTCTCTGGTAAACAGTGTTCAGTACAGGGGAGGCCTAGATCAGGATGCCGTTTCAGCGAGGACAGAAACACTAGCTTTAAATGATGGGCTTCTCTGTTCTCGATGTCAATCTAAGTTAAGTAAAATCGATGGCCACCCAGACAGCTGGGTCCTCCAGCTGGGTGTCAACATAGCTCACGGGCCTCAGTTGTCACTGAAGAGTCACCAGCGACATGCTCCCTCGCTGCGAAAAGGAAGCACCATCTGAAAAAGTGTCTCCACAGCGCTATCTGGGAGAGCTGAACAGAACCCACGGTTCCGAGCCACCGTGAATTATAAATGAAAAGGGGGGTATCAGTGTTCCCGTGTCACAGATGGGGAAGCCAAGGGCGAAGACAAGCAGGCTGGGCTACCCTGGTGGTGCAGTGGTTGAGAGTC